>NC_056061.1:82674553-82977209 GCF_016772045.2 Ovis aries | reverse complement strand
TAACATGGTAGCAAAGCCCTAATTCTGCTTTAGCAGGAAACCTTAGATTAGGGGGAAAAAAACCATTAAACCTGGGGCTAGTTCTCAAGCCATTTCCACTTTTAGAATTAACTCTATAGTCTCCTAAAATTAGAAGAATATCAGTGCTCTGAATCTATAGCTGAAAGATTTTGACTGATATTTCTGTATAAAACATGTGGTTTTACAGAGGAAAGACAGGTCTCCGAATTAACTGTCTTTAGATCTCTGCCTCTTTTTACATTGCCTGTAATAGCAGTTACCATTAGCAGTTGATTATTTTCTGGGCCTGCCCTGAATTTACTGAAAAATCGTGTCATTGGGAAAGGCAGCACTTCATTAACCTTTGTGCATCCGCCCATTCATCTGACGTTCAACAAGCATTTGTTAAGCATCTACCATATCCCAAGTCAGACGCTGTAAAGGCTGTAAGGATGCAAGAGACCCAGGGCCTATCCTGGGAAACTATAACGCAACAGTATGCAACACATATCCACTAAGTGTGGATGGAATCAATAAAACAGGAAGAAATACAGAAGAGACCATCACACGCTCACATCAAGACTAGCTAACTAGCCTAAAAACTGTAACATCAAATCCAATAACCTTTCCAAATGCAGACATGTTCCCTGTTGAGGAGCTCAGAGGCAAGCTCACACAAGACTACTCAGCC
The DNA here is from genome assembly GCF_016772045.2 of Ovis aries. NCBI lineage: Eukaryota > Metazoa > Chordata > Mammalia > Artiodactyla > Bovidae > Ovis > Ovis aries. The sequence goes on along the minus strand of NC_056061.1, from coordinate 82,976,518 downwards.
CCGAGGAGTTTAGAGAACTCTCTTGGAGGGAATTGCAGCCACACAAACCACAGCCAGGCAAGCCAAATAATGGTAATCAGATGAGAAAAGGAAAGAGCCATGTCTCTTTAAGCAAAGGTTTCTCCGGTGGCAATGAAAAGCAAACAAAAGAACAGAGACGTAGAATAGCATTCCCTTTCATAAACGCTGTTTACTATGATCTTACGAATTAATATAAACTCTGTGCGTACTTCTTGTACTAAGAAAATGCACTGCTTTCGTGAAACAAAAAGAACACTCTGGGTTCTTTAGAGAAAGGGAATTGTTGTCACATAAAACCTATTGCCTAGCAACAAAACAGCAACTCATCACACCTTTCTCCCAGCCATAGACACACACAGCCTCACCCTCTTGCCTGCTCATTCCTCCTGACTCACAAATGTAGGATTCTTTTAATAGTATCTGTGGTTGCAATAACTGGGCTTTAAGGTTCTAGTTTAAAGCACCAATCAGTATGAAGTCCTGCCAATGGCTAAGAAGTTAATGATATAGTCAGAGCCTCTGAAAAGGCCATGACATAATAAAACAAGAGGGTCACTGGGTTGGGTTCCTTTTTCTTTTTCTTTTCCTAGTTCTAAACTGAACATTCCTCTGAAGTGTCTGTCTTTTGCCCCTTCGCCAGGGGCACTGGGGTGGTTCTGCCCCTTGGGCTCTCATACTTAGTATGAAAACTGAATCAAGCAACATAACATTTTGGAGTCTAAATCTATTGCTGAAAACCTGAACCTGTTTCAAGGTCAGATCTGTGTCCTTGCCTGATGCTAAGTCACAAGAGCAGCTCTCTCTTTCAAATGTTGTACATTGCGGAACTAGCGGACCCCAAGTTTGGAAGGGAGTTGCTAACCAACATTCTGTAGAATAGAGTGTATTCAGTGATATGACTCACAGATAAATTACTTCACCCTCATGGACCTCAAACTGGGTGTGGCATTTGCTGTACATTGACTCAGTGCTTAACCCTTCCATGTATGGGGGAAATTCCACTGCTTCTTTCCCCCTCAAAGTCTTGAGTGTTCCTAAGTGGTGGCAGGCATGTCTACGGAAGGCCGGAAGCAACTGCTGGTGGGGAGAGATGGTGGTGCTTGGGGGCCACCTCGCCGGAGAGCTGCATTTTCGCTGTTTCTCGCAATGGTGCTCCATAGGCAGTTTTACGTTCAGGACAAGTTCAGTATTCCACGAGATGAAGCATGTTATCCCATCCCATTTATTGCCTTTTGAAACAGACATTCAAAGTGTGTTTTTCTTGTCAGCCTTCCAAGGTCTTAAACCTCTGATGCCAGCTGAAGGCCTGAAGAGGAGGGAGCGGTCTGTACGTGTGCCCTGCGTGCACCCCATCGAAATGTTTACCAATGTTCGAGCGTGCAAATCAACAGGGGCGCCACTGTGGCACCAGTAGGAACACGTTCAGCTTCAGTCATCAAGGACTTTGTGACTTGATGATCTGGTGTTTTCTTCCAACCTTGTCTCTGCTTAAGTTCAGCCACGGTCTAGGAATCCGGTGACTCCTGCTAACAGCAAAGGCAAAATATTTCATCTGAGCTCTGAAGTGTTGCTGTCCTCTCAACACTGCTAATGGAGCTACTGACGGTTTCTGCAGGAATTAAGAAGAATCTAGAGCGATAAATTGATAAAACACTGATATAATTGATAAACATTTTTTAAAAAAGACATTCATTTGTTTAGAGCAGTTTTAGGTTCACAGCAAAACTGAGGGGAGGTGAGATTTCCCATATGCTCCCTACCCTGCCCTACATGCACAGCCTCTCCACTTATCAACACCCCCCACTCCGTGGTGGTACATTGTTACAAGGGATGAACTTACATGAACACTTCATCATTATCCAAAGTCCATGGTTTGCATTACAGTTAATTCTTTCTGCTGTACATTTTATGGGTGTGGACAAATATATAATACCATGTATCTGCCATTATCATATCATACGAAGCAGTTTCACTCCCCTGAAATTCCTCTGTGCTCCACTGATTCATCCCTCTGTCTCCCCAAGCCCTGGCAACCACTAATCTTTTTACTGTCTCCGTAGTTTTGCTAATCCCAGAGCACTGTATAGTTGAACTCACACAGTGTATAATCTTTTCTGATTGGCCTCTTTCACTTAGTAATATGCGTTTATGTTTCCTCCACATCTTTTTATGGTTTGATGGCTCATTGCTCTTCAGTACTGAATAATATCCCATTATCTGGATGTACCACACTGTATCCATTCACCTACTAAAGAAAAGCTATGCATATTCAAGAGCAGAGACAATCACTTTGCTGACAAAGGCCCATACAGTCAAAGCTACGATTTTTCCAGTTCATGTTTGGATGTGAGAGGTGGACCATAAAGAAGGCTGAGTGCCAAAGAATTGATGCTTTTAAACTGTGGTGCTGGAGAAGACTCTTGAGAGTCCCTTGGACTACAAGGCGATCAAACCAGTCCATCCTAAAGGAAATCAGTCCTGGGTGTTCATTGGAAGGACTGATACTGAAGTTGAAGCTCTAATACTTTGGCCACCTGATGAGAAGAGCCCACTCATTGGAAAAGAACTTGATGCTGAGTCAGCCGTGCCTCTGGACCCCCTGGTGCAATAAGTCTCCAGCTTCCTCACACTGTCACAGAGGTGACTCAGAGACTAAGGGCACTGCCTTGGAAACTCCTGACTGTACCTTCCTACTAGATGAACTTAGCCAAGTCTCTTACACTTAGCTTTCTTTCTCATAAAAATTAAGATCACAGTAATACTATGTCTAGGGGTTTGTATGGATTAAATAACATTGACAGTGGTCGGTCGAGCACAGTGTCTGACATAAAAGGTAGTTCAGTTCAGTCACTCAGTCGTGTCCAACTCTTTGTGACCCCATAGACTGAAGCACACCAGGCTTCCCTGTCCATCACCAACTCCCAGAGTTTACTCAAACTCATGCCTATAGAGTCAGTGATGCCATCCAACCCTCTCATCCTCTGTCGTCCCCTTCTTTTGCCTTCAGTCTATCCCAGCATCTGGGTCTTTTCAAATGAGTCAGCTCTTCGCATCAGGAGGCCAAAGGATTGGAGTTTCAGCTTCAACATCAGTCCTTCCAATGAATATTCAGGACTGATTTCCTTTAGGATGGGCTGGTTGGATCTCCTTGCAGTCCAAGGGACTTCCAAGAATCCTCTCCAACACCGCGGTTCATAAGGTAAGGCCTCAGGAAATACTATTTGTTATTAATAAGTGAACCATGGTATGGAATTCGTACATGAAACTGGGTTTTAGGAATAGGACTGTTGGGCAGTATGATTTGTGTATTAGTTTGCTAGGAATGCCATAACAGAATACAAAAGATGATGTGGCTTAAATAACATAATTTTATTTTCTCCTCTTTCTGGAAGATAGAGGTCAGAGATCAAGGTGGCAGTACAGTTTCTTCTGAGACCTCTCTCCTTGGCTTCCAGATGGCCACCTTCTCCCTGTGTTTTACACAGTCTTCTCTCTGTGTGTTTCTGCATCCAAGTTTCCTCTTCTTACAAGAGCACTGATCACACTGAATCAGGGCCCACCCTGAGGACCTGATTTAAACTTAATTACTTCATTAAAAACTCTCCAAATAGTCCCGTGCTGAGATCCCACATGCACCAACGAAGATCCGCCACACCCAAATAAATAAATGAATTAATATTAACTTTTTTTTAAAGGTAACAATCTTTCTTGGTCTTGTAAGGGGTCACATGACACACCACGGTCATGCTTAGATCTGGATGATACAAATTGTCAGTAATTCATCACTGGATGGAGAGCCCTCTGTCTCAAAAACCTTGTGAAACTGTGTCTAGACCTCTTAAGGCGTGGGCTGGTTCTCAGAGCTTTCTGAGATGCTCTTCCCATGTTATAGCCCTTAACTTTGGCTCAAAATTTAAAAAAACAAAAACAACCTGAGTTCATTGTGGCTGGTGTTCCATTTTCTTGTTGATTGGAAAATATGTTTTCAGCTTTTATTTTACTTTGGTGTCAAAGCACTGATTTTGCTAAGAAGGAGTCCCTCTCTGTAGGGTGGGGGAAACAGCCTCCATCGTGTCCTGCCTGTGGCCTTAGTCGCCTCATGCCCCAGACAGTCTAGTGGCCCCTACTCCTCTGTCCACACAGGGTCTTTGAAAAGGCAGATCACTCTTGCCACTGGTCGCTCAACCCCATCCCGCTCTGGCTAAAAGCATTTCAGTGACTCCCCACTTTCCCAAGATACACCACACCCCCCAGGCTTCCTGCTTCAGCCACGTGGACCTTGGTCCCTGACAGGAAGCTTGGTTTGCTGTCCCTTCTGCAGAATCCCTCTCCCCTCATTTGCTGACCTGGTCAATCTACCTCCCCTCAAATACTGTGTAGTCATCATTTCTCCTAGAGAGCTTTCCTTGAGCAGCCTGCTTAGGGCAGAGCTTCTTTATAACCCCAGGTCAGGTCCATCTAGCTCCTTATCACGTTGAGTTTTTGGGTGTGTGCATAATTGTCTGATAACTCTGAGCTCTGTGAAGTCTATATCCATTCACTGTAATATCCTCAGTGCTTGGCCACATAGTTAGGGATCGGTAAGCATTGGTTGAGTGGACCAGTGGATAAATGAGTGTGTCAATACTGACCCCTAAAATTTTCAATTTGGGAAGCAAGCTATAATATTTGAAAAATTGTAAAGTATCATAAATATGGGCAAAGTCAACACAAATTTGAGTATTATTTTGGAAATAAACTCTTTGCAGAATAACTTTATTTCCAAAATAAAGTTATTTTGCAAAGTCTAAATATATAGGTAGGAAATGAGTTACTTTGTATTTTTAAAAAAGCTGGAAATCAAGGAGGATACATTGAAAAGTCAGGTGATTTAGGGAGTTCTAATGGTCTCCCTTAGGGAACTCAGTGCCAAAAAACCAACCATAAAGGGAAGAAATAATTAGACACAGCCACCAGGGAAGCCCAAACTTTTTGCAAAGTTGTTTAATGGTAGGAAGCTCTTCTTATCTCTAAAAATTAATTTCCTCCTATTATATTTGGAATAGATTTCCTGTATATTAACTAAATATTCTATTTACTAAAAAAAAAAAACTCTCTTACATGTTTAGAGAATTTTTAAGTAATTCTAATCCTCTCTTTTACAATAGTTGGACCCCATTGACTGGTGACAAATTACTAGACTTCATCTCTAGACTAAGGATTTTCAAGGTCTTCTGAATTTAATTGAATATTGAGCGACTATAAAGCAATGGTATTTCTGCTCCTTAATTGATTAACCAGATGTTTATTGGCTTTTACTGGTGCAAAGGAGATTATGAGTCTAGAGGCCCAGCCCTGGCCGAGTTGTTGACCTACCCCAGGACACAAAAATGTAAACAGATATCACAGTGCAGCAAGATAAATGCTACCAGAGGAATGTGCAAAATGTGATTAACTTCACAGAGCAAATGGAAAATACAGATTTTCACAGTCACCCCAACTCTCCACATTTCAGTATGTATCACAATTGGAGAAGGAAACATGCTGAATGGGACAAGACAATCACATCATTTGCTAACAGAACAAATAATTTTATAGTCATCCTTCTTACCTTTTAGCAAAAGTAAGCTAACATGTTTCCTTATTTTGTCAGCTTTCATGAGAAAATCGCTTCCTCCCTTCTTGTCATTTCTCCCCCTTCCTCTGTCCTCCAGTGCCTTTCCCCCTGTGTATAATTACTTTTCACTTCATGGTTGGTCTTTTGACACTGGGTTCCCTAAGGGAGACCATTAGAACTCCCTAAATCACCTGACTTTTCAGTGTATCCTCCTTGATTCTAGCTTTCTTAAAAATACAAAATAACTCATTTCCTATCTATATATTTAAGAATTTGGAGTGAATAGGGAAGCCAAAATCTTAGGATACAAGTTCAGTTTTTCAATTAGATTTGGAGGAAATGGCAACCCACTCCAGTATTCTTGCCTGGGAAGTCACAGAACAGAAGATCCTGATGGGCTACAGTCCATGGGGTTGCAAAAGAGTTGAGTACGATTCAGTGACTAAACAACAACAGTGTATAAAGCAGCTATCTAAACAGCTTGGGAACCCATTTAACATAAAGTTTCTTTTAGCCACAGGCATAAGTTGTTACTAGCTGCTTCTGTAATCACTGCATTGTGTAAGACTGTTCAGGTAAGTCAAAGGGTTGTCTCAGAAACATTGGTATGCTTAAAAATCTGACATATTTTTTAATCTATCGGGTCCAATTAAGTTCTGAAAATATTAGAAATTAAAGCTACTGTAAAGTATCTACACTCATAGCTTATAGAAAGTAGAATTTCCTATTATGTAATTATTTAACAAAAGGTGCCCCTTCCATCGGAGAAGGCAATGGCACCCCACTCCAGTACTTTTGCCTGGAAAATCCCATGGATGGAGGAGCCTGGTAGGCTGCAGTCCATGGGGTCGCTAAGAGTCAGACATGACTGAGCGACTTCACTTTCACTTTTCACTTTCATGCATTGGAGAAGAAAATGGCAACCCACTCCAGTGTTCTTGCCTGGAGAATCCCAGGGACGGGGGAGCCTGGCGGGCTGCTGTCTATGGGGTCGCACAGAGTCGGACACGACTGAGGCAACTTAGCAGCAGCAGCAGCCCCTTCCATAGACCAGAGGCAGCTATGTAGGTGACCTGTTGGTGGATTGTGCCCTCTTTTGCTCACTAGGTAGCTGTTTCCTTGGACCCCAGCAATGACTCCTTAGCCAATCATATAGAGAAAGTTCTGTGATAAGCTAAATCATTCAATCATTCACTCGTTCAGCTAACACTTACTGAGCTCCTTTTGTGTGCCAGGGACTACTCTAGGCCCTTGGAGACAGCAGAGAACACAGCTGCCTGCCTTCATGGAGCTTACCTTCAAGGAAGCCAGACTGACCATGAACACCTACGTAATCATATATTCTAAGGTCCAGTGGCATTAAGTGTGGTGGTGGTAGTTTAGTCCATAAGTCGTGTCTGACTCTTTACAACCTCATGGACTCTAGCCCGCCAGGCTCCTCTGTCCAAGGAATTCCAGGCAAGAATACTGGAGTGGGTAGCCATTTTCTTCTCCAGAGAAGGGATCGAACCCTGGTCTTCTGCATTGCAGGCTGAATCTTTGCAGGCTGAATCTTTACCGACTGAGCCACCAGGAAGCCCTGTTAAGTGTGTTACAAAGAAATTAAAGCAGAGGAAGGGGTCAGAGCTGATGAGACATGATGTTTTAAATAGTGTAAACAAGGAGGGCTCGCAAGGATTTGACGTTTAGTTGGAGACCTGAGAACATGAGAGCCATTAGCTATCGGGGAAGAGTGTCCCATGTAGGGTATAAAGAGAACGCGGAGGCACTGAGGCAGGAGGGTGCTCATGATCCAACATGCAGAAACCTTTTCTTTTTTAATCAAACCAAGAGCAACACATTATAAATTCATTTCAAATGACAGTAAACACGTCAGCTTGTGAGTTACTCAATGAATCATTAGTTATGACGAGAGTTCAATATGGATTTGTCAACCTAGAGAGACAATATATGTATTTTCTACTAATTTATACCTTCTAACCCCTGGTATGTATGTGTGGAGGAGGGTAAGAAATTGGAAGAAATTCAGAACAATGAGAGGGAACAGAATTTTCTGGGTGGAGCTTCTGGGTGGACCCTTTTAAAAGGGACACACTCACCCAGCATGTGCCTTTTGCCCCTTGCCCTTCCCCACTGAACACGGCCATGATGCTAGATGCAGAGCATTTATCTTGCAACCACCTGGCAAGGAGCATGAGGGACAAATGTCACACATGGAGGGTTGCTAAACGGACGGCTGTGCTGTGCTCAGTCACTCAGTCCTGTCTGACTCTCGCCTTTTGGACTGTAGCCCACCAGGCTCTCTGTCCATGGAATTTTTCAGGCAAGACTATTAGAGTGGGTTGCCATTTCTTCCTCCGGGGATCTTCCTGACCCAAGGATAGCACCAGACTCTCCTGCATTTCCTGCACTGCAGGAGGACTCTCTACCACTGAGCCATAGGGAAGGCCAAACAGAAGGCTAGAAAAAGCCAAGGGTCCTGATGGCTGCCCTGACCCACTGGAACCATCAATCCATCTTGTGTGGAAAAGAAACCAAAAGAAACCCATGTGTCAAGCCAAGCTATGCAGTGTTCTGTTACTCTCAGTCAAGTTAGGTACTCATTTATATTACACAATGAAGTGTTCCTCCAGATTTGAAGATGGACTTGATTATTAATAGAACGTGCAGTAAGTTTATTGAAAAACATTTAGCCCCTGAATCAAAATTCATTGGCTACATATACGAAGAGAAGACTCCAGAGAGTCTCTTGGACTGCAAGGAGATCAAACCAGTCAATCCTAAAGGAAATCAGTCCTGTATATTCATTGGAAGGTCTGATGCTAAAGTTGAATCTTCAATACTTTGGCCACCTGATGTGAAGAGCTGGCTCATTAGAAAAGCCCCTGATACTGGGAAAGATTGAAGGCAGGAGAAGGGGACGACAGAGGATGAGATGGTTGGATGGCATCACCAACTTGATGGACATGAGTTTGAGCAAGCTCTTGGAGTTGGTGATGGACAGGGAAGCCTGGCGTGCTACCGTCCATAGGGTCACAAAGAGTCGAACATGACTGAGCGACTGAACAACTAATTTACCAGCAAGGAAAAAGTTCTTAAAGGGAATCTAGTTCTTGTTCTTCCATTTCCATGAGGTCCAGGGAATAGTCATTTGCATTGGTAGAAGAGGGTCGTAGGGCCTGACAGCCTTGACCTGGACCCCAGAGATCAACTTTCTCAGCTGCCAATGACAATGATTCAGACCCAACACTCCCATTATTTTTCAGATTCCTAAGTGTAGCTCAGTGATTTAATATGTTTCATGTCTTATAAACCTGAATGTATATTTGTAGACACTTATCGCACTTTTGTCAAGTTTAATTCTTAAAGCTGTCTTTGTACAACTTTCCAAATATGAAGGGGTTAGGACTTGAGGCCTATTCTTACAAGTGCATGAGATGAAAGTCTGGCTGTCAATGCCAGCACAGCACTTTGAGATAATTCTGCATAATATTCTAGAAAATTCCTGGAAATTCTATGATGGAATTTTTAGGTTATTTTTGGTTGCACTGGGTCTTGATTGCCCCATGCAGGCTTTTCACTAGTTACGTTGAACGGGGACTCCTCTCTAGTTGTGAAGCAGGGGCTTCACACTGCGGTGGCTTCTTTTGTTGCAGAGAAAAGGCTTTAGATGCATGGGCTTCAGTATCTTGGCTGGAGGGCTCTAGAGCGCAGGCTCAGTGAGCTGTGGTACGTGGGCTTAGCTACTCTGCAACACGTGGAGTCTTGCTGGACCAGGGATCAAATACATGTCCCCTGCATTGGTAGGTGGATTCTTATCTACTGGACTGCCAGGGAAGTCCTGGAAATTCTAGATAATATATAATGAACACTCAATGAGTTTTACTTTTTTTTTGCCCTAAGTTTCTCCTATTGCTCAGTCATTGCTCAGATAATTCAAACTAATTGAAATCTGAGCCCAGTTATAAATTAGAAAGCTTATTTACTAAGAGAAGAAAAAATAATAATGATGAATACAAAGGACATCGCAGATAATCTTGGGCTTTGGAGTATACATACGTTTAAATATGTTGAAAGCTTGTAAAAAGTTCAAAGTATTAGGCAAATTTAGGTTTATTTTCATTGTTGGCTGGTGAATTCAAGGTCTAGAATATTTTTTAAACAATGGGCTGGCTTTTATCTTTCAAATACCCTAGTAATGGAAGGAATATTAGCAAAATAGGATTCTTTTAAATTAATAATTTATTTTTCTAAGTGCTTTCTTTCAATAAAAGCATAGGTATACATTCTGAATGTTCTTTTATAGAACCTATTAGATGTATTACTTACACATCACAGTTTAGAATTTTTAAAAGAGGGCTACAAAATGTTCTGTATGTCCTGATGTTTCAGTGGTTGTATGATAATCCAAATTTACATCCAGGTTAATATCAGTCATAATGATCTATAATTAGCTGAATTTTAAAGGCATGGTTCTACTCTGGATTTTTTATTACGACAGAAAATCCAACTCCAAAAGGCTTAAGAAAGAAAAGGGAATTTCTTAGTTCGATTAACTGAAAGATTGAGGGGGATTGGCAAAGTCAGTCCTAGGAACTCAAACAGCGTTCTCCAAACCCAACCTTTCTTTCTTCTCTGGGTTGTGCTTTCTTCCATTTGTGCTTAATAGTCAGCAGGGCCAAGCTCACATCCTAATAGTTAGAAGTCCATTTCTGGTTCTCTCAAGAGTTAAAAAGATAAAACAACCCAGAATTGAGTCCCACTGGAGGAATTAAGGATTTGAAACTAAGCACTGTGAAAAAAAAAAAAAAGAAAAAAGAAAAGAAACTAAGCACTGTGGACAAGGGGAATCCCACTTTCTTTCTGGCCATGTTTGGGTCACAGGACCAGACTTGGACCTAGGGTTTGAGTCAGTTCACCAAACCACATGGATCAAGAATGGGGAATGAACAGATATCCAAGGCAAGTACCAGTTCTGTTACTGAAAGACGGGGAAAAAAATACTGGGTAATTCAAATCGATAAATATCTTTGGTTGGCTCAAATAGCTTTTTGTGTACCCAAGACCTCTAATTGTACTGTTTTGTCTTTTCCCCCCCTCCATTCTGTTAGATTGCAAATTCCTTAAAAGAAGACAACACTATTATTTTATTATGGCCATCTTTTCCTTTCTGATTCTGTAGTTTGGACAATGCCTATCATTTAGCTGGTACTTATCAAGTGATTTTTGCCTAAATTAAGGAATAGTTGATACCAGTAAGAATTATTCAAATTATTACTGCAGGTAGCAGTGAGATAAGGGCTATTAAAAGTTTACTTACTTTCAGTTAATATTGCTTCCTGGTTCTCTTTAAGGCAGACTGAGCATCTTACATGTAGTCTGAATTATCTAACTTTTATACGTTATAGGATTCTTTTATAGGTTTGGGTACACTTAATATCGGAGAGGGCAATGGCACCCCACTCCAGTACTCTTGCCTGGAAAATCCCATGGACGGAAGGGCCTGGTGGGCTGCAGCCCATGGGGTCGTGAAGAGTTGGACACAGCTGAGCAACTTCACTTTCACTTTCACTTTCATGCATTGGAGAAGGAAATGACAACCCACTCCTGTGTTCTTACCTGGAGAATCCCAGGGACGGTGGGGCATGGTGGGCTGCTGTCTATGGGGTCACACAGAGTTGGACACGACTGAAGCGACTCAGCAGCAGCAGCAGCAGCACACTTAATATCCCCCTAACATAGGGCATACGCATATTTGTACTTAATGACAAAACAAAAGTAGAGCAAAGACAAGAGATGTAACCATCAATATTAGGGAATAACTTTACAATTATTTATTTTATTTTTTGAGGTTTTAAAAACTGTGGTTTAAAGCACATTATGTAAAAAACACCATCTTGACCATTTTTAAGAGCCATTGTAACAGTATTGTTAACTGTATGTTAACTTATGCAACAGATCTTTATAACTTTTCATCTTGCAAGCTGAAAGTCTGCACCCATTGAACAACAGCTACCTTTTCCCCCCTCCCCCCAGGCCGTGGCAGCCACCATTCTACTTCCTGTTTCTGAGTTTGGCTGCTTTAGATGCCACAGATAAGTGCAGTCACGTGTATTTGTCTTTTTATGACTGGCTTATTTCACCTAGCATATAAGGTCTTCAAGATTCATTCATGTCGTAGCATATGACAGGATTTCCTTTTTTTTTCTTTTTAAGGCTGAATGATATTTGAAATTTCACTGAGATCCTGTTTTTTACCAACACCTATTATTTTCTGTTTTGTTTTCTGATAGAAGCCATTCTAACGAGTGTGAGATAATATCTCATTTTGGTTTTGGTTTGCATTTCCCTGATGATTAGTAACATTGAACATCTTCTCATATGCTTGTTGGCCATTTGTATGTCTTCTCTGGAGAAATGTCTACTCGAGTTATTTGGCCATTTCAGTTTTTTAAATTTACGTTTGCGTAATTGTATTCATTTCTGGGTGTGCTGGGTCTTTGTTGCCACACTGGCTTGTTTCTAGCTGCTGAGAGTGGGTGGGAGGGGGGAGGGGGCTCCTCTCTGGTTGTGAGCATGGGCTTTGCGTTTCAGTGGCTTCTCTTGCTGTAGAGCGCAGCCTCAGTAATTGCGGTGCTCGGGCTTAGGTACTCTGAGGCATGTGGGATCCTCCCAGATCAGGGATTGAATCTCTGTCTCCTGCAGTAGCAGGCAGATTCTTTCACCACTGAGCCACCAAGGAAACCCTTCTTTACCCATTCTTAGAATCAGGTTGCTTGTCAGTTGATGAGTTATACATTCTGGACATTAACCTCTGATCAGATGTGTGGTTTGCAAACATTTTCCTCTATCCCATAGGTTGCCTACTCACTCTGTTCATGGTTCCTTGCTGTGAAGTTTTTAAGCTTGGTTGCTTTGGTTGCTTGTACTGTCGGTGTCGTATTTGAGAAATCATTGCCAAATTCCACGTCATGAAGCGTTCCCTTAGGATTTCTTCTAGGAGTTTTATAGTTTCAGGTCTTACATTTAAGGCTTTCATGAGTTATTTTTTCCTTATGGTGTAAAGTAGGGTCTAATTTCATTCCTTTGCATGTGGTTATACAGTTTTCCCAGCACCTTTTGTTGAAGAGACTGCTTTTCCCACTGTGAAGCTTTGTCACCTTGCAGAAGATCCTTTGACCATATACCTAAGGGTGTATGCACCATCAGTCTAAATGCCATTGGTCTATATAATATGCTGAAATCAGGAAGTGTGGGACTTCCATCTTTGTTTTTCTCCCTCAAGATTGTCATCATTGTTCAGAGTCCTTTGAGATTCCGTATGAATTTAGAATTTTTTTCTATTTCTGCAAAAAAATGCCATTGGTATTTTGATAGAGTACATTGACTCTGTAGGTTGCTTTGGGTAGAATGGACATTTTCACAGTATTAAGTCTTCCAGTCCATTAACACAAAATGCCTTTCATTTATTTGTCTTCTTAAAATTTGTTTTTTCTTTAACAATCTTTTGTAGTGTTTAGTGTAGAAGTCTTTCACTTCCTTGGTTAAGTTCCTAAGTATTCTGTTCTTTGTTGACACGATTGTAAATGGGATTGTTTTCTTAAGTTCCTTTTTGGGGTTGTTCATAATTGGTATAGAAATGAATCTTATTTTTGTGTGTTGATTTTATATCTTGCAACTTTGTTGAATTTTTTAATTAGTTCTAACAGTTTTGGGGGAGGGAATCTTTAGGGTTTTCTATATATAAGATTGTGTCATCTGCAGATAGAGATAATTTTACATCTTCATTTTCTATTTGCATGTGTTTTATCTCTTTCTCGCCAAGTTTCTTGGTCAGAACTTCCAGTTCTGTGTTGAATACAAGTGGCAAGAGTTGTCATCCTTGTCTTGTTTCTGATTTTGATGGGAAAGTTTTCAGTTTTTCACTGTTGCACCTGCTGTTAGTTGTGAATTTTTCATATATGTCCTTTATTATGTTGAGATGATTTCCTTCTATTTGTAGTTTGTTGAGATTTTGTATCATGAAAGATGTTGAATATTGTCAAATGCTTTTTCTGTATCAATTGAGATTATCATGTAGGTTTTTTCTTTATTCTATTAATGTGACCTATTATCAACACATTAATTGATTTTTTTATGTTGAGCCATTCTTGCATTCCAGGAATAAATCTCACTTGGTCATGATGTATAATCTTTTTAATGGGCTGTTGAATCTGATTGGTAGCATTTTGTCGAGTATTTTTGCATCAGTATTCATCAGGGACACAGTCTGCAGTTTTCTTTACTTGCAGTATCTTTGTTGGGTTTTGGATTTCGAGGTAGCGCTACTTTTATAGAGGTTTCCCTGGTGGTGCTAGTGATAAAGAACCTGCCTGCCAGTGCAGGAGACGTAAGAGACGCAGGTTTGGTCCCTGGGTGGGAAAGATCCCCTGGAGGAAGGCATGGCAACCCACTCCAGTATTCTTGCCTCAAGAATCCCATGGACAGAGAAGCCTGGCGGGCTACAGTCCATAGGGTCACAAGGAATCAGACACGACTGAAGCAACCTAGCACACACACACACATGTTACTCTCATAACATCAGTTTGAAAGTGTTCCCTCCTCTTTACTTTTTCGGAAATATTTGAAAAATACTGTTAATTCTTCTTTAAATGTTTACTAGGATTCTTCAGTGAGGTCATCTGCTCCTGGACTTGTCTTTGTTGGAAGTGTGTTGATTACTGATTCACATCCTTATTAATTATATGTCTGTTCAGATTTTTAATTTCTTCACTATTCAGTTTTGTTTGTTCTAGGAATGCCTTTACTTAATCTAGGTTATCTAATTTGTTGGTATATAATTGTTCATAAGAGTCTGTTATGATTCTTTTTCCTTTTGAGCTTCAGTTATAATGCCTCCTCTTTCATTTATAATTTTTTGTTATTTGAGCCTTACCTTTTTTCTTAGTCTAAAATTTTTTTTTCAATTTTGTGTTTTCAAGAACCACAAATTCTTTTTTATTGTTAATTCTTTTCTATTGTTTTCCCTTCTCTGTTTTTCTTATTTCTGCTAATCTTTGATATTTCTTTCCTTTTGCTAAAGTTGAGTTTGGTTTGTTCATTTTGAAGTTCCTTATGGTATGAAACTAGGTTCTGAGATTTTTCTTATTTTCTTCTTATAAGCGTTTACCACTATAAACTTCCTTCTAGTATTGCTTTTGCTGCATCCCATAAGTTTTAGTATGTTGTGTTTTCATTTTCATTTCTTTCAAGACACTTCCTAACTTTCCTTGTGATTTCTTCCTTGGCCCAGTGGCTGTTCAAAATTCTGCTATTTAATTCCCACCTATCTTTAAGTTTTCCATTTGCTATTGATTTCTAGTTTTGTTCCTTGTCAGAGAAGATACCTGGTGTGATTTGAAGCTGCTTAGATTTGTTGAAGACTTGTTTTGTGACCTTCCTGCATATGTAATCTCTGCTAGAGAATGTGGCTTGTGCACCTGAGACGCTTCTGTTAGTTGGCGTGTACTGCGCTTGCTAGGTGCAGCTGGTCTATAGTGTCGTTCAGGTCCTCTGTTTCCTTACTGATCTTCTGTCTGGAGGTTCTATTCTTTGTTGAAAGTGGGGTTTTGAAATCTCCTTCTATTATTGTTACTGTTTATTTATCCCTTAAATTCTGTCAAAAATTCTGTTTGTTTCATATGTTTCGGTGCTCTGATATTAGATACTTATAATATGTATAGTTGTCGTATCTACCTAGTGAACTGACCCTTTTATCATTCTATAATGTCCTGTGTTGCTTGTGACAATTTTTATCTCAAGTTCTGCCTTTGCCCTCTCAGTTACCATTTATATGGAATATTTTTTCCATCCTTTCATTTTCAGCCTATATATATCCTAAAACCCCCAGTGAGTTTCTTATAGACAGGAAAAGCTTAGATCTTGTTTTTGGTTTTTACTCAGCTGCTCTATGTCCTTTCATTGGGAAGTTTAGTTCATTTATATTTAAAGTAATTACTGAAAGGAATTACCACTGCCATTTTGTTCATTGTTTTCTGTGTGTTTTTAAAGTTATTTTGTCCTTTTCTTTTAATTGACTCATTTTGTGTTTTGTTGATTTTTTGAAGTGATATACTTTGATTCCTTTCTTATTTTCTTTTATGTTTCTTCTGTAGATATTTTCATTTTGATTAATGGACATTACATAAAATAACAATGTTATGTAATAATTTATTTTATAACAATGTTATAAAAATGTTATAACAATTTATTTTAAACTGATGAAACTTAATTTCAATTACATAAATAACTCGACTCTTTTACACCTCTCCCCAAATTTAGTCAGTCTCCTTTACCAGAGAGCTTTATATTTTTATATTTTCATATGCTTTAACATGCTGTATAAGTCATTTCTTTAAGAGGAAAGTGTGTGTGTGTGTGTGTGTGTGTGTGTGTGTGTGTGTGTTTAATTGGCAGTACTCAAAGTCCTGGTACTTTAGTAACCTCAGGGATTGTTTTTGCTCTTACTGCTATTGTCTTTTTTTTTTTTTTTTTTTTAAAGAGCATTATGATCTTTTCCTTTAAGCTTGAATCACTTTCAATGTATTTTCAGTCTCTTGCTGAACTTTCTCCAGAATTTCAAGAAACTCAGACCTAGTCTCTGAACTTAGCAGAGATAAATCTCTATCTTTGTGTCTTAAAAAGACCTAACAACTAAGGGTCTCAAAGAAGTTGTGTTTTCTCCAACTCATTTCTGTCTTTGATTGCTCAGCCTGGAACCCCACCAAAATGTAATATCTTCCAAGATTCATTTATACTGAGCACTTGACTGGATCATGCCTGGCATGGTCCTCTGCAGTAGTATGTCCTGCTTCAGAAAGCAGAGGTCCTGGAACCCTGGGGATTTTCTGCAGAGCTTTGTGACATCACTTCCTAGAGTGTCCCCAGATTAGACAGTCCCCCATTTAATGCACCTTGTGAAACTCAAATGGGTAACCCAACTTTCTCAAAGCCTAAAGCTTTAGAATTACATTATGCAGATAGTGAAAGAGTTAAACAGTTTGAGTTATTTTTAGTGTACTTCAGATCACAAAGTTATAAATAACAAACCTAAAGGCTCAATGCTGAAAATATACTGAAATAAGTTTCTAAAAGGAGTTGCCATGTTTACCTAAAATATCACTGTAGTGTTATCAATCTTTTGGATTTGAGGAACTGCCCATTATTAGTGTCCATTTTTCTGGCTGCCATCCAAACTACACATGAAGTTTTAGCTACTTTTTAGTGCAAATTAAATCCAGCAGTTGGTGATGGATAGGAGACCTGCGTGCTGTGGTCCATGGGGTCGCAAAGAGTGGGACATGACTGAGCGACTAAACTGAACTGAAATGCTAATAGTCTCTGATTAGTCATATGGTTTATTGTTGAAATTATTGGGCAGCTTTTGCTAATATTTATCTAGGCTTCTAAATTAGAATTCTGTACTTTTACATTATGTTATGGTTGCATAGATCACTGGACAAGATAGTTGCATGTCCTGTATTGCAGACTGCCTTACCTGGGTAAACGTAAATATGATAAATGAATGCAGAATCAGAATGGAAACCGAATGTGGCAATCAATGTCCAAATTAGGATCCTAGCCTTGCTAGTTAGTGCTTAATTTTCTACATTGGATCACTTGTTACTGCAGTTTTCTCCCTTCTCTTTCTCCTGCTCTGATCCCACATTGAAGAAAGAAGCTCAGGTGCTCTTATTGCCCCCCAAAGGTGTGAGCTCTCTATTCTTTGACCTCATCACTCTCTGTACCTCTCACAGAGGTTCCCTCATTCTGTGTTGTGTTCTGGCTATCTGTGTGTATCTTATCCTTGCCCTCACCTGCTATGCTGAAATATGTCAATTTTAATAATAAAATTACCCATGTTTTGCAATGTCTGTCAGCGTTGATCACCACACATGTTGCCTGGTGCAGTGATGTCTGACTCTTAGACGTGTGGTTTCTGGATGAAATTCCACCATTTTTTTCTTTTCTAAAAATCTGTAACTCCCTTTTTTGTATCTCCTTGAAACAATTCCCTCATAAACTTCAAGGAGTTGGTGATTAGTTTTTATGGTGGAAGTATTCATTTAAAATCTAAGGAAGCCATAATTCAGGCCAGGGTTTGTTCTTAAGAAAGGAAACCCGTTGAAACAGAAGGACATAAATACTTGCAGCTGGCATTTGAATCCTGTTCCTATTTGATTGTTGTTGTTTAGTCACTAAATCATGTCCAGCTCTTTGCAACCATGGACTGTCGCCCACCAGGCTCCTCCATCCATGGGATTCTCCAGGCAAGAATACTGGAGTGGGTTGCCATTCCCTTCTCCAGGGGACCTTCCCAACCCAGGGATCAAACCCACATCCCCTGAATTGCAGGCAGATTCTTCACCAGTGAGCCACCTGGGAAGTCCTCCTATCATTAGGGCAGATTTTTGTCAGCCCCACTTGAGAGAAGAGAACTCTGTTCACCGAGATCATCCCAGCCACTCCGAGTTCTATTTGTGTTTTCAGCACAGGTCTCTGATTCCGCCTCCTTAGCTGTACCCACCGCCTACTCTTTTCTGGAGGAGAATCTAGTCTTTATAGAAATCAGGAAGGTCCCCAGAGCTGGAGGTTACGCTCTGGCTGCTGTCTTTCATTCCATCCTGAATATATTCTTTCAAAAAGATGCTTGGCTCTCCTGTCCCCTGTCTCCCAGGCCCTCTCCCAGTGCATACACACACACACACACACATGCACGCGCGCGCGCGCACACGGCCTAGAGAACAAAGACCAGGGTGTGCAGTCCCTGCCAGCTCCACCTTCACGTTCCCACAGAGCCAGCCAGGATTCCGCGCTGTGCTGCGGGGGTGGGAGCCAGCATCTCCCTGCCATCGAGCAGGCATGGGCAGCTGCTCCATCACTTCCTCAGGGGCTCCCACGATGCCAGGAGACGGAATGCTCCAGGGCTTGGCCACTGTTTCTCCAAACTCCTTCTGGAAAAACTCATCAGGTTTGCAGGCCCGCCAGTGTAGTAAATATTTATTAGAGGAAGTGGTGACTAATATTTACCTATCGAGAATCTATTCTGTTCAACACACAATATTAATAATAATAATGACAATTTCCTGGGTACTCACTATGTATGCAGACTGACTAAGAAATATCACAGCAATAACTCTAGATATTGTGGTTATTTTATAGATGAGAAAAGACAGATAGTTTAAGGATGTTGCTCAGGCTTACACAAGAGGGTGAGTGAAACACCCAGGTCTGGGTCACTCCAAAACCACCCAACTCTAGGCAAGGTGCTTGGGCTATCGTATAGGCTATTGGCCTGTGTACATTTAACTACCATGCCAGGTGTGACGGGCTGAATTGCTTTCCCCCCAAATATATGTTGAAATCATAATCCCCAGCACCTCACATTATAACCTTGTTGGAAATGAGGTCATTATAGATATAATCAAGTAAGATGAGGTCAGGGTGAAGCAGATTGAACCCTTAATCCAAAATAATTGATGGCTTCTTTTTTTTTTTTTTCAATTTGTTTCAAAGTTAAACCCAAGAACCCTTGACTTCATAGGAAATTTGAGAAGTGGTTTTCTAGGCTAAACACCTGTTTCCCCTTAGCCTCCCCAACAGAGCACATACACGTTAACTACTTTCGTTTTACAATCGCTGCTGTCCCACAAGTATACCAAGATCATCTGAACTCTATATGTGGTATTCTGAGTGTTCTTGCTGCTGCTGCTGCTGCTGCTAAGTTGCTTCAGTCGTGTCCGACTCTGTGCGACCCCATAGACAGCAGCCCACCAGGCTCCCCCGTCCCTGGGATTCTCCAGGCAAGGACACTGGAATGGGTTGCCATTTCCTTCTCCAGTGCATGAAACTGAAAGTGAAGTCGCTCAGTCCTGTCCGACTCTTAGCGACCCCATGGACTGCAGCCTACCAGGCTCCTCCATCCATGGGGTTTTCCAGGCAAGAGTACTGGAGTGGGTTGCCATTGCCTTCTCCGCTGAGTGTTCTTGGGAATAACCTAATTCCCCTGACTGCAAAAGATTTTCTGGGATCATCTGTCAATTTGAATTCTTCGGCTACTTTTGAAGATGAAGCCTCACAAATTCTTAAATGATTCTCCTTTGCGGGGGCCAGGGTAGTATTTTATAGACATTAGCGACTAGCCCCTGTGCTGTGCCGATCCCCTCGGGCCTCCCTGGGAGACAATTTGTAACACCAAAGATTCATTTGATGCAGAAGCCAACTAAGTGACTCAAAGCAGGAGGTGAGGGGCTTCCCTGGAGGGCCAGTGGGCAAGACTCCACCCTCCCAGTGAAGGGGCCATGAGTTTCATCCCCAGCTGAGGAACTAAGATCCTGCATGCCACGTGGCGTAGCCTAAAAACAAAGAGCTACACCAAAAGCCATGGGGAAATGGCAAAAAAATACAAAACAAAAGTAAACACATACTTAAGTAAACACTTTAAGAAAATGAAGGTTAAGTTTAAAGAAAAGCCTAATATAGAGGAAAAGAAGGTGAACCTAGAGGAAGCCACGCTAAGCAATACATCAGTCATCAGGCCTCTGTGTGTGTGTGTGTGTGTGTGTGTGTGTGTGTGTGTGTGTGTGTAAGGTACAGCCAGATCAATTCAGTGCAAGCTTGTGGGTCCCAGATGACTCTCCTTTGTGGGAGAGAGTGCTCTGAGGGAGAAGAATCTGGCGAGTGGCCGGTAATGGGCATCCCTAAAGTGCTGGGGACATTTATATTCAACCCTCTCTGGTGGTTCAGATGGTAAAGAATCTTCCTGCAATGCAGGAGACCCAGGTTCGACTCCTGGGTAGGGAAGATCCCTTGGAGAAGGGAATGGCTACCCACACCAGTATTCTTGCCTGGAGAATCCCATGGACAGAGGAGCCTGGCGGGTACAGCCCATGGGGTCACAGAGAGCCGGACAGGACTGAGCGACGAACACTTTCACCTTCCCTTCTGGAGCCAGGTCTACAGGTTCATTTGGGCCCTGCCGAGCGGTGACCGATGCTCTCACAGAAAGAGACATGTGTTGAAGGCAGCCATCTTTTGACAATCCAAAGACTGCTCAGAGCTGCCGGAAGCTGGAAGGGGCGAGGCAGGTGCTCCCCTACCAGCCTCTGAGGAAGCAGGCCCTGTGACTCAGGGATTTCAGCCCTCCAGCCTCCAGAATAACCAGACAGCAATTGTCTGTTGTTTCAAGCCATCACATCTGTGATGCTTTGTTACAGCAGCCCCAGGCAAAATGAGGAGTATTTTAACAGAGGTATACAGCAAAGCCATTAGAGGCATTTGTCCGTTCTGTAGGCAAACTGACTGGGAAGGCCTGAGCTTGCCGCCTTTGCGCCTGGTCTTGAAGGAGACGTAGGCTTCAGAAGGGAAGCCAGGGGCTGGCGCGGCGGAAGAGCTCACCTGGCCAGTGCAAAGGGGCAAGTTCAGGCCCAGAGGAAGAGCATGCGGGACGGGCCTGGGCGAGGGAGGGCCCGGGAGAGTGAAGCCAGGTGTGGGGAGGGATGGGGGGCGATGTTGGGGCTCCAGAGCCCGTGGGGGCACAGCTGTCGGGGCAGTGTCTGCCCCCGGGGCTCCCCAGCAGCCCTCCTCACTGAGGGGACCAGGCCGTGTCCCCTCTGGGCCCGCGACCCAGCTTTCGGTGAAGCGGGGCGTGACATCCCGCTGGCCTCGGTCCACCCCACTTCTGCCTGCCCCCAGCTGGTCTCCTGGGCAGGGCCCTCCATTCATTTGCAGACCCTCTCGCAGGACTCCAGTCCTTCCTCTGACCTGGACTTTTCCCTCAGTCTGGTCGGCTCCAGCCTGGACCCGCATATCCACTCATGATCACCCCCCACTGAGATTGCAGGGCGCCGGCCGGCCTGGCTGTGCCCTCTGCACCCCCCGACAGCTCCCCAGCCCCGTGGATGATCTGGTCCCAGGTCCTAGTGCTTCCTGGCCGCTTGGGCAGCCTCGGCCCTGAGTGAGGCCTAAAGGTTTGCAAGCTGGAGCATGACGTGGCCCCAACCTTGGCTATCAGTGCCGAATTGAAAAATAGATCCTGTGGAAGGCTGGCGGTAAGGGACTTCTTAATGAGTATTTGTTTTGTAAATGAACAGATAAAGGGGGAACAATGCGAGGATTATGGTGGCTCTGCAGGAGACTGAGCGCCTACCTCCTACCTCGGGGTGGCCTGGTCCCCATTCAGATACAGAAGCAGCAGGAATGGGGGTGAGGCGGCGGGGGGTGGGGGTGAGGTGGAGACTGGGAGCCACTACGGTGCTCTGGAGAGAGCTGGGGCTCTGCCGTTCAACAGTCCAGCTTCAGTCGTGTCTGCTGCCTTCTGGCCAGGTGCCCTGGGTGAGTGACGCCATCTCTGAGCCTCAGCTTCTTCCCGACAACGTTATTCACATCCACCTCCCAGAGTCACTAGAACAGGTGATCTGTAATGTCTGTGCGTATCGAAATGGTCGACAGGTGGTAGGACTCTCCCCCCAAATTTTAATTCCATGGAGGTGGAATCAAAAGAGTAAGTCCTCACCCAGGTTTTCAAGGGACTTCCCTGGTGGCTCAGCAGTAAAGCCTCTGCCTGCTGAGGCATGAGACATAAGAGACGCAGGTTCGATCCCTGGGCCAGGCAGATCCCCTGGCGGGGAGGGCATGGCAACCACTCCAGTCTTCTTGCCTGGAGAATCCCATGGACAGAGGAGCCTGATGGGCTATGGTCCATAGGGTCACAAAGAGTCGGACACAACTGAAGCAACTTAGCATGCACACAGGTTCTCGAAGGGTCTGGAACACTTGGAGAAGGGGTTTACCTGTCAGGCACACAGGCTCAGGAGTTAAAACAAGGCTCCAATAATCAAGACCAGTCCAGTGTCTAGCATAGGATGGTCACTTATTAAGTAAAGATGGAAACAATAGAATATCAGGACTTTCACATGATCGCATCCCAGAGTTCTCAAAGTGAGGTGCTGGGACCCCTGGGGGTCCCCATGACCCTTTCAGTGGGTTTGTGAAGTCAGAACTATTTCTTAGTAGCACTGGGGTCCAATCTGGCTTCTACATTCTCTTTTTTAAAAAAATATTTATGTCGCTGTGTCAGGTCTTAGTCACAGCATGCAAGGTCTTTCCTTGCGGTGCACAGACTCTCTAGTTGCATCACGTAGGTTCCAGAGTGCGTGGGATCAGGATTTGCAGTGTGCAAACTTGGTTGCTCTGCAGCACATGAGCTCTTGGGTTCCTGACCAGAGATGATGGAACCTGCGCCCCCTGGGTTTCAAGGTGGATTCTTAACCACTGGACCACCAGGGAAGTCCCCTACCCTCTCACTCTTGTGTGAGCGAACAGAGGACTTTTCCAGAGGCGACCTGACATGTAATGTCAAAGCATGTTAGATGGAGCTCCTGAAATGATTGTCAAATGATGGAAAAGCACGTGCCAGCTTTACTCTACCAAATCTATTCAACTGAACGCAAAGGCAGACATGAGAATCTACCTGTCTTTCACCCAGCTAGACATTAAAGAAAGATGCAGAAAAAATACTTTCTTTTTGTAATTCTGTCATTCCCTTGCATATTAATAAAATGGATTATTATCAAGGAATATACAACCAGATGGTTGAGAAAATAACGTCAGTTACATGGATGGTCTGGGCTACAACGTAAGAACAAGATGGAGATGTTCAGGGCCAGCTGGGCAACCCTGACATGGACTGTGGTCCCCAGTCCCAAAGTGTAGAATCCACACTGACCCTTGGGGCTTCAGGGTGAGTGTGGACTGACAGCGTTAACTGGGAGAGCCAAGAAAGTGCCGTGAAGGCTGGAAACTGGGCTGGGGAGAGCAGTGGGAGCTGGGCGGGAACAGAAGAGATGGGGAAGGATGGAATTGTCAGGGATTAGACCAGAGGACGTGGGTGGGAAGGAGGAAAGGAATGGAGGGTGATTCAGACATTTATAACCAGTACAAGTGCCAAGCAGGCACTGATGCCTTCAGGGGCAACCTGACCTGTGGCCTGCTGCCCAGACACCTTGGAGTGGGGGCAAGGGTTCTTGTGCCACTCCCAGAGTGACTGGGCATGCAGAAGGCCAGGCCAGTCTCCCGTTGTGTCCACACGACTCACCTGCCAGGCACTGTCTTGATCCCTTAGCAGCAAAAGAGCCCCTCTCCGATGATACTGCTGCCATTTACTTTTTTAGAGGTCTGTGCTCAAAACGTTCACAATGACTATAACTGAGTAGAAATGAAATACCACTCTGAATTCTATAGTGAAAACTTAAAATGTATAAACCCTTCACATTTAATGACCAAACAAGGACCATAATATTAAAAGACAACATCTAAGTGGAGCGGCTTTGCCAATTCTGGATGTGTCCCAGCAGAGACTTTCATGAGATTCATTTGTATATAATGGGATCTCATGGAGATCTGTGTTGAAAAAAGAGGAATAATGAGGGGAAATTTTCTCTGTTCGCTATTAAGATACGTTTACTACGAAGCCATCATGCGGTAGGCTTGCAAACACACACAGACTGATGAGGTAGAATGGAGAACTTGTAGACAGACCCAGGGACACAGGGGAGCTTCACACACAATAAAGCTGTCACTACAAATCAAAGGAAAAGAAGGGCTCGTGAAGCGAATGAGCTGGGAAACCTGCCTCTCTGTATGGAGAAAGAGAAAATTGCATCCCTATTGATTCCATGAAAGAGCGGACTACATTTCCAGGGGGATTAAAGACCGATAGGAAGGGAAAACTGAAAAGATAAGGGAAGAAAATGAAGGAGAACGTTCTTCTGAAATTGGGGAAAGAAAGTGCTTCCACAACTGAATGTTCAGAACAGAAAACATTATAAAGACAAGAAAACAGATGAGTTTGATTATCAAGAACACCATGGACAAAATTAATTTAGCTGATGGAGAACATATTTGCAATGTCTAAAACTGACAGGGCATTAGTAACCAGATAATAGAGGACACTTGCAAACAGCAATAAAACCACAGCAAAAATAGGCCAAGGATAGCAATAATTTCCAAAAAAAGGAAATCCGAAAGGTCAGCAAACACATCAGACATGTTAGTGATTGGAGGAATGCAGATTAAAATAGTATTGAGACATTTTGTGCTTACTGTCATGATACCAAATAAGGCTGGTGAGATGGGGACACAGGGGCCCCCATGCAGGTGCAGAGCCATCTGGGGGCCCAGTTGACTAGCGTGAGCACACATCTCCGTTTACTTGAGAGAATCACGGTTTATGCTTCTTGTCCTGGTGTGGCTATTAAAGTGCCCCCTGGATGATAAGCTATAAGACCACATTCCTGGGATCCAACAAGTCTTTGCGGTTATATTTCCCAGTGAAATC
This sequence comes from Ovis aries, assembly GCF_016772045.2. Lineage (NCBI taxonomy): Eukaryota > Metazoa > Chordata > Mammalia > Artiodactyla > Bovidae > Ovis > Ovis aries. Next base: position 82,951,526 of record NC_056061.1, on the reverse strand, counting down.
CTCAGGTCCACAGAATCTGTACGCAGTATTCATGGCATCATTGGAGGGAACTTGAAAGTTCAATCTGGGGGGCGGGCGGGACAGGCGACACTTGGTGGATACTTACACAAAGGATTATGCAGGTACAAGGAGCAATGGTTTAGATGAACCCACAGCAATATGGGTGGATGATAAAAGCAATGCTGAGTGGGGAGAAGTGACTCAGGAGAGACACAACTTTATATCATTTATACAAATTACAAGTGTGTGTACACAGAACAATACACATTTTGCAGAAAACGCATATAAACAAAGAGATACACATTAAGCACATTGGGACGATGAGGAAATGGGAAAGAAAAAGAGCAATTAGAACATAAAGAACCAGAGTCTATTTTCGTAGGTAGACTGTTCTGTGAAAGGTCTCTGGGATAAACCTTCAGTGAGTCACCCATTGCAACATCTTGGTTGCTACTGTTTGCTAAGAACTTTAGTTGTAGAAGTCACAAAGGAAAATATCCTGATCCATTCCACCACACTAATGAGAGAAACATGTTGACTGAGTTCTGTTGTGTGTCAGACGCTGAGGTAGCCACAGGGAACAAAGACAAACGTCTTCAAGGCCCCATCATCAAGTTCCTGACTTAAATTAAAATGCTTTTACTAGCAAAAAATTCTCTTTGATGTAACTTGTCATAACAAATACATGGACCAAGTAGGTCTCAGCTCACATGTTTTGAGAACTGAGACAGTATTTAGGGAGAATGGAGTCCAATTCATTATTTATGGGAGCCTGCATCCTGAGTAGTGTTTTAAAGGAAGGGAAAGATAGAGTTGCTGAAGACGGGTGTTCCTGATAGAGAAAATGAGAGAAGCCACAAGAAACTGTGGGAAATTCTTAAAGAGATGAGAACACCAGAGCATCTTGCCTGTCGCCTGAGAAACCTGTATGCAGATCAAGAAGCAACAGCTAGAATCTTACACAGAACAATTGACTGGTTCAAAATTGGGAATGGAATACGACAAGGCAGTATATTGTCACCCTGCTTACTTAACTTTTATACAGAGTACATCATGCAAAATGCTGGGCTGGATGAATCACAAGCTGGAATCAAAATTCACAGGAGAAATATCAACAACCTCAGATATGCAAATGGTAACACACTAATGGCAGAAAGCCAAGAGAAACTAAAGAGCCTCTTGGTGAGGGTGAAAGAGAGTGACTCTCTTAAAACTCTTAAAACTCAACATTCAAAAACCTAAGATCATGACATTCAGTCTCATCACTTCATGGCAAATAGATGGTGGGAAAATGGAAACAGTAATAGATTTTATTTTCCTGGGCTCCAAAATCACCCAGCAGATGGTGGCTGCAACCACGAAATTAAAAGACGCTTGCTCCTTGGAAGAAAAGCTATGACAAACCTAGACAGCATATTAAAAACCAGAGACATCACTTTGTCAACAAAGGTCCATCTAGTCAAAGCTATGGTTTTTCCAGTAATCATGTATGGATGTGAGAGCTGGACCATAAAGAAAGCTGAACGCCAAAGAATTGCGGTGATGAAGACTCTTGAGAGTCCCTTGGACTACAAGGACATCAAACCAGTCCATCCTAAAGGAAATCCACCCTGAAATATTCACTGGAAGGACTGATGCTGAAGCTCCAATACTTTGGCCACCTGATGTGAAGAGCCGACTCATTGGAAAAGCCCCTGATGCTGGGAAAGATTGAAGGCAGGAGGAGAAGGGGATGACAGAGGATGAGATGGTTGGATGACATCACCGACTCGATGGACATGAGTTTGAGCAAGCTCTGGGAGCTGGTGATGGACAGGGAGGCCTGGCTTCCTGTGGTCCACGGGATGGCAAAGAGTCGGCCACGACTGAGTGGCTGAACAACTACAGGAGAGGAAGGATGAGTTTCCAAGGGCCTTGGGGAAATGGGGGGAAGGATGTGGGAGGCGTTCTAGAGCCCAGATTCTCTCTCAGATACTGCGGGGATGAAAACCATGCAGATAAAAAGCCTTGCTGGCTGAGAGCACCTTGAAATCTTTAATAAAAGGACACATTCATTTGTTTCATGAGGCATAAAGAGAATGGCAGCAGGAAATTTACTGCACTGAAATGACACTTGAGGGATGATCATTCTTTTCAACTTGCATGAAACAGCCTGGGGCAGAGAGATTAGAGGCCTAGGCTGCAGTTTGAAGGCGCTGAATAAAATCTCTTCTCTGCACATCCCAGGTCTGAAACCGCCGAGAAAAACCCCCAGAGCTTGCTTGCTGATAAAGCCACATTGGGAAATGTGGTTGAGCTTTGGGAGTGCACGAACATTCTAAACCAAACCACGGGGTGCTGTTCCAGGTCGTCTCTCCCAGCACATTTTGCAGCCAAGGCGATGAGCAGCTGGTGGGGTCCGCAGTCCCAAGGCTGTGGGGGCATCGCTAGTCTAGATGCAAAACACACTCGTCCGGCAAGGAAAGGTCAGACGCTGGAAGCCCCCAGTTCTTGCTGAGTTAGTGTGCAGGAGGGTGGAAGGGAGGGCGGCGCTGGGGGGCAAGCCCAGGACTGCACGGGGCAGTGCACATGGAGGCCCGCGGGGAGGACAAGCCTCGACCCCTCGTTCAAGGCGTGTCCACTACAAACCCGGGGACCTCTTCTTCCAGCTTCCCTTAGGTGTATGACCTTGCACTCTCAGCTGTGACAGTTCCCAGCATGGAAAGCGTGACCCCTGAGAACGCACAGTCTGTGTTCAGGATGAAAAGGTTGTGTGGCAGGGCCTGGGGCCAGCCTGTGTGTTTTCTGCCACATTCAAACACACATACACACACACGGAGCAGCCCCAGCCAGCAGCGTGGCCCCAGTGCAGGAGCACACCCACAGTGGCAGCATCAGGGAGGTAAATGGGGTGTCGCTGCCCACGTTGAGCTCTTGTGAACACAGACAATAAAGCCGGCCTGTAGAGGGGAGAAGGCGCACGCCCAGCCTGCAGGCGGGTTTTGTCTGGCTTGCAAAATGTTTTGAAAAAAAAAAAAAAAAACTGCAAATATTTAAAAATTGGGAAATTTCATATGAAAATCAGGATTTCAAGCTTTAGTTAAAGTTAGACAAGTGGCGGGACAAGGCCCACACTCCCACGTGGGAAGTCATCAGCAGAAGCAGGGGCAGCCGGCCCACCATGCCTCTGCAGGGACCGCCTTCCTCCAGCCCAGCCCCCTGCAATGCCAGCCTTGTATCTAGGGTGTACTCTGAAGTGACGTGCCCACAGGCCTGGCTAATGGCGGAGTTGGCATCAGCTCAGATCGTACAGCTGTCTTTGGGCTCTGCCACCCTGCCATCCAGGCATTCCGGAATCAAATTGTTGGGGGGGGGGGCGGTGGTGCGGTGTCACTTGAGGACCCAGTCTGAGGAAGTGGTTTGGAATTTCACATTGTCCAAGGGACGCTGCCAAGTTCATAGAAATTCATGGAGAATCTGGTAAACTCCAAACAGCTGAAGGCCAAGTTTAATTAAGTGTAAACTTTGGGGGCTTGTTTCATCTGTTTTGCTCCCCCTATAGCTAATCGTCTGACAAGGAGTAGGAGCTCGGTAAATATTTGTCAAATGAAGAATGTGGTCCATGTTTCAGCCCAAAGCATCGCTCAAGATGTGATACAGCTGAGTTCATTCTGGAGTGAGTCCCTCCGCCATTCAGTGAGGTCAGCCGGGTCAGGTAACATCTATCACTTGCTACAGCATTTGTTTGCCTTGTTGGCATACAGCTTTATTATTTTTTTTAAGTTCCAGTTCTCCAGGGTACATGTCAGATCTTTAGGATTCAGACATTTAATGCTCAGTGGGATATGAGTCCCTATGGAGAACGTAGAGGACATCACCCTAATGGCAAAAAGCGAAGACAGTGAAAGAGGAGAGTGAAAAGCTGGCTTAAAACTCAACATTCAAAACACTAAGATCATAGCATATGGTCCCATTACTTCATGACAAATAGATGAGGAAAAAGTGGAAAGAGTGTCAAATTTTATATTCTTGGGCTTCAAAACCAGCACAGACAGTGACTGCAGCCATGAAATTCAAAGATGCTCGCTCCTTGGAAGAAAAGCTATGACAAACCTAGATAGCATATTTAAAAGCAGAGATATCACTTCTTTGCTGACAAAGGTCTATCAAAGCTGTGGTTTTTCCCGTAGTCTTGTATGGATGTGAGAGTTGGACCGTAAAGAAGGCTGAGCACCAAAGAATCCCCTTGGACTGCAAGGAGATCAAACCAGTCCATCCTAAAGGAAATCAATCCTGAATATTCATTGGAAGGACTGATGCTGAAGCTGAAGCTCCAATACTTAGGCCACCTGATGCAAAGAACTGACTCATTGGAAAAGACCCTGATGATGGGAAAGACTGAAGGCAGGAGAAGGGGATGACAGAGGATGAGATGGTTGGATGGCATCACCAACTCGATGGACATGAGTTTGAGTAAGCTCCAGGAGTTGGTGATCGACAGGGAAGCCTGGAATGCTGCAGTTCAGTTTGTGGGGTTGCAAAGAGTCAGACACAACTGAGTGACTGGACTGAACTGAAACTTTAAGAGAACCCTTGAAAGTTTATAAACAGATGGATTCTTTTTTTTTTATGTGTTTTTTCTCCTGTCATCTGGATTTCAGTGGTGTTTTGGACAACTGACATCTAGGTTAATAAGCCATTTCCATGGTTGGCAATCCAGCAGACGGTGTGGTATGTTGGAAGGAAAACTAGTCTGAGTAATGTAACCTGGCTTTTGTACTAACTAGCAGTGTTCATTCTTTCGTTTATTGAACAACTATTAGGTGCTAGTCTTAGCTGCTGAGGGTACAGCAACGAACAAGAAAGACAGCCAGGAGCTTTGATTTTTGTGCTGGAGACAGGAAAAAAAAAAAAGACACAAACAAGCGAGTCTACAGCAGAGAATGCCAAGTGCTCTCGACACAGTAGATCAGGTAAAGTGGCAGGGAGTGATCCCAGGGCCAGCACTCCACATGGGGAACTGGCAGTGCTGTCAGAGGAAGGGGTGTTTGGGCAAAACACTGGAACACTAGGAAAGGCCAGGCTGGCAGAGCACATTCCAGGCAGAGGGAACCTCAAGGAAGAGAACCCTGTGGTGGGCAGCTGGGGGAAATCAAGGATGGGGAGGGAGGGACACAGAGCTGGAGAAGCAGGAAGGGGCCAGACCACCCAGGGACAAGGAAGACAAGAAAGGACAAGGAAGGGGTCTGCATTTTACTGTGAAATCCACTGCGGGAGAGAGACTCAATCTGATATATTCTTAAATGGGGTCGTTGGATCAGAAGCACAGGGGATGGAGTAGGGTCAAGGCAAAGAGAGGAATTCAACCTGACCTCTGGCTTCAGGGCCAACAGGAAGGTTGGAAGGACAGTAGTTTTCAAAAAATCCAGATTACTGGAAACACAAAGTACACAACTGTTGCTCGGGGGAGAGGTTGGGGCTAGAGATGCATTTAAGCCTTGGAGCAGCTGAGATGACCTGGGAAGAGAGGGTCCATAGATAAGGGGCTAGGAATGAACTTTGAGTCACCTGAGCTCCGGGATATGCCTGCAGTGAGAGACTGGGGGAGGAGTAAGAGAGGAGAGCCAGCCTGGCGGGGTGGGGGGGGGAGGGGGAACAGGAGAAGGGGGGCGAGGAGCAAACGAGAACCCCAAGAGGAGAATGTTCCCTGGGCGTGCTCCACGTATCCTAGTCTGCTTGGAGAGGCGTAAGATCAGACAGAGCAGTCTGTCCCGCTGATTTGGCAAGATGCCGTCCCTGGGCTGTCTTGACAAGAGAAGCTTGGGTATAGGAGTGTAGGCAGTTGAGCCTCTGTGGGGCTCTTTCCTCTGTTAAACGTGGGTATCCGCGTAGATGATGTTCAAGGTCCTCCCTGTCTACTGCCTCATCTTACAACATGGCTGGAAACTGGAAACTTTTTTTTTTTTAACTCCTGAATTGATCAGATATAAGAAAAAGAGCAATAAAATAAGCTATGACATGTGGGATTTTATTAGTCAAACAAGTGCTGTTATTAGTACTCTTTTACATAAAGACTACTAAGGTTATTTATGCAAGGTTTTAAGTAAGCCAAAGAAACAAAACAGAACACCTCGTGGCCAGAATTATTAGCAGACTCAAATCGCATGAACAGTGCCGTCCCTTCTAGATTACCGTGCCAAGAGTCTTCTAGATTACTGTCCTGTGTGTGTGTACTAGGTGTTCAGTCATGCCCAGCTCTTTGCGACCCCATGGACTGTAGCTGGCCAGACTCCTCTGTCCATGGAATTCTCCAGGCAAGAAGACTGGAGTGGGTTGCCACACCCTCCTCCAGGGGATCTTCCCGACCCAGGGATTGACTCCCAGCCTCCTGCCTTGGAGGCAGATTCTTTACCAAATCGATCTCTAGGCACAAGGCAGGGTAACCACCTCGCAGGCCGTACTTACTCCTTCTTATGCTCTTTCACCTACCTTCCTGAATTTTCACCCAAGGTTATTGAGTCCAGCCAGATAACACAAATCCTTGTTTCACCAAGGGTAGTCTATTTCCCTGTTGCCTATTGACTGTTCTTTAGAAGTAACAGGCTCTAGAAACTGTCACGCTATTTGTGAGCTTGCTCTTGGTTGAGATTAGCCTGGCACCAGCATGGAGACAGGTTCCCAGGTGGCTGACGGGCAGTCTGTGACCAGGAGACGTGGATGTTCTGTGCAGACAGGTCTCTCTTGCTTGTCTGCGTCTAAAGCTTCTGAGAAAGTGAAAGTGAAGTCGCTCAGTCGTGTCCGACTCTTTGTGACCCCACGGACTGTAGCCTGCCATGGGATTTTCCAGGCAAGAGTGCTGGAGTGGATTGCCATTTCCTTCTCCAGGGGACCTTCCTGACCCAGGAATCGAACCCGAGTCTCCCGCACTGCAGGCAGACGCTTTTCCATGGGAGCCATCAGGGAGGCCCAAAAGCCTCTGAGAGGGCCGCCCTAACTTACTTTCCTGTCACCTTGCCTGAATAACTCTGAGCAATTTAGCAACAAACAGCCTTTCAGCTGGGCTCACGTGTGGATGTATGATTTCCCTCCTCTGGCTGAAAAACCGAAACCCTGAAACGAGGCGCAAGCTGTACCAGGTCAATAGCTAGTCTAAGGAGAGTAGGGAATGGTATCTAAGACTCCTGGCTTCAGGCTTTCTCACTTCCTTCCACGGTACTGATTATCATATGTGAACAAAAACCATGACTTACAAACCAGGGGAATAACTTTACAAAAGAAGGGTGAAGGGTGAGGCAAGGTAAGTACCATTTGTCAAGTTCCTGCCACATCCTATGTCAGCGGTTCTCCAGTCTTTGAGTATATCGGGCTCACCTGGAGACTTGTTGAAGACAAGATCCCCGGGCTCACCTGAGACTTATTGACCCATGTTTTCTGGAGGAGGTTCCATTAGTGAGTCTAATGCACACCTGATTCAGCATCACAGTCCAAAGCAACTGGCAGAGATTCCATGGAGTTCAGTTTTGTGTGTAACTTGCAGGGATGAGGTGGGGGTGCAGTGGTTGGGAAGGGGCCTAGGTTCTAACATAGGTGAAATTAAGTTACCCTTGGAAAGTCCTTTTAAAGCATAAGATACAGTATAAGTGTTTTTGTGGGGAGATAAAAACCTGTACAGTAAGTAACATGTACTATAAGATTTAATGCTTCCAGTAATGTAAGACATAAGGAAAGTATATGCAAAATTGATGTGCTATTTTATTTTTAATAGTTGATTCAGTTTATTGATATAATTTTCCAATTTCTGCAGTGACCATTCTTTTTTTCAATCATTCCTTGTCTCTATACTTTTTTAAAAAAATATAGTTGATTTACAATTTCAGTCTGAATTTGGCAATAAGGAGTTCATGATCTGAGCCACAGTCAGCTCCTGGTCTTGTTTTTGTTGACTGTATAGAGCTCCTCCATCTTTGGCTGCAAAGAATATAATCAATCTGATTTTGGTGTTGACCATCTGGTGATGTCCATGTGTAGAGTCTTCTCTTGTGTTGTTGGAAGAGGGTGTTTGCTATGACCAGTGCATTTTCTTGGCAAAACTCTATTAGTCTTTGCTCTGCTTCATTCCGCATTCCGAGGCCAAATTTGCCTGTTACTCCAGGTGTTTCTTGACTTCCTACTTTTGCATTCCAATCCCCTATAACGAAAAGGACATATTTTTTGGGTGTTAGTTCTAAAAGGTCTTGTAGGTCTTCATAGAACCGTTCAACTTCAGCTTCTTCCGCGTTACTGGTTGGGGCATAGACTTGGATCACCGTGATATTGAATGGTTTGCCTTGGAAACAGAGACCATTCTGCCGTTTTTGAGATTGCATCCAAGTACTGCATTTCGGACTCTTTTGTTGACCATGATGGCTACTCCATTTCTTCTGAGGGATTCCTGCCCACAGTAGTAGATATAATGGTCATCTGAGTTAAATTCACCCATTCCAGTCCATTTTAGTTTGCTGATTCCTAGAATATCGCGTTCACTCTTGCCATCTCTTGTTTGACTACTTCCAATTTGCCTTGATTCATGGACCTGACATTCCAGGTTCCTATGCAATATTCCTCTTTACAGCATTGGACCTTGCTTCTATCACCAGTCACATCCACAGCTGGGTATTGTTTTTGCTTTGGCTCCATCCCTTCATTCTTTCTGGAGTTATTTCTCCACTGATCTCCAGTAGCATATTGGGTACCTACTGACCTGAGGAGTTCCTCTTTCAGTATCCTATCATTTTGCTTTTTCATACTGTCCATGGGGTTCTCAAGGCAAGAATACTGAAGTGGTTTGCCATTCCCTTCTCCAGTAGACCACATTCTGTCAGACCTCTCCACCATGGCCCGCCCGTCTTGGGTTGCCCCGCGGGCATGGCTTAGTTTCATTGAGTCAGACGAAGCTGTGGTCCTAGTGTGATTAGATTGACTAGCTTTCTGTAAGTATGGTTTCAGTGTGTCTGCCCTCTGATGCCCTCTTGCAACACCTACCATCTTACTTGGGTTTCTCTTACCATGGGCGTGGGGCATCTCTTCATGGCTACTCCAGCAAAGCACAGCCGCTGCTCCTTACCTTGGATGAGGGGTATCTCCTCACAGCCACACTTCCTGAGCTTCGCGTGGGATGGCTCCTCTAGGCCCTCCTGTGCCCAGGTAGCCACCACTCCTTGGTGATGGACAGGGAGGCCTGGCATGCTGCGATTCATGGAGTCACAAAGAGTCAGACACGACTGAGCGACTGAACTGAACTGAACTGATTTACAATATCACATTAGTTTCAGGTGTACAACACAGTGATTCAGTTAAGTATATATATATACTTTTCAGCTTCGTTTTCAGCTTCTTCTCCCTTATAGGCTATATAGTGGGTCCTTGTTAGTTGTCTACTTCATATATAACAGTGCATATATGTTAATCCTAACATATATGATTTACCCTGATTTACCCCTCCCCTCACCTCCCTCTCCCCTTTGGTAACCATAAGTTTGTTTTCTATGTCTGTGAATGTCTCTATATTTTGGAATTTTTTTTTCTTTTAGAGTCCACACACAAGCAATATGATATGATATTTATCTTTGGCTTAATTCACTTAGTATGATAATCTCTAGATCCATCCATATTGCTGCAAATGGCATTATTTCTCATTCTTTATATGGAATATTATTTAGTCATAAAAAGAATATATATATACATACACACACATACACACATACATACACATACACACATACACATATACACACACATATAAACATACACACAAATACACACACACATATACCTACGCACATGTCACATGTCCTCTACCCATTCATCTGTCAGTGGACATTTACGTGGCTTCCATGTCTTGGTTATTGTGAATAGCGCTGCAGTGAATATTAGAATGAATGTATCTTTTCGAATGATAGTTTCTTCCGGATATATGCCCAGGAGCGGGATTGCTGGGTCACATGGTAGCTCTATTTTTAGTTGTTTTTTTTTTAAGGAACTTCCATACTGTTCCCCATAGTGGCTGTACCAATTTACATTCCCACCAACAGTGTAGGAGGGTTCCTTTTCTCCACACCCTCTCCAGCATTATTTGTAGATTTTTTTAAATTGAAATATAGTTGATTTACAAAGTACTATTTTAACTTATGCCATAAAATTATACCTACAAGTTGCCTTTGAGTTAGTTGAATGCTCACATTGTATGACTCAGGGACACAAGAACACTATGAAATAAACATCTCCAGCCTACAGACGGAGAGGTGGGAGCTCGGTCAGGTTAAGAGATTTGCCCAAAATGACCAGCTTGTGAGTTGGAACCAGGATTGACTTAGCTCTGTGTGCTTCTAAAACCTGTGATCTTTTTTCATTTTTACAACACTGCCACAGGTCAGTTCATTTCTTAGTATTCCCCTGAAGGGTAAAGTGTAGAAATGCTCCAGAAGGTATTAGGCTACTGCAATTTCAAACATCCAGTTAAAATAAAATACTGTAACCTGGGTGAGATAAAAAAAAAAAATTAGAGGCATATCCTATCAGTATAGTTGGGGACCAAAAATGACTAACAAGGCTCCAGGCAGTGATAAGACTTGGAGATAGAGCATGGGAGGAATGACATGTCCAACCTGAAGTTTTATCACTAGAAGGTTAAATACCTTTCAGTTACCTTACTAATGCAGTTCCCTTTACATTTTTACTTCTTAAAAGTTCCTTTTTCAGAGGGAACAGACCTGCCCAAATTGAGGACCAAATCTCAAAAAAGGCCTCCCTACTCACCTGGATGTCTGAAATGCCCTGGACCTGCAGCTAGGGGTGGGGTGGGGGTAGGGGTCATAGGAGACAAGGGCTATCCCTAAAGCAGTCCATCCCAAAGAGAGGATAGGCATTAAGAGGCCAGGATGGTGCTAAACACTTTGCACACATTACCTCATTCAATTCCTACAACCCCATGAAGTGGGTCCTACTAGTATCTCTATCCTGCTGCTAAGTCGCTTCAGTCGTGTCCCACTCTGGGCGACCCCATAGACGGCAGCCGACCAGGCTCCCGCGTCCCTGGGATTCTCCAGGCAAGAACACTGGAGTGGGTTGCCATTTCCTTCTCCAATGCATGAAAGTGAAAAATGAAAGTGAAGTCGCTCAGTTGTGTCTGACTCTTCACAACCCCATGGACTGCAGCCTATCAGGCTCTTCCGCCCATGGGATTTTCCAGGCAGGAGTTCTGGAGTGGGGTGCCATCACCTAAGAGACTCTTACCGTTTAGTGCTTGCCCAGAGTCACTAGTTGCTCTCTGTGCCAGGGCAGATTTGCACTCTTATTGTGTTTCAGGCACTCTTCTAGGCATCTTACATGTATCCACTCATTGTTGTTGTGCTAGTCACTCAGTGGTGTCCAGCTCTTTGTGACCCCAAGGACTAGAGCCCATCAGGCTCCTTTGTCTATGAAATTCTCCAGGCCAGACTACTGGAGTGGGTTGCCATTCCCTTCTCCAGGGGATCTTCCTGACCCAGGGATGGAATGTGGGTCTCACCGTCTGAACCACTAGGGAAGTCCTTGACTCCTTAAATCCTCATAACAACTCTATGAAATAGGTGCCATAATTATGCCATTTTACAGATGTTAAAGTGTTAAATAACTTATTCAACTCAAATAGGGAGTTAGACCAGGAAAGGAATTCAGGAAAATTTCTGGCCTCAACCCTTAGCCTACATCACAATCACCTGGAGGGCTTTAAGATTCCGACTTTGGGCCCCAAGCGGAGAGTTTCTAATTCTGTAGGTTTTGGGAAGTACTTGTGAATTTCTATTTCTTCAAGTTCCCAGGTGATGCTGTTATTGCTAGTCTGGGAAGCAGGCTTTGAGAACCAGTGCTCTCGTTAGCTCTCTTAATCGCTGCGCAACAAATACCAATGGCCACCAAAGTCCGTGTCTGTGTTTAATTCCTTTTGAGAACCATTTGCAAAAACAAAATTAAAAAAATAATTCCCAGAATTTCTAAGGAGATTTATTCTCTGTCCCCCTCCCCCCCTTAAACTTTGAGTTAATCAAGTCAAATGAGGCCACAAGTGTGTCCTTTAACCAAGAGCGCTGGGCTATGGAGCGCCTTTTAATACTTGTGCCCATCATCGCGGAATCCGAGGGAGGAGGCGGCCACGTGCGCGGGGAGACACAGCGGCCCAGGTCCCCGGTTCTCAAAAAATATCCCGTCTCGGCCCCGGGGGCGAGGACGACAAAATGACCTGACCACGGGGACGGCCGCACCCCTAGAGGCCCCGCTCCTCCGTGGTGGCAGCCTGCCGGCCCCTGCAGTCTTATTTACACGTCCCTCCGCTCCCTCAGCCCACCGCGGGACGATCTCGCACCTCTCCTCCACCCTCGGGAGCTGAGTCAAGGTCAGCAAAGTTCTCCGAAGGCGAGGGGAAGGACAGAGAAGGGTTGAGGAGAGGTCTTTCCGAGGGTGGGGGAGGTGGGGGAGGTGGGGGGCGCCCCCTCCCGGGGTCCCCGCGGCCATCTTCCCCGCGAGCCGCACCTCGCGGGCCGGGCGGGGCGGTCAGGGGCGCGGCCCCGGGGCCCCGCCCCGCCCCGGACTCTCGGGAGCGCGGGCCTCGGGCGCACTGCTCGGACGCACGGATCGCTTGGAGCGCAGCCGTCCTCTGCAAGAGCCGCGGGTGAGCGGGGCGCGGCCCGGGTCGGCGGGAGCGGGGTTCGCGCCGCGCGCTCGGCGGAGGGGCCGGAACAGGACGACAGGTGTGGCGGCGCGGGCAGCCCGGCCGAGGGGGCGGTAGGCGCGGGAGCCCAGGACCGGCGGGACCCTGGCGCGGCCCACACACGCGGCAGGTGGAGCCGAGGCTGCCCGCGTGGCCGCCGCGCGACCTCCCGCGCCACAGCCCGGCCCCTCGGGCCCCTATTCCGGAGCGCCGGCGGAGCCCGGGCTGCGTGGACGCGCCCCCGGGCCCCGCGCCCGCGTCCGGGCGGGGACCATTTTCACAAAGTATTTCTCAAAGGGTTGACGGTTGCGGTTTCAGCCCTAGGGTAAACGGTTGCTTCACAAAGTGAAACTCTCCGTCTTCTGGGATCCCGCGGGCTTCCGGGACGCCCCGAGGAGTTCCTCGGCGGACAGCCCCCCATTACCCCGGTTCCGGCCCGGCCCGGCCCCCTGCCTGCAGCCCAGACCCCTAGCCAGCAGCTGCCCCGCCCGGCCCCGCCCTTCCCCTCCTCTGTGCTCCCCGCCCCTGCCCTCCTCTGCCCTACCCTCCGCCCGGGCTCCGCGCCCCGCCCCCGGCGGGCCACGCCCCTGGCCACACCCCTCTCCTGAGCTCCTCCCCCCGGCGCCGCGCTCCCCACCGCCCGGGCCCCGCCCCGTGGTGCCTGGCCCCGCCCCGTGGTGCCTGGCCCCGCCTCGGCGCTCCCGCCCCCCGGCGCCGCGCCCCCCGCCACCCCCTCGGCGCTGGGCTCGCCCGGCCCGCGGTAATTGCAGGTTGGGCGGTGACTTATCGTGGCGCCCGCCCGGCCGGTTCTTAAGCGGCAGCGCGGGGCGGGCGCCGAGTCTCGGGGCGGCGGCAGCGGCGGGAGCTGTGGGATCGGTAGGAGGGCTGCTGGGCACGCTCACTGGGCTTCCTCCGCCTGCAGGTCGGGAAAGGGCGTTTCAGCTGCTGCTGGAGAGCGTGTTTCCAAGGAAGGCGAGGAAACCCGTCCGGAACCGAAAATGCCGAAACCGGTAAGTCCCTGGGTGTGTGTGGGCAAGGCGGGATGTGTTGAGCACGGTTTTCAAGCGGAGTTATCTGGGCAAGGTTTGGGGCTTTTTCGGGTTTTTTTGGGGGGGGGCGGAGGGAAGAATAGAGTTCTTTTCTAGGCGGACGAGAGGCCAGGAGCAGGGAGGGGATCGTCTCCTCTCTTTCTCCCTCGTCATCCCTTAGTGGAACTCTTGGAGAAAACAAGATTGCGATGCTTTTTTCTCTACGGTCCTTTTGTTTGCGAGCCCCCTCCGCCGCCGAGCCTTGGGGGTTAGGATCTTTGAGAAAAATCAGAATGCCTTTTAGGCGGCTTCGGACGGTGGAAAAGCCCTGTCCTAAGACAACCTGGAAGTTTCTTTCCTGAAGAGGAGCCTGAGTCGCAGGAGAGGCAGGTGGCTTCCCACGGCGCGCGCCCGCTGCCTTCCCGGGTCTGGGAGCAGGCGCGCCCCAACTCCTCCCCTGGCGCTCTCTTTTAAAGGGGGGGGGTGGGGGGCACTCTCTCTGGGGGCAGCCTCGTTCCAGTTCATCCTACTGAAGCCGTGCTCTGTTAACCCGGGAATTTGCTGGTGACAGCAGGATTCCTATTTCGGAGAGGGCTTTGGTAATGAACTTGAATTGCAGATGAAGGCAGGCAGCCCTGGAGTTTGATAAGCAGGCTCCTGGCGCACCTCCGAAACATCAGCTGACCCCCTAGCGCTGCTGCGCCCGCACCTCTTACACCCACTTTCCCCGAATCTGATTTGTGTCGCCTGAATCTCTCTCGGGTGGGATGGTGGCCAGCCTGGGCTTCACACGGCTTTCATTTAAGTTGGGCGAACAAGGCAGCTTTTTTGTGAGCAGCATTTCTTAGCAAGTGGTATCTGTTCTACCAGCTTGAACACAGGTGAACTGGTGACCAGATAATTGGGGAGGAGATAATTGAAGATTTTTGGAGTTTTGAATCCCAGTGGCGAGAATATCTGGATTCATTGAAAATTACAATAAAAGATTCCTATGAAAATACACCCCATACATAAAATACATAACTTCATATACCTATGGAGTTTATGAGAAACCTTCTAGTTTTTCAAACGAGTTGTTTCTGTAGTGAGTGCTTATGTGTTTTGTTTTCTACCATCACATTTTAGATTCTCTGAAAGGAGTACTTTATAAGTTTTGTTTTACTGTTAGGTTAAATAAATTACTACCTTCATAGGCTAACAGATTGAGAAGCCAGTAGAGCTTTCGCCTCAGTTACATCATCAAGATGATTCATTCACGATGCAGACAGTTTTTTTTTCCTACACTGAATTCTTCTTTTCATTTCCAGTTGGTAGTTGGCACATGACCTTCAGGCTTTACAGTTCCTGTGGTATAAAACGGACCTAAACATAGTGCTTTACTCAGGGCATAGCCCTGTTCTGGTTTACTCAGAGCAGTGATTAGGAACTTAACCTTTCCCGGTGTGTGGCTTTCACTAAAGAAATGATGTTGAGAGTTCAGCTTTTAAAATATCGCTCAGATAACAGTCGGTATCCCTGTCTCCTGTCAGTCACTACTTTTGTTTCTCATAAAGATCTGTAATTTGCTTTTGTTCTTTTTCTGGCGTTCGTGTTTTTTTGGTTTGTTTTTTGGTAGTGGAGTTCACATGACGTGCACTTGACCATCTCAGTGTTTTTTAAGCGTATAGTTGAGTGGCGTTAAGTACGTGCACATTGCCGTGCAGTGGTCACCACCGTGCACCTCCAGAACTTTTTCCTCGTCCCAAACTGTGCCCTTTAAACACTAACTTCCTTCTCCCCACTCCCTCCAGCCCCTGGCAGCCGGCCCTCTCCTTTCTGTCTCTCTGCCTTTGACTCCTCTCGGTGTCCCACATGAGTGAGATATGCACAGCGTTTGTCCTCCTGTAACTGGCTCACTCCACTTAGCACGATGTCCGCAGAGTCCACCCTTGTGCCATGTGTGGGAATGGCCTTGCTTTTTAAGGCTCTGTCTTTCTTTCTTAGGGCAGGTATGTTTTTATCTCATTTGGCTTTAAAGTTCCTTTACGATGGACCAGAAACTTAACAAGGTTTTTCTGACAAAGTAGTTGTTGAATTCTTTAAGGAAGGATAGTAGTGGCCATCCTTGACTTGTAACCTCCTTGTATGTTAGGGTCGCAGTAACCCAGAGTAAGATTTTGAAAGACTATGTTTTATATAATATTTACAGTTATTTGCAGGTGGTATTGTGAGGTGTCCTTTTATGAGAGCCACAGCTGTCGACCATGGAAGTTCCTACCTCCTACCTTTTTGGTGGAGTAGGGTCTTGGAGATTTTGCCTTGTGAAATGAATGCACTTAACTCTTTGTCCATGTGGATCCCATGAGGGCCACCTGCAGGTCCTTAAGAGCTTACTGGCTGATGGGCCATCTAAGGCTGTTAGTGTATCTAGTTTTTGTTACTGTTTTTTGCTCCTTCCTTGGATGTTAAAGTGGATGCATCCTCAGCAAGCTCTGCAGGTGAACAGTTATTAGAACAGTTATTGATTCCTATTATTCAAGCCCAAACCAAAAGTTTTGGTAGGTGACTTCCCATGGTGATTTTTAACAACACAAATGAGGGCAAATCGTAAAATTGGCTGTAGAGTCAGGATCTGGGCTGCCTTTGGCCCCTTGAATTCGGCAGCAGAATATTTTTGATTGTGTCTGAATAGTCAGTGGATGATGACTCTTCGCAAAACAACTATATAAAGGAAATGGTATCTATTTGCTGCTTTTTCTCTTGGTCCTGCTTGTTAAGAAGACTGCCCGTCTGCTTTCAGAGAGCACCTTGGCCCCGTCTCTGGGTGCCAGGCACAAAGTTGTTGCGCAGATGGTTGCAGCCGATCTTGTCCTCAGCGAGCTTACAGTCTGGGACCCGAGCCCAGGCTCAGGCAGATGCTGGGAAGGGGACCTGGAAAACTCGCTGGTGGCCATCCAGGAGGGAAAGAGGCTTAGGTAACGTGTGACACAGCTGAGTAGAAAAGCCAGCCAGTGTGGAACTGGGCAGGCGGACCGAGGAGTCTTGCTCAGTCCCCTGAGCTGGTCCCCCGGGCACTGCAGGGCTGTGGTCCATCGTCTGGTTTTGCTTTTCCCAGAGCTGCTCTGGGCTGTGATGGATGGATGGCCAAGGAGGATGGTTTGAGGTCCACAAGGCACCACGCCCTCTGCCCAGCTGGCCGCTCTGGCCTGGTTGGTATCTCTCATCTGGGAGAGACGTGGGCTGGGTGCTCAGGGCCGTGGCTCAGGAAGCCTGCTCCGTGTGCCCACGGTCGACTGAAGGTGACCCGCGGGCTCCTTCCCCTTCCTGCTTCCTCCCCGCTCCCCCACCCTCTTTCCTCGTTGTGACAGAGGACCCACGGGGCGGCAGGAAGGAAAGCCGCTGCAGTCAGGCTTAGAGATGAAAAGGCTGTTGTGTCAAGGCCAAGCTCTCAGCTGTTTTCTGAGAAGTTTAGCCCGAGCTGCCTTTCAGTGGCACCCGTGATGCCTTAGCCATTTAGCCCTGAAGTGCCGATATGGAAGTTTCTAATGTAAAAGTAGATCAACTCCCTTCAGTAGAAAAACTGAAATTGTGTTTGGAATCCTGCCCTGTGCTAGAGTCGTCAGATAATTTCTGAGATGCCCTTGCCTCTTGACTCTGTAGTCTTTTCCATTAAGGATCTTAACAGGGTCAGAGTTTACTGAATATAGTGATACGTTTTCTACCTCCCTCATCCCCCCACCCCCCCCAACCGAGGACACGTGGAGTCACTTTTCTCTATCTCCCCCCCTCGACCACACCCAGATGGAGAGTTAGGCAGCTGAGACTCTCCCACGTGTTGGTGAGACACGCGGGCTGGGCGTTGTCGTCTGTCTTGTCCCGGTGGAAGGCACAGGGAACGGTCTGTGCGCCCATCCCTTTGTCCAGCACTCGTTTACCATGCTGGCGTTGAGGCTGGTGAGCAGACGCAGAAACAGCCCCTGCTGCCGTGGATTTCCAGTCTGGTGGGAGGGACAGACAGTGGTCGTGGGGTAACTTGAGTGTGTGTGAAGGCGTGCCTGCAGGGGAGCCCTGGGCTGGGGGTCAGGAGCAGCACTGCCTATGCTGAGAAGCTAGAGTGCAGGGTGTCCAGGTGGGGACACACCCGCCCGCGGAAACCACTTGCACCCAGGCCCTGCGGTGGGAAAGAGTAGGCGAGTGTAGGCTTCCAGGAGAAGGTCTGGAAATAGCCCCGTGGGGGCTTAACTCCAGGGAAACTCTGAAGGGTTTTGACTTGGAAGGAGGTGGCCTGGTCAGACCTGCCTTTAGGGTTAGGGTTAGGAATAGGGCTTCCCTGGTGGCTCAGACGGTAAAGTGGCTGCCTGCAATGCGGGAGATCCGGGTTAGATCCTTGGGTTGGGAAGATCCCCTGGAGAAGGAAATGGCAACCCACTCCAGTACTCTCGCCTGGAAAATTCCATGAACTGAGGAGCCTGGTGGGCTACAGTCCACGGGGTCACAAAGAGTCGGACACAACTGAGCACTCTTTCAGGTTAGTGTTAGAGTTAGGTTTAGTGTTAGAGTTAGGGTTGGAGGCGGGAGGCGCTGTGCTGAGAGGCAGTGGCCCCCAGGACCTGGTGGGGAGCACAGGATGAGTTTGGGAGCTCTTTGGGAGGTGACCTTGTTGGGGCTCGGTGATGGGCTGGTTGTGCTGGGCCAGAGGGCGCCAGCTCGCGCAACTGGGTGGATGGCGGTGCCATTCACGCCATCCTCCAAGATAAGGAGCCTGGAAAAGGATCGAGTGTGAGAGGGGAGGCCAAGAGTTTGGTGGGTACATGTTGTTAATAAATTTGCAACTGTGACTGATGAAAGAACTCACCTTCTTTCATGATTCTCACAGTGGCCCGCTGCCAAATATCTTGCAAATACCAGACTTCGCCAATGATAGTATTTTTGAATCTATATCAACTAAAGGTGGCCCAGCA
Source organism: Ovis aries (assembly GCF_016772045.2). Classification (NCBI taxonomy): domain Eukaryota; kingdom Metazoa; phylum Chordata; class Mammalia; order Artiodactyla; family Bovidae; genus Ovis; species Ovis aries. The sequence goes on along the minus strand of NC_056061.1, from coordinate 82,932,858 downwards.
GCTTTGAGGTTTCTCCTGAGTGTACATGCACACTGTAGACACACATTGTTAAAAGCGAGCGTTCATTTAGTACTGGACTGTCACTTCAGGGTGTTCGCCAATATCTGGACATGTGACGGTTCCTGGGCCCTCTGCTGAATCCCCATCTCTGGGGACAGGAGGACTGGACGTCTGTGCTTTAAATAAGTTCCCCAGATGGCTCCGATGCACTCCCAGAGTCTGGGAACCGATGGTTTCATAGGAAGAGGACAGTTTTTATATGTCCCTCTCCCTCGGGCCCCAGCAATGCGATGCGGCTGCCTTGGTGGGGCTGATTCTGGTGGTTGTGTGTGGGCAGCGATGGCCAGTGTAATCCCAGCGCCTCTGGCAGAGGCGCTCAGGGCGTGGATACACGGTCCCAGCTCCAGCGCCACGGGGGCCGACATTGGTGTTTGGAATGTGGCCAGGGTGGGAAAAGGGAGATCACTGGATGGGGCTGAGGCTGCAGAAAGGCAAGCCCAGCTATGGTGCAGAGCGTATCTCTGATTTGAAGTTCTCTCTGCAGGGAGTTCAATTGCAGAGCTTAATTTGGCAGTGACCAGCGAGCTTTCAAATTTTGGCTCTTTGTTTTTAAAGGAGAAAAGAGGCCAACATTTCCTATTAAATGGCTGGGAACAAAGAGATCTCATTCCTTTTTCCTCTTTTTTCTCCTATCCTTCCACACTGGCCTTTCCTTTTAATTACCATCCTAAATAATAGTATTGTAATTTCTAACAACATTTTGAATAATTTTACTAGTTCTTGCATTTTAGAAAAAGAAAGCAATATCACACTAGTTAATTAACATAATTCTTTACTTTTTTTAACTTAAACTTTGAGTCTGACACTTTGGGAATTCTTGGGATAATTCAGTACACCTCTTTCTTACAGTAATTAGACATTTCAATTCAAATCTGAAGTAGTAGGGTTCAGTCTTTTTTTGAAAATTAGTGAATACATTTTGAATTATCCCTTATGTTTTATTTAACTTCAGTACTAACTACACTTGGGATTCAACTAGTCAATTAGTTTTTAATTTCAGCGCTTTCTGTGCATCTGCCACCACTAATTAAATATGGAATATCTATTGAAGAGACCAGAAAGCTGCCTTATTTTGCTTCTAACATGCTATCTATGGCTTTTGACATAAAGAATAAAGATCTTATTCCAGACTTCTGTAAATAGTTATCTTTTTTAAGAAAGAAAAATATACATTGTGCTATGAGTTAGAGACTTTTGACTTAAGTGAAATACTTAAAATATATATTCTGTTAACATCTTACGGAGAAACCCAAATGAACTTTTTTGGCCAGCCCAGTATAATTAATGTACATAACTTTTCCAAATAAAATAAAGATGCAAAGAACCGTAAAAATAGTTTTGTAATTTACTATTTACCTGTACTTTGGCAAGCCATTTAGTTTCTGTGAGGCTCTAATTTGTTCATCTGTAAAGTGAAAGTTAAAGAAAAAAAAATTAAGTGAAAAGAATGTTATGTAAAATAAACTGAGACAGGGGACTTCCCTGATGGTCCAGTGGCAGAGAACCGTTTTGCAGTGCAGGGTCACGAGTTTGATCCCTGGCCAGGGAACTAAGATCCCACATGCTATGGAGCAGCTAAGCCCATGCGCCACAACTAAGATCCGGTGCAACCAAGTACATTTTTTTAAGTTAAAAGAATAAAAGGTTTAAAAAATAAACTGAGACAAAGCTTGTATCTGTGAAATCCAAACAGTTTCTCTTCCAGTGTTGTAAACTTTAATTTCCTATGTATGCTTCTCCCTTGAAACATAATTTACAAACTTCCCAGTGTAACCTATAGTTAAAACTAAGGGCTTTTGTCCCTGGGTTGCTATAAACCAGGTGAAATTTGTCAATAGATCTTCCAGGGAAAACAGCAATGTGAAACATTCGAGTTATTTAGTGAAAGGGAATACTCGCTCTTTTTCATCCTCTATGTCTTCTCATTGCCAGAATTCCCTTGTAAATCACATGGGTTCCTTCCTCATTTATTGAAGTCCTATTATATGCCCTTATGTGCTAGGTGTCGACTATAAAAATAAGAGGTTTTTGCCTTGAAGGGGAGTCCATTATGTAAACAATTGCAGTGCAGTATGGTGAGTATGGTAATAGAGATGCAGAATATTATATGCCCTGGAGAGCCTCCCAGCTGGGGGAGATGCCTCAAGTGGGTGTTGAGGGATGCATAGGAGTTCACCAGTGCCCAAAGGCAGAAGGGCATTTCAGGCACCAGCAGTGGTTGCTACTGTTTGCCTTGTTTTACGATTCACATTCCATCCTCCAAGCCTGTTTAAACACCCATGGATAAACAGTAATGCTGTTTCAAAGGAAATGGAAAAAAGTGTGTTATCATAATAATTATTTTTTTTAACCTAATATACTTGAGAAAACAAACCTTGTAAGCAAAATGAAAAATTTCTGACCCTGACCGGACTTTTATTGATAAAGGATGAAACTTTATAATAAGCAGCATTAGACTTTGCTCTCCATTCTATTAGATTTGAAGTCACTACCCACAGCGTAATGTTCTTTTCTATTTTTGCCTGAGAGATGATCAATTTAAAACTGTCTATATAAAAAAATTGTCGTTTCAGGTATCGTAAACCATTGTTTCCACTTGGATGGGGTAGGGAAAGGCCTCCTCTGCCTGTGGGCTACCAGCTAGGATTGGTTTTTACAATTTGAAGGGTTTTTCCAAGCAGTAAGAACAATAATATACAACAGCCACCAAATAATGGCCCGCAAGGCCTGAAGTATTTACTGTCTGGCCCATTACTGAAAAAATTTGCCAATCCCTGCTTTAGGATAAAACTAATTGCTGAGCCTTTGGTGTAACTTCCTATCTACTTCATGACTAAGCTAATAGTGTATGGAGGCGGATCCACCCCATTGGTTCCAATTTTTAAAACTATTTTGTCAAAGTACAAAGAATCTGTTTCGTTAGCCAGCGTCCAGCGCATCGCAGGCCTGGGTTGGATGTTTCCTGTGAGCTTCATCACCAAGGAGCGGGCATGGCTGGCGCTGTGGTAATGTTTTAAACAAGGCTGGTGTTCTGCGGATCTTGTTTCTCTAGGGAAGTGGTGGTATCCTGTGTCACATTTGCTCAGCCATTGTATAATGACAGGTTTCTGGCATATGCTAAAAGAAAGCAATTTGTACCCGATATTTGAGTTGGAAAGAGAGTGTTATATGAATGGGTTGCTTTTTTTCCATCACTGATCATTTAAAATTAACTATTGTCTACGTGTGAGTGTTTGAGTGAAGATGGTTTTATAATTTGATCCCTAGCTGGGATCATTTTGGCTAAAGAAGAGCCCCTCCTCTTACTGTCCACCCCTTACTGCTTTGTTTACTTCAACTTATTTCTACGCAAAACAGCGACAGATAAACTTGTTTCTTTGCTTTCTGTCTTTCCTGGCCCCAAAGTGAGAAGCCAAGTGGTTTAGGGGTGGGGGCATCATTATCTGCTTCTGGAAGAGACGTTTAAGTGCTTGCTTCATTGGCAGATAGAGGGAAGAAGGGTCAGTGTGTAGGGAGCGTGCCTGCCGCTCATTGTCCCCAAGCCCTTCCTCCTCTCTGGGAATGAGGTCCCAGGACCTGCCTCGCACTGTGTAGCAGTGTCTCCTCTTTGTCACCACAGAGGACAGTGTATGTGGCCACTCCACTTGGAACTAGTGAATTCTGATCTGATTAAAAGCTTTCATACCTCATGGTGGGCATCCTTTTTTGTTTCCCTGACTTAAACAGCCTAATAATTCCATAGACTTTTTGCCTCCTTTATTCTCCTGTTCCCACAATGAATACCACCACAACTCTCCGGAAAATTCATCTGTCATTCAGCAAGTAGAGAAGCTACTGTATGCCGGGTTATTTCGGTCCTGGGAATATGTTGGTGAGCAGGATGGGGGGCAATGCCTGCTTTCAAGACCCTTACACTCTAGTGGAGAAAGATACCTGCTGTCTGGGGGTGATGGGAGCTGGGGTCCGCTCTCATCCTGGTTTTGCCAAGAGGTGCAGGTACTTGTATCCTTTTCACTGATTCTTTTCTTAGTTGAAGAGTTGAAACCCGGAGCGGAGTGACTTAGCCAGCAGCATGTGACATTTTTTTTTGTTTTTTGGTAAATCACCGTTGCATTGGACCGTGAGCCAAGGTAACATTTCTCCAGGAACCTGTTTTCACAATAGGTTTGGTGATAAGTGCATAGTCATTTGCAATACCTGCTTGGATTCTTCCATCAGTTCTAAAGCATTTGTTTTAGTGAAATTTATACCTTCTGAATAATATTTTGCCTGTTGTACCATTACTACGTCAATAGGTTTTTTTGGTAAAACAGGTTTTAGAAACATATCCAATGTTGTTCTTTAAGTTTTTAAAGAGAAAACTGAATCACAGATCACTTGGTAGAAGCTCAGAACATAAGTTTTAAATTGGAACTGCCTCTTTATTTATAGAAATATATATTAGTATTCTCATCAAGCTGTTTCATTGCCTTGATTACATAATTATGGATGTTGCTTGTTGGGTGTTCAAGTATCTGCTTACATAATACATTGCTGTTTGGGTGGGACTCTTAAGTGGGACTTAGATAGGGAGATAGGGTGGGGAAAACCTGATGTTTATTAAGAAACTGGCCAAACAGGGCAGTTTGGAAATATAATAAAATGACAGAGTTGCAGAGGGCATTGTATGATTTGCATAAATTGACTGTAAAAAGATAGTTTTGAGGCAGTTCATTGGGGAGCCATTGAACATTGACTAAACTTTAATAAGTGCTAAGTCGCTCAGTCATATCTGACTCTTTGCGACCCCATGGACTGTAGCTCGCCAGGCTCCTCTGCCCATGGGATTCTCCAGACAGGAATACTGGAGTGGGCTGCCATTTCCTTCTCCAGGGGATCTTCCTGACCCAGGGATCAAACCTGCATCTCTTACGTATCCTTCATTGGCAGGCAGGTTCTTTACCACTAGCACCACCTAAGGAATAGTTTTTAATTGTGGGCTATGATGGGACATGGTGGTTTTGTATTTGTGTATGCTTATATATGTATCTAAGCTTAAAATGGGCTTCCCTGGTGGCTCAGAGGTTAAAGCGTCTGCCTGGAATGCGGGAGACCCGGGTTCTATCCCTGGGTCGGGAAGATCCCTTGGAGAAGGAAATAGCAACCCACTCCAGTACTCTTGCCTGGAAAATCCCAGGGAGGGAGAAGCCTGGTAGGCTACAGTCCATGGGGTCGCAAAGAGTCGGACACAACTGAGCGACTTCACTTTCACTTTTCAAGCTTAAAATATATTTAAAGTCCATTAGGGCTACATACTGAAGTTTTTACAAGTGAAGTGATATACAATGGTCTTAAAATGTACCAGCAAAAAAAAAATTTTTTTAAGTGGTAGAGTGGATGAGTCAGGAGTCTTGGAGCTTTTGTGAATGTTTTCAGTTTTCCAAAATAAAAAGATTGGTTTTTGTTGTTGTTTTTTTTTAAAGTATGTTGTAGGGGCAGAAGGGAAAGATGCCATCACTTTTTCAAATCACCAAATCCCCCCAGGATCTGGACCCCCAGAGGAGAACCGCAGTTCTTAGCCCTTCGGTGCTCTGACGAGATGGGGGACTGACTTAACCCCACCTGGGTCCTCTTGCCCTCCACACACCTTTTGTTAAAGGAGACTCAGGTCAGAATTGCAGTGACTTGGAAACACACAGAACTGTCTGTTCCCAGTTGGTTCCTCTATGACTCTGTATTCCCACGATTTTTTTTTCCTTGGTGGGGGATGGGGTGACCCAACTAGAAATAGGTCATTGTCTCAATAGCTGCATTCTCAGAAGCTGAAAATTGGAAGTGAGCACACGAGGGTGGGGCATTACTTAGTGGAATCTTGAGCAGCCATTTGAAGAGATGAGTGTGCAGTCTGTGCTGGGACTGGGGGTGGGGTGGGAGGAGGTGAGACCCGAAGGAAATGAGGCAGCGGGGGAGCTGCAGGGGCTGGTGGGCGGGGTTGAGAAGCAGCCTCCGGGTCTCCTCACTCCCGTCCAGGAACCGCCTACAGAATTATAATCCCGCTCCAGATGTAACATAGTTGACTGTGACAAAGTATAAATTGAAGAGATTATTTTTTTTATAAACTTCCTGTAATTTCAGAAACAAAGTGATTTAAAAGCACAAGTTCAACTGAAGTTGGTTTACTCAGCAGATTTTGTTTGCTGATTTTATTTTTATTTGTTTAGCTTGGATTAAAAAAAACAGCCATTGGTTGGGGTCTGTTTTTGAAAGACGGTAGAAGTAAAGACTTCTTGGTCAAGTTCAAGTACACCTTATCAAAGCTCCTTACAGGAGAAATACTGTTTAACACTGTTCCCAGTGTAGAAGTTAGTAATAACACCGCAGCGCGTGTGACCTTAACTAGGCGCAACGATCTATTTAAGAAATAGTACAAGGTTTTAGCGTGGGTTATTTCATATGCCCTTCGCTAAAACATCAGGTTAGCAAAGGAATTACGTTGTTTTGACAGTTTCATTCTTTCACAAGCTTTCCCCGCCACTGGATTGGAAAACTGTTCACAAACTTCTAAATTTGCTAAGAAAACACTGCACTCGAGGTGGAATGAGGTTTAGTTGATAGGCCTTTAATTTCCTGTGTTTTATGAGCCTGGAATTAAACACCATTGTAACATGTGATAGCCCTTTTGGCCCTGTCCCTTACTTTGCGTTCTTTTATGGGATCCTAAGTTTGTGGATATGATTAACCTCCCTTTTCAGTGAACTAAATCAGTGCTGAAATCGTTTGACACACCTAGTAAAGCTGAAATGACGTATATCACAGAATCAAGAACCCACAGCCCAGTAGATACAGAGAAAGTGACCTCGAATGGTAATCTGTTTCACCTGCCTGGAGCGGGGAGAACAGAGGTGGGTATAGATCATTTGTGTTTCTAGGAAGATACAAGTTTCTTTTGCAAAAGGTAAACTTTCTCTCTGTTTTTAGCCCTTCCTACGGAAAGTGGTGTCCATGTGTCTAGTTTAAAATGTACACACAGGGTGTATGTGATTCCCAGTGTAGAGGAAGTCAGTTCCTGTTCACAGACGCTCCCAATAAAAGATCGTAAAAACCAAGAGCCAGCAGGTATCAGGGATATTATTTTCACGTGCCATGGGCAGGTAGGGAAACCACCAGGTTACCCCACAGTGGAGACCTGGATCTTGGATGAGAGGGAGGATGCTTGCGTTTGTCAGGGGGCTGGCAAGCGGTTTCTCACGGCTTCAGTTTCCTCCTTCCAAAGGCAGTGCCTTGGCTGGTGAACTGCAGGGAGGGTGTAGCACTGACTGTTTCCAAAACCCCGGTTTTAAAGTAGAGGAGGGGACTGACCCTCCTTTTTAGTGGGACACTCAGAAAGTTCCCTTCCAGCTCTAAGGTCAGGATTTTCTCTAGTTATGAGCACAGGCAGGACTGGTTTGTCCGCTTTTTGTATTGTTAGGCAGCCTTGGCTGACAGGAAGTGGGTCTCAGGGCAGGAAGTGGCCTACTTTCAGAGGAAAAGGAGCTCTTTAGAAAGACTCAGGATTTCACTTCATGTTCTTGAAATTTATACATACAGTGGATAAAATTTATAAATACGATGGGTCTTAGTGGATCTGAGCTCTTTTTTCCTGTCTGTATCATCTGTCCATAGACTTTACAGACTTCGCACCCTGGAATTTGGAAATAACAAACTTTTCAAAATTTTAAAATCAGTGAAGATACAGCTTTAGGACTAACATTTTAAGAGCTATACAACTATAAATATTTTTAATAGGTAAGGAAATTTCTAGGCCTCAGTTTCTCAACCTTTGAAAGAAGGTATTCAGGCTAACTTTTACCTAAATACCCATTTAGAGTCATCCTACGAAACAGTTACCCCTCCTCGCTACTTTGTGGCTTCGCTGATAGCTCAGTTGGTAAAGAATCCACCTGCAATGCAGGAGACCCGGTTCGATTCCTGGGCCGGGGAGGTCCCCTGGAAAAGGGACAGGCTACCCTCTCCAGTATTCTTGGGCTTCCCTGGTGGTTCAGCTGGTAAAGAATCCACCTGCAACGCGGGAGACCTGGGTTCGATCCCTGAGTTGGGAAGATCCCGTGGAGAAGGGAAGGGCTACCCACTCCAGTATTAGGCCTAGAAAATTCCATGGACTGTACAGTCCATGGGGTCACAAAGAGTCGTACATGACTGAGCGACTTTCACTTTTCTTTCCTCCCTGTTCTAACCGTTCTACTTAGAGCATATACATTTACGTAACGTAAATAGGAGCTAAAATATGGTGTAATGTAGATATCTGAAACAAGCTATAGGGAAATTCCAAGACCCAGCTTTCTTGTTTCACTCGGCCCTGTTATTATCCATAGCATGTTAAGAATTTAGCTTTTTCCCTGTAAGCTTTAGCCCAAAGGTGGTGGAGGAGAGCAGTTTGGAAATGAGAGGTATGTGGTGTGGGTTTTCATGATCCACTCCAAGTTCCCAATACTCCTTAAAGTGATACAAATTCTCTGTAACGTAAGGTAGGTGCCCACCCCAGGGCATCTTGACCCTCTGAAGATGAGAACCAAGAAGCTCTCCCTATCGTTGCTTGGTTGGTAATAGAGTCACACGGGCTCATTTGACGCCGAACTCTCCAGATCTGACTTGACTTTTCATCATTGTGCGCGTGTGTGCTAATTCGCTTCAGTCGTGTCCCTATGGACTGTAGCCCACCAGGCTTCTCTGTCCATAGGATTCTCCAGGCAAGAATCCTGGAGTGGGTTGCCATGCCCTCCTCCAGGGGATCTTCCAGGAGACCAGAGGCGGCCAACACAGGCATCCCCCTGTCCTTGTAGTCCCAGGAATAGCGCCTATCCGTGAATCAGGAAGCGAGGTCAGCACCGTGACCTCCTCAGGAGTTGTCATGAGTGGGCTCTTGTAGCCCTAAAGTTGGATGGTTTTATTATTCCTATTACTAGGCAATAAGAGGCTGCTATATTATCCTGGTATTGTACAATTCTACAAAAACTTGAATAGAATGCGAGTTTGTGTCTGTCCTACCCATGTGTCTCAGCTGGGTTGTTGTACCTCAGACCAGTTGATGGTGTGTGGAATTCTTACTGCATTGCCTGGCAGTTTGTGGTCTGATAATTCCATAGACTTTTTTTGTTTTACAAGATTTGTGGAGCTAGAAGGCCAGTTTTCTTTGGCATCTGGAAATTTCTCCTAAGCCTAACAAGCTGGTTTCTTCACCTTGACTCTTTCTTCTTTAACCTTGAAAAAGAAGACAGGAGATAACGACTGGGTACAAGTGGCACAGTGGTAATCTGTCTGGCAATGTGGGAGATGCAGGAGACAGGGGTTCAGTCCCTGGGTTGGGAAAGGTCCCCTGGAGAAGGAAATGGCAACCCACTCCAGGATTCTTGCCTGGAAAATTCCATGGGCAGAGGAGCCTGGTGGGCTGCAGTTCATGGGGTTGAAAGAGTCTGACATGACTGGGCACAAGCACACACACATAATTTATCTTGAGTTTAAAAGGAAGGAGTAATAGTAAAAATTATCACCCACTGGCGGTCAGGTTTGCCATGGGGCTATATTATTATTAGTAAGATGTATTCAGCCGTTCTTCACACCTGCTCTAAAGGTCAGTAAACCACATGAAGTCTGGTGCTAAGAGCTCGAGCTTACACTCTGGAATTTCTGGTCCAGCTTGCCTTCAGGTGCATGGTGACATTAGCCTCTGCTGTTGGTGGCAGCAGTTTAGAGCGACCCCTGCCTCTGGACTGACAGCGTAGTTGATGTCTCTGCCACTGTAGTCAGTATCAGTTTACTGCAGACATTACTCCGTTTAATGAAAACTTGTGTTTTAAGGCCACGTTTCTGTTTTACTCGTCTTCTCTCTGTACAGTGTTTTCATTTTTTTTGACATACTGGTTTTTGTTTTGAGCTCTCTATGCTTACAAGAATGGTGTACCGCATAGGCGTTTTCTCAACTGCCTTTCATGAACAGAACACTGCTGCTAAGTCGCTTCAGTTGTGTCCGACTCTGTGCGACCCCATAGACAGCAGCCCACCAGGCTTCCCCATCCCTGGGATTCTCCAGGCAAGAACACTGGACACTTCTAAAAATCTGTATGCTTATTAGAAATTATAGCGATGTAAAGTGTGGTCATCGGATTTTTAATGGCAACTATTTTGTAGAATTTTGTTCATAATAAAGTGTTACTGGGGGCAGCACTGAACATCTAAGACAACCACTTCATTTTATAGAAACAAAGTTATCTGTAATATATCAGCTATTACCTCGACTATCTGAGGAGGATTAGTGATGTGGGCTAAACAATAAAAGATCACTTGGCCTTTGGGGCTTTCTGGCTTTGCTTTCTAAGTTGGCTGAATTCGACCTGTTGGTAGAAACAGGTCTGCATTTCTACACTCAGCTGATTCCTTAATCAGGTTTGCTGAGCTCATGGTAATGATTTACAGAGGGTAGTTACCTGTTAGCCAGCATTTGTAAATGGCCACTGTGTGTCATAGCTAATGCTGGGACTTCACTGAGTTGGAGTATTGTTCAGAGAGATTGATTTTTATCTTAAAGGAGATCAGGCTGCAAAGAGGACTAGAACAGGGATTCCTCTGAGGAGACAGCCTCATTAAGAAAACCTGCCTGTGTGAGTTCAGGTCTAGTACTGAACGAAAGCCTAGTCGAGAGTATTTTCCTGTGGTGGAGGATCAGTAGTAGCCATGAATACATTAAGCTTGGGGGCATCTCTGGCTGACCAGTGGGTGACACTTCCAGTGGTGGGTGGGGTGCAGGGTGAGAGGCTCAGGGTGCAGAGCAGAAGCAATGTTGTAGCAAATTCAGTGAAGACTTTTGAAAGTGGTCTATATCCTCCCCAGTGAAAAAAAGTTATAAGGAAACAAAACTGGGGTGGGGGGAGCCCTTAATCTTGCCAACTGGGGTCGGGGGAGCTGTTAATCTTGCCAAAAGAAGCTGGGGCTCATTCATGTTCAGAGTGTTAGCCAGGCCTCTTTCTCCAGAGCCGGGCTGCCTGGGTGTGGCCTCTCTCGTGAGTGGGGAAGAGCCGGGCCCACCCAGCCTCCTGAGTCAGCACCTCTGGGCCCAGGGCCCAGGAAGCTGTCTCGACAAGCTCTCCAGGTTAACTCTGCGGTGCGTTCGAGAACCCCTGGCGGAGCATGGGGCCCCTGGGGGAGCAGCTGCGCTCCTGCCTCCTCTGTGCCCAGGAAGCAGGCCTGGCATGGCTTCGGTGAACGGGCCCTGGAGGGGTTTGGGGGTGACTCCACAAAAGGAAAATGCAGAGGTAGTGTTGAGTTAAAAAAAGATATTGGGCACTTTATTGAATGCTGGCGATGGTGTGCTGTACACCATCGGAGTTAAATGCAAAACAGGACTGTTGCTGCTGAAAATTTAGAGAAAGAACTTGAGTTGCTTGGGAGACCCCTGAACGAGAGAGCCTGGGTTCTCCCCTCAGCCCATGGGAGGGCTGCTCCCTCTGCCCACCCGCTCCTTGTCTGTAAAGGGAAGGGGCTCACAGGCCTGGTGGCCTTCAGCGCCAGGGCGCCCCGGGGTGGACAGGAGTCAGTGCTTGGCACTGACTTTGCTTGGCAAGCTGGCACCTTCTTCCTGAGAACACAGCGTATTTTTATTTACAACTTAAATGACACAGTACACTTAAATTGCATTTTGGTTTTAAAAAATGCATTTTCTTTCATCTTCGCCCCTAAATTTTTTTTTATCCATTTGAATACCACATTGACCATAGTCTAGTTCAAATGACTCATTTTCCAGCTGTTTCATATTTATCATCACCAAAGAACATGGCAAGTAATAAGGAAGGTCTGCAACCCAAAATACCCACCAACAGCGAATAGGCAGACGAAAGTGATCCAGGTAGCGGAATATTACTCGGTAGTAAAAAAGGGGGAGTGCTCATACATGATACAAGGGACAAGTCTTGAAAATGTCAAGTGACAAAAGCAAGACCCCAAAGGCCACATGGTAAAGTGATTCTGCTATGTGAAGTGTCCAAAACAGAGAAGTCTGTGGGGACAGAAAGTAGACTCTTGGTTGCCAGGGCTGGGAGGAAGGAGTAATGGGAGTGAGTGCCAGCAGGCATGGCATTTCTTTCTGGGGTGATGAAATGTTTCTAAAATTAGTGGGTTGGTTGCATAACTGTGAGAAGTTACTAAAAACCACTGAAGTGCACATTTGAAATGGTGAGTTTTATGGGATGTAAGTTATATTCTAACAAAGCTGTTGCAGACTAATGATTCAAGGATGAAAAACCAAAATACAATATCGTCTCAGTAATTATTCAGTACGTGAACCAAAATAGCACCTGAAGTTTGAAGATTTTACAGTTTGTTTCAGTTGTAAAGCTTTTTTCTTCATCACACTCCTGGGCTTTCATTCTCCCATTTGTGGGAGAAATTTTACCGGACAACTTCCTGTCAGAGCCTTTCTAAGCATTTGAAGGTTCTTATCCAAATATTTGAAAACTGTGGAAGCTGCTGAAGTGGCACTTTGGAAGAGGGTGGGGATGTTGGAAACAGCGCTGACATTTTAAATGATCATGAAAGGTCAGGCTCTCGGCGTAATCCTGGTGGTGCTTAGATAGTTGTGCTCACACTAATTTTGAGTAAATGCAGGTGTGATAATATAGGGATTAATCTGTTATTGCTGAGTCCACTGCCTGCAGTCCAAACATTCAAATGTTACTATTTGAATTTCCCTTTTTGAGTGGGTTTCCTGATTCCTCCGAGTATATAGTAAAATCACTGCAAACTTGCTTCCCCTGCAGTATTCTGGCTTCTAAATCACCTAAACCGGGTTGGTCTATTAAGATGTAAAGCAGCTGCTTGTTTGTGGAAGAACCGGTCTTGAAATTCTCCCTCCTGTCTTGGTCTTCAGTACAGTGTGAATTTATTTTGTAAAAAGTGTGGCAGGAGAGGTTATCTTTCTTACACTGAGTTTAAAGTAGTTCAGCAGGAAGTAGACATTTCTCAAAGGAAAAATTGCAAGACTAGATTTCCTTACCAAAGTGAGGAGAGATTAGTGAGGGAGGTAATTTGACAGCCAGAAATTCAGCTTACACGTATACGGGTTACAAGTAAAATAATAGTATTTTATCGTCAACTCTCTCTTCCGTATCTCAGACTCTTAGAAGGCATTTTAGATACCACTTTGATAAAATTACACTGAGAAGGCTCAAAAATCATGTTTTCCAAAGTATATTCTGAAAAGTGCTGCTTTTTTGCGATACTCCGTGGGGGGAAAAAAAATCTCTGTAGTCAGAAGAATCTGGGAAACCTCAACTTAAGGCCCAATTTGCATGAATACCGCACACCCTTAAAGCCTTTTGATTAACTAAACAAAGAAAACGGAAACCGAGACCCTCAAGCTGTGTGACCTCAGAATACTGCCTCCCCACCCCCTAGGCCTTTTCCCCTCTCGAGGTTCAGGTAGTTGTGCAGAAAGTGCCAGCCATGGGGTGGATGGCGCAGTGTCGGAAGCCCCTCCTGTCATTAAGCTGTAGAATGCAGACTTGGAAGATCCCTTACAGATAAGTCTTTCCATCTTACGACGGACCAAGCTGGGAATGCCTCCCCCACACTGAGGGCTGGGACCGCGGGGGCCCGGGCAGGAGGGGACCCGGGCTCAGAGGCCGGTCCTGCTGTCCGTCTGCCTTGTGTTTGAGTGTCCATCTGCCGGACAGAATGAGCCAAGGGGACGGGAGGTTTATTTCATTTTAAGAGGGTGAGTTGTTATTCCGAGTCTATTTTAAAAACCAGATTGGGGTTTAACACCTTTAATTCCTTATTGGGAAAAGAGCTGTCGGTTGCATTGGAGCAACAGAACCTGTACTGTATCGTGCGTCTGGTTGGAGAGGAGCATCTCCCTCTTTGCGCATGTGGAAACAGGTGTGAACTTCTTCTTTGTCCATGAAAACAGTCCCCCAGCCGGCTCGTGATTCTCACGTGAATTTCCCACCCCTCTGCGCGCCTAGCCAGAGGAGGAGCCAAGGTGCATGTGTGCTCAGCCCTGTTCATTTCTTTGCACCCTGTGGACCGTAGCCCATCAGGCTCCTCTGCCCATGGGATTCTCCAGGCAAGAATACTGGAGTGGGTTGCCATTTCCTCCTCCAGGGGATCTTCCCCACTCAGGGACTCAAACCCAGGTCTCCTGTGTTGGCAGGCAGATCCTTTACCACTGAGCCACCTGGGAAGCCCCTAAAACACATAATCTTACTCTAAAATTCTGACCTAGTATACAGCTGGTTAAAAAAGCCTCACTGTTGTAGAGTGCTAATATGATTCCCATATTGAAACTTACTAATGAATTCCCATTATAAATAGTGGAGTGTGGTTAGGTCTGGTTCCTTTAGCTTCATCTCATTATTGTAGAGTGCTAATGTGACTCCCATATTGAAACTTACTTATGAATTCCCATTATAGTTAGTGAAGTGTGGTTATGTCTGGTTCCTTTAGATTCTGACATTTTAGAAATCTAACTGCATCTTCATGCCATAGCTTCACATGGAGGAACGATTGAAGGAGCAACATGAATTATTTATCATCTACGCCAGCCACGCGGTTCTTTGTGTGTCTGTAAGGGGTGAGCGTACCTGGGCAAAATTACACTTTTATCACTGTTGCCCCCTTCAGACACAGCAGAATGTTAGAAAGGGTTTCAGCCTGGGGAAAAAACACTGCCCTTTTAGGGGTAGATTTTAAATGACTAACTGCACACTCCCACTGCACATTCCTATGGGATTTTGCTGCCTGCAGAGAATATTGCTTTGAATAAAAGTGTGTGATCTGGGGGAGAATAGAAAGGCAGTAAAGATGGCAAAACACAATGGTTTTCTCCAGTCTTTGTGAGTCTTCTGGGTTTGCATGGTGACGCATTTAAGCCCTGGACCTCCAGCTTCTCGTGGGACCGTTCTCACTTTTGTAACGTGAAGCACGTAATCCCACTTTATTTCTGTGGCACCACTACAAACACAAGAGCTCGCTTTTTCCAGGTTACACTTAAAGCAACTGATTGTATCAGGGAAACTGGACAGGATAATAAACAGGAGAGTTGGGATGCCTAAGCCCAATTTCTTTAAAACAACAACAACCCTGGGTAAGTGGCCAAAACATGCAGATGAATGGCCCCCATCTTCTGAATAAATGTGTCACTTTAAACTGAAAGTTCATGCTTTATTGTGACAGATGTGTAAAGTAACACTCTGCTGATGGAGGCAGCCATGCTGTGGTCCTCAGTTTCCCCAGAGGGTGCGCGTGCAGGTGTGTGGGTGGGTGTGTGTTGTGAATACTTCTAGAGGATTGGGGTGGGGGGATGCCTGTGTTTAGTGGGTGGGCTCAGGGATGCTGAACATCCCGTAGTCCTTGAGCTGGTCTTGCAGAAGGAAAGCTTGGACTGCCCAGAGGAGCATGAGCCCCAGCCCCTGTGAGGGGCGTGAGGAGGCTGGGGACCTGTCGAGGCACACACGTCCGGTCCTGCAGGGCAGCTTGGGCTCATTCTCGTGGGGTTCACCCGAGTGTTTGGCTCTCATGAGTTCTCCCGTCTTGACCTTGGTCTCAAGATGGTTGACTGTGCGCCGTTAGTGAAACACACATATACTGATCACAGTTACCTTGAGTTTGTGCTCTTGGGGGTTGTCTGAAAATGTTAGTGCCTCCCTGAATTTGAACTGGGGCCAGTTAGCTGTTCCTTCTGACAGGGCTGGTGGGGAGACGCCTGCCTCCCACTGCTGGGCCCGGCCCGGCCCGTGGTCAGAAGAGCCTGGCTGCTCTCTGGCTCGCCAGCTGTGTTCCAGGTCCTACGCCAGATTGCATGATCACCAGCGTGCTGGGCTCGGGAAAGTTCCTAGAAAGATCAGGCCAGGTGACACTTGGCACAACGTCCCGCTGGAGCTGCTGAGGGTGATTTTAAGTCCCTGTGGTGGCAGGGGCAGTTTTTGCAGGTTGCACAGACCCTCCTGATAACGCTTAATTTTTGAGAAGTTCATTTTCTATGTACTACTGGCTTGTCACATCTTAACCTTAGTAAAACTATTCATTTTGCGGGTTATTTTTCAAAGAGTTGTGTGAACTTTGAGTCAAATGTGAACCTGCTCAGAAACTTAAATAGCTCTTCCCACCGCCCCCACTAAAGTCCTGTTAATAAGTTTGCAAAATGGTTAAAAATGGTGTGTTGATCACTTTTTTGTGTTAATTATTAGCATTGGTCTTAGGAGGTGACTTTTTTTTCTCTTCCTCAGATTTAGAGGTGATCAAGGTTTAGAAGTTAAGAGTCTGAAGTGTGAGCCTCTGGTCATTTGCATTCATCTCAACCAGGGTAGAAGCTTTGTCTTCATTGTCTGGCCCACCTTGTCTGGTCGTTCAGTTTCCGAGTCAGTAAATAATAGAGAAAAGCCTGTTTGAGGTCCAGCGTTTGTCAGCCCCATCTCCCCACTGTAGTCTCATGTGTGGCATCCATTGCAGGCTTCTAAGTGTAACCTGGAGCTGCGTTTGTTCCAGAATGTCTGCGTTTGGGGCTGCTTTTCCCACCTCTCGTATGTGCCCTTGGAACCATAATTGAGAGAGACTCGCTGTATTTTGTGCTTCGTAACAGCCGTTTCATGACTTCTTTAAAATATTGCTGTCAGGAAAAGGAAGAAACTCAGGCTTTATGCTTTGATAAAGACTCTAAAATGTGCCTAGTCTTGCTTCTTGGTAAACTTCATTTCTTGAATGTGTAGACTTGAGATCGGGGAGGAAACTTTCTAAAACCTAGGCCGTTGTATCTTCCCTGCTCTCTGTTATGTTGGGCAGAGACCCTTTAAGACAGACTGGATGTATGTATCCATCATCACAGTTTTGAGCATTAGGGAAAAAATGATGTAGACAAAAATTAGTCTTTACGACTTCAAGTCTATATATCCAGCCAGGGCCTGACACACATTCAGAACTTACATCAGGAGGCTAAATAATACAGTTAATCTGTGTCCTCGTTACATTTCCATCTGAGTGGGAAGAGTTTGGAAAAGGTGCTGGCACCCCACTCAAGTACTCTTGCCTGGAAAATCCTATGGATGGAGGCGCCTGGTAGGCTACAGTCCGTAGGGTCGCTAGGAGTCGGACACGACTGAGCAACTTGACTTTCACCTTTCACTTTCATGCATTGGAGAAGGCAGTGGCACCCACTCCAGCGTTCTTGCCTGGAGAATCCAGGGACGGGGGAGCCTGGTGGGCTGCCGTCTATGGGGTCGCACACAGTCGGACACGACTGAAGCGACTCAGCAGCAGCAGCTGTTTCTGTATTTCACTTGGGAAATGATGAGAAGCAGACATTTCTTAAGCACCATAGTTGCTGTGATACTTTCCTCCGGGGCTGTGATATAAAGTAGCTAGATTTGTATGTTTTTCTTATGCTAGTGACTTCCGGGTTTTTTCAAGTGATAGATTTGAAAATTGCCTGTAAGTAAATGTTTTTAAACCACCAAGTGTATGGCAGTTTCGATGACATTTTTTCTAGCCTTCCCATCAGTCTTCCTGTCCTAGTAATGCTTCCGTGTTTTTCCTGCCTTCATAATTATCCTTTGGATTCTTACGTGGCACTCTGTCCTCCTGGGTGTGTCTTCAGCTGTTCACCCACCTCCCTTCACTGTTGAGGAGGTCTCCAAGTTGCTGTACAGAGCCTTCTCTCCTATTACCTGCAGACTTGGTGTGGGTTCCCCGGGGGCGGCTCCCCGCCTGTGGGCCTTCATGGACCTGTTGTAGGTGTCAGAATGTGGGATGGTGTGTGTGTGCAAAGTGTGTTAACAGTCATCAAAGTATCTTTGTAGAAAAACAGCTTAGACCTAAGTGTCAGTGTGCTTTTTTTAAAGCCACAAGGACACACATTTGAATCCAAGCTGCGTATGTGTGCAGAGCTGGGTGTGTGTGTGTGTGGTGACAGACATGAGTTCAGGTGTGGAGGAGGAACACTCTTGCCATGTTGCTTGGGACCTTTGGATTTCGGTGGAAGACTCAGGCTATGTCTACAAGAACACCCGGTTAAGCGTGATGTGTATTTTTTTCAGATCAATGTCCGAGTGACCACCATGGATGCAGAGCTGGAGTTCGCCATCCAGCCAAACACCACAGGAAAGCAGCTTTTTGATCAGGTTGGTCTCTGCACTTCAGAGGGTTCCCAGTTAGAAAAGAGCATCTGAATCCCTTTGTTGGCTGAGCACAGTCATCACCTCCATCTGCAGCTTGCTCCTCTTGATGGAGCTGACCATTTATTTGCCACCTGCCAGTGGGACCCATACTCTCCAGGGGTGCCCCCTGTCCACAGCCCCCGAGGAGAGGGGACCCCAGGGCCTGAGCCAGGGCCTAACCTGCGAGCCCTGCCTGCCACCTCTCCCACGGGGGTCTCCACAGTCCCCCTGGCTATTCCCTGCCACCTGGTGCAGGGTGGGGGACAGGGCACAGTGAGGAGCCAGGCTGGCATCTCCTGGCTCTCCCTGCAGCCACAGCATCCCGAGCCCCTTGGGTGCCAGCACACACCCCTCCCTTTTAACAAGAGCAGCAAACCACCATGAGGGCCATGATAATTCTTCCACAGAATAGTTCCCGAGCTTTAGGCAGAGCGAGACCTACTTTTCTGGGCCCCATAGATTCTGTGCTGGGACTGAGGGAGGGCCCAGTAGGGTGACAGGGCTGGGTTGGGGGTGTGCATTCCCGGCTACCTGCTCCAATGGTAGCCTTCTGAGAGGCCCTGCCGGTGGCCAGGCGCTGCTTCACACCCCAGCACCGACCTGGAAAGTGGAGCGGTGTTTTGGCAAATGTAGAAGCTGGAGGTGACTCACCCGGGTCCGGTGGAGTCTCCCTTTCATCGTCCCTGAATTTCCCTGAGCCAGTGAGCAGGTCCACTCAGGGGCTCCGTCAGGCACAGGGCCAGGACGTTGAGTGGACAGGACGTGGCTTCCTGCGGGTCAGACCTAGGCCGGGACTGCAGTTGGTGGATGGAGCGGAAGGGCTGGCGGGGAGCGGGGATGGCTGGGCCATGTGGGGCTTTTTCTGGCGGCCTGAAGCCATTCAGCGAGGAAGACGGGGCAGGTTTCCTATCCAGACGTTGAGGTGGAGGGAGGTTTGGCTTGTGGGGAGTGAGAAACTAGCAGCGGGGGGGTTGGAGGAAACCTGGTCTGGGAACCTGCCTCCTGCACTTACTACCATGGAAACCAGACCTGAGGCTTCACCCGAGACTCGGGGGTAAACCCTGATGGGAGTCAACACGGCCCTCGTGTCTTTCACGATGAGGAGTCCTGGGTAGAGACCTTCCACACACCTTTTCTGAGTGTGTGGAGGGAGCAAATGAGTGGGTCTGTCCCTGGCCCAGCAGTGAACAGCCACCAGCAAGCATCCGCACCCTTCTGCCAAAGCCAGCGAGGAAGCAGGCTCAGGGCAGACTTCGGTATTGATACGGGTTTTTCGCTTCCAGTGCGTACAGTCCTTTTTCAAGTTTGATAGAAGTCATACGTTTGAAGAATGGTAACCTTTCTATTTTCAAGGCTTAACATTACGTGTTATAGAATTTCTACAGCGAAATCCTAGGACTCGGTTTTGATGATATTCAGCAAGTGTCCACAGCAAATTGCTTTTTGGCTTCAAGGCACAAAAATAACCAACGTGGGACTCTCTCTAACCAGCCACGGGAGACTTTTCCCTAGTACTAGAGAGAATTTAAAACGGAAGCTCTCCCTATGACCTGGGCTGAATTCTCCCTTCCTGTATCAGAATTTCACATTTCTAGGGGAGGTTAGAGTCACCCCTTGGCGCGTGTGAAGCTGAGCACCCCCTTGTCCCTGGAAGCTTGCTGCCTCTGCACGTGGGCACCCCTGGTGGGAACAGCCACACCTGCGGCACACACACCTTTGCTGGTGACCCTGGTTTGTCCCCCGTCTCTGTGTGCCCCCTGCAGCCCACCTGGCTGTCTTTACTCAGGAAACTGATGGGGGCCAGAGCAGTAAGGGTGACATTATAAGCTTTGTTATCCCTAACACTGCTGAAACGTGTATTAAAGCAAGTGTTTCAAGGACTTCCCTGGCGGTCCAGTGGTTAGGACTCGGGACTTTCACTGCTCTCGGCCCAGGTTCGATTCCTGGTCAGGGAACTAGGAGCCCAGACACCATGTGGCCTAAAAACAAAAAAGACTGGATGGCTGGTGTCTGTTGGTAACAGGCCGCGTAGGGAAGGCTGCCCGGTGTGACAAAGCCAGTGCCTCGCTCTCGTGGAGGGTCTGCTGCACCCCGTGGCGGGGCTCCCTGGGGCCAGTGCCCCTCCAGAGAGCTCCTCATGACAGTTCCAACCCCCATCCCTTTCCTACAGGTGGTTAAGACCATCGGCCTTAGGGAAGTGTGGTACTTTGGCCTCCAGTATGTGGATAACAAAGGATTTCCTACGTGGTTGAAACTTGATAAAAAGGTAAGTCAGAGTTAACTATTTACAGGCTATTAATTGGGTTTGGTCTGCTCTGTTGACGTTGAAACTCTGTCTTTTGTTTTCTGTTCCTTTCTATTTGTGTAAAAGTTTTTATAGACAGAAAGGTTGCTGGTTTCAGGTAAACTGGGATAGTGGATGGAAATTAGACCCTGGTCTTTCTCCTTACTGGAGTACGTGATGCATAATCGCTTAGGTTTTAGTTGACCTTAGTTTTGTTGTTTTTTTTTTTTTTTTTTTTCTCCCTAATGAGACTGTTAATCTTAAAAACCATGAATCATCCAGTGTTTTGTAAGTCTTGTTTACTGCTTTGTTCGGGCCTGTGATAAGAGTTCCTTCCAACTCTACAGTCTGGATAATTCCATTAACAATTACAAAGAAAAGCAGTAAGCTGTGTCTTTTCTCCAGACCGTTTCTCCCTTTTCTCCAAGTCCGCTTTCCTCCCGTATTACTGTACCTAGCAGCAGGAGGGCAGTTGGAGGCACGCAAGAGCTGGGGGGAGGCCGTGAAGAGTTAGTGAGAGCGAGGCCGTGGTCCTGGGCTGGCCTGGCCCTATGGACAGAGGCCGGATTCACAGGTCACTTGGACAGGCCCCGGAGTTACAGCATCGCCACCCCAGAAAACCAGGGCTGGGGCTCTTGTGAGGGTGTCACAGGATTCTCACCTGCCTCTGTCTTCCATGCTAAAAAGGTGACTTTCAGAGTCACCATTACCTTCTGAAAACCGGCCTGCCGGACCCTTTGAGCCAGTGGTTCAGCTTGTGCCGGGCTGGCGGGTCTCTGTCTGTGGGTGGACCTTGCAATGAGTGTCTGGCTTCCCCCGACCCAGGTGTCTGCCCAGGAGGTCAGGAAGGAGAGCCCGCTGCAGTTCAAGTTCCGGGCCAAGTTCTACCCCGAGGATGTGGCTGAGGAGCTCATCCAGGACATCACGCAGAAGCTCTTCTTCCTGCAAGTGAAGGAGGGCATCCTCAGCGACGAGATCTACTGCCCGCCTGAGACCGCTGTGCTCCTGGGCTCCTACGCCGTGCAGGCCAAGTTCGGCGACTACAACAAGGAGCTGCACAAGGCCGGGTACCTTGGCTCCGAGCGGCTCATCCCCCAGAGGTCAGCCGGCGGGCCTTGAGGGCGGTGGGTTGGGGTCAGCGAGCAGGGCTGGTGCAGGGTGGGTTCTCTGCAAGGCCTGCAGCGCAGCACTCCCCCAGGCCCTGATCCCCTCCGCCCGCCCGCCCCTGAACGGGGCCTGCGGTAGAGACACTCAGCAGGGCAGGGCCGGCCTCACAGGCGTGACGTGGCTTCTTGGCTCTCCCTGGTGGATGATAAGTTGGCCCCTGTTAAATCTTTTATTTACTAGTGGTCACATAATTGACCCCTTTTGGAAGAAGAGGCTGCTTAGTATAAAATACCTTTTCAAAATTTTTCCAGAAGACAAGGCTCCTCTCATTCCAGGTTCTTAATTGTCCAGTTCTGTTAATTGTCAGAAATGTTGTATATTAGGAAGTAGATGGTTTTATTTGGGAGAAAAAAAAGTCATGGTTTGGGTGAGGCTGGGCCGTGGCCGGTCACTCGCCTCTCCCAGACTTTGGGGTGATTGACGGCCCTGCGCCCTCTTCCTTTGCCACCCAGAGTCATGGACCAGCACAAGCTCACCAGGGACCAGTGGGAGGACCGCATCCAGGTGTGGCACGCCGAGCACCGCGGGATGCTCAAGTGAGTGCTGGGCTCTGTCTTCTCAGGGGAGACTCCCGTTACGGTCCTTCGGGGGACTCGGTGACCCGCTCGGGGCCACTGGTGGCCGGTTCCTGGCAGGGAAGGTGTAACGAGCTGCCAGTGTGGTTTCTTCTTAAAGCCAGGTGTTCTTCCCTACTTCCCCAGAGCCAGAAGTGGTTCAGATTATACCTTCACACCCTCAGGCCTTCTCCTTGTTTGAGAGGAAAGAAAAACTTGTGTCTGAGATGCTTCAGTTTCATCCTGGGGGCCAGAGCATTGTTCACAGACCATCAGGCACGCTGTTTCATTCAAAGTCCATAAGGTGGTTGTCCTTAAAAGGGTGTCAGTGTTGAAAAAGATCCCGAGAGAGAAACACTTGCTATTAAAGAAGCACCAGAGGGGCATGTGGGAGGTCTGTCCTGTCGTCCTCTCGGGCGCTGGCAGCAGCGCTGATGTCCTGGCAACTGCACTTCATGGGCAGTTTGGGCCTTGGAGACCGTGTGTCCTTGGCCTTTCCTCTCTGACCCGAGCATCTTCTGTGCTCCTAGTGAGGTGGATCGGGGAGGGCAGAGGCGGGGCAAGCTCCTGGGGCCCCCTGAGGCATCACGTGGGCGGCCGGGAGACAGGATCATGCCCAGCGATGGGGTTATACAGGGAAGTCCTCTGCGTCCAGAGGAACCAGTGTGATCCAGTTTGGTCCTTTCCTAACGTGTGAAGGGTGTCAGCGGTCAGTGTCCAGGACGGCTGGGGGCCTGCTCGGGTCACAGGCTGGCAGAGGCGCCGCAGTGGAGGCGCTGGTGTAACTGTTGCACGCGGCTCACACCCGTGTCCGTTCTCCCCACATAGAGACAGCGCCATGCTGGAATACCTGAAGATCGCCCAGGACCTGGAAATGTACGGGATCAACTATTTTGAGATAAAAAATAAGAAAGGAACAGACCTTTGGCTCGGCGTTGATGCCCTTGGACTAAATATCTATGAGAAAGACGATAAGTGAGTCGAACTTTATGTTGTCTTTTGTTGGTGGGGTAGTCGGGCCTGGAAACAGTGCGGGAAGTGGCAGATATGCACGTGGGTTACCGTCAGTATTTACCTAGCAACTGATCGGCCCAGCGTCTGCCGCTTAAAGGGCTTCACAGCTGTGACGTGGCCATGTGGGAGGCTGGTCCAGAGGTGCGTGTTCCTTCTCTCCTGTTATTTCTCTCTCAGCCTGCCTATCAGCCCATGTAGCACGTGGTGAGGGGCCCAGCAGGGGGACCACCAGGGTCCATGACCTCAGAGGCTCTGGAGCTTGTGAAAGACAGAACAGAGCTGCAGGAGGGCACCCCACCCCCTCCTCTGAGGCTACCCACAGCTACCAGCTAGCAGTGCTAGGCAGCTTGAGGCTTGTGCTAATCTGGCCAAGAATATTTGTGATCTTACCGAGATCTTAAGATTCTGTAAACAATAGTCTTTATGTACAGACAGTTTAGCTAAATCCTCAACTTGTGGGAGGTATCCGATTGCCTCTCAGAGTGTTAATGTTTGTTGACTGGGCTCTTCTGCAATGCAGGGCTGCCTCCGACCCCGCCCCGACTTCCTTTGCCCATCCCCGTGGTTACCAACTCTGCACAGATGCCTTTTTCCTGCCAAGGAGCTGGATTCACAGGAAAAGATTGTTCTGATTGAGCGAGGGCGCGTTTTCTTTTTTTTTTTTTTTTGAGGGCGCGTTTTCCACGGCAGGTCCCTGCTGCTTGGTCTTGGAGTGGTAGCTCCCCTGTCTTACCTGCTCTCGTGTTAGCGGTCTCTGCTCCCCCATGCCCCAGGCACGCTGCCCCCCGCGCCATGATCAAGAGCAGACTAGCACTGCTTTTGACAGACGATGTCGTTTGTTGTTTGGTGATTCAGTGTGTCCGACTCTCTGCAACCCCATGGCCTGTAGCCCGTCAGGCTCCTCTGTCCATGGGATTCTCCAATCGAGAATACTGGAGTGGGTTGCCCTTTCCTCCTCCAGGGATCTTTCTAACCCAGGGATCGAACCTGTGTCTCCTGCATTGGCAGGCAGTTTGCTTTCTCCTGGGAGGTGAGGTCTGTGTAGGACATTCCCTGCCCCAGAGTGGATGGAGGAGCGCCTTTATCCACCCACCGGAAGGCGTGGTGCCAATCAGAGGACTCTAGTTACACTTAGGCCGTGGCTCGCTTAGAGAGGAGCGCAAGGACTCATCTGAAGACCCAGAAGTGAGTCCCTGAGGACTCGGTGCACTCCTTCCGCTGGACCCAGGTGTGACCAGCCTGGATGAGTCAGGGTCTCAGGACCAGTCCTAGGGGAGCACCATGGCCTCGTGATAACATGCGTGGGAAACCGCTTCTGTCTCTGAACTGAATGAGCAGATCTTGTAACATAGCCACAGCCAGGGCTGTCCCAACAGGTTTTTCAAGCTGCGGGACACTGCCAGGGGCAAGAACTTGCTGCTGTCAGCTCATCACCACGCCTCCCCACCCACGTAAATGCCCCTTTCCTCCTAGGAGAAACCTGAGTGAGCCGCTTGGCTCCCCCAGCCCTGCCTCTCCCCTCCGGCTCCCACCCACCCCTCAGCTGAGCTGTGGAATGAGTGGCCTCTTAAAGGGTCTTCTCCCTGAAGAAGACCCGGGGGGGCGTGGGGCACGCCTTGCTTCCCCCCTCCCCGCTCCTGCGGGCAGGTCGCTTAGTTCTTCCGTAGTCAGAGCTGTGCTCCTTTGAAGCAAATACTGACAAGTCCCTTCCTCGGATGAGCAGGAGATTGTGGCTGGGTCTGAGGAACGCAGTGACTGCGCTTAGCTGTGGTAAAGCTGTGTTAAAGGCTGACCCTCAGCCGTGGAGCTGATGGTGGAGCACCATGAGGACCTGGAGCGCTGCTCAAGGGAGAAATCTGCTCTGTGATAGAGACCTGGTGCGCTTTGTGAATACAGGCTGAGTCACTTCAGTTGTGTCTGACTCTTTGCAATCTCATGGATTGTAGCCCTCCGTTCTTCTCCGTCCATGGGATTTTCCAGGCAGGCATACTGGAGTGGATTGCTGTTTCCTCCTCCAGGGGATCTTCCTGACCCAGGCATCGAACCTGCATCTTCTGTGGCTCCTGAATTGCAGGCAGATTCTTTACTACTGAACCACCAGGGAAGCCCTGCAGATAAGCAGGTGTCTTTACTGAAAAGCTTATCCTTTTTTGTATTAAACATGCCAGGATGGGGGATGTTTCTTGGGGTTCCTTTTATATTGTGTATGTAACAGTCAAGTGGGAAGTACTTGTCTTTCTGTAAACCCTTGATTCAGAGAGGAGAGGGCGTGGGCTGCTGACGCCCGCGTCAGCCTGGGGCAGGGAAAGTTGAGATTAGCCTTGTGACAACTGCCCGGCCAAAAACAAACCCAGAAGATTAGAGGAGCCTGATCTGCCGCAAGCTCTTGGGCCTTTTGGAATCCCTCTTTCCCCAGCCTCGTTGCTTCCAGAGCTTACTCCTTTGGGCCTCTGTGTGTGGGTTGTGGCTGCAGCAGGAGGGGATGGGGACGAGATGAAGGCCGGTGTCTCTCCCCTCACATTGCTCACCCATGCTTGTAATCACACATCCTGATTTCCATTTCGTTGATGAGCGTTAGAAATGCTTCACCCATTTGAAAATATGTAATTCTTTCCAGTTTCTAAAAATTTTGCTCCCAGCAGGTATTCTCTTCAGTGGGGAGGGGCACTGGTGTTACATCTTTGCGCCTTATTCATCATTGGTGGCTTACCTGCATCTCCGAGGAGAACAAAAAGGGATTTTATGATTCGTGAATTCACAGGTATATCAGGATCATAGTTGTCAGACCATCCTCTCCTTTCTGTCGTTGGTACCCCAGTTTGAACACAAAACAGATTTTATTTATTGACTAGCTGGGTTTCTGACACAAGTTTGTTTCCACAAGGACCCCTCCGGAAAGAGTTAGAGCACCTCGTGGAAGAGGTTTAAAAGCCCAGCTCAGACTGGCCAAGAAGAGAGTCTGGACACGTGGTGGGGGGCGCCTTGGTGACTGTTAATGCGGCAGAAACAGGGTGCAGGGAGTTTTTGGATGCTCCGGCCCTGCAGAGAGGGTTGGTCCCTCCTGATAGGGGAGGGCAGGGCCAGGTTAACCGACTTTTCCTCCACCTAGAGGTGTCGGCAGACCTTTAGGCTCATCCCTGCCCGGGGGGTGGGGGTGGGGGGTGACTTGGCAGTTCTGCCTGCTCTTCCCCATCTCTGAGGCCAAATTTTGATCTCCAGCCCGTCCTCCCACCAGACCTTTTTAAACTCCTCCAATGAAAAGTTTCAAATGAACTGCAATACAGGAAGTATTTTATAGCGAATCCCATATGCCTGCAACCAAGGTTCCACTGCTGGCATTTAACCTCTTGCTTTGTGACGCCTCCCCCATCTACATGTCACTACCCTCTGTCCCCACACCCTCCTTTGGACACATTTTAAAGTAGATTGCAGGCATCTGTATACTCACCCCAAAATGCCCATTAGTTACTAGAGCTCAAGTCTGTTTTGTGGCTTCCCAGGCAACTTGGTGGTAAATAACCAGCCTGCCAGTGCAGGAGATGGTGGGTTTGATGCCTGGGTCGGGAAGCTCCCCTGGAGAAGGAAATGGCAACCCACTCCAGTATTCTTGCCTGGAGAATTTCATGGACAGAGGAGACTGGCTATAGTCCATGGGGTCATAGTTAGACACGACTTCGCGACTGAGTAGTAATATGGTTGTTTGGGTTTTTTTATGTAAAAATTTAAATGAAATTCACAATTCTTGAGTGCTCATTTGCTGATATTAGATACACACATGCCTGCAAACTCCTGTCACAGTGTGGAACACCATCATCACCGTCTGCTTCATGTTTTGATTTTTTTTTTTTTGGCTGTATCAGTTCCCCGACCAGGGATTGAACCTGCACCAATGCATTGGAAGCTCATAGTCTTTAACTACTGAACTGCCAGGGAAGTCTCAAATTTAAATGTTTTTAACCATTTTTTCACTTTGAAATCATTTCAGACTTCAGAAAGTTTCCAAAAATAGTTAAGTGCAAAGAATTCCCATATGCCCTTGCCCAGATGTTGTTCAGTTGCTCGGTCATGTCCGACTCTCTGTGCCCCGTGGACTGTCGCCCCCAGGCTCCTCTCTCCATGGGACTTCCCAGAGTGGGTTACCATTTCCTTCTCCCGGGGATCTTCCCAACCCAGGGGTCGAGTGCGCACCTCCTGCCTTGGCAAGTGGAGCCACCAGGGAAGCCTCTCCCCACGTGTTAGCATTTCACATAAAGCAGGGTCCAGGTAGCACAGTCAGTGTGTTCACCCTGATAGGCGATGCTCTTGACAGTCTGTGCACGGTCTTCCCATGATTTCAGCTGTCCATTCGTGTCCCTTTTCTGCCCAGGATCTGCCTGGAATCCCACCTACATTCAGTCGCCACCCTTAGCTTCCCCCCGACCCCCAGTCTCCTTCCATCTGGGACAGTCCCACAGTCTGTCTGTCACAGCCTTGACACCTGTGAAGAGTACTGACATTGACTCTTGAGAAAATCCCTCACCTCGGATCTGACCCTTTCCCACGATAGGATCTGAGGTGTGCACTTTGGGCAAGAATCCCACAAAAGTGCTGCCATACCCTGCCGCATGGCATGTGATGCCGGAATACCCTGCTTTTGGTGTTGACTTGAATCTCAGGGCAAGGTGACATCTGCCTGGCTTCTTGCAAAGATACTCTCCTCCTTTTTGGGATCGATAAGTATATTTAGGGAAGAGTCCATTGAATATCCTATTTATTATACTTGGATCTATTCTACATTCATTATTGGGACTTGGATGAAACACTTATTACTGTGGTATTTGAGAAGTGATTTGTTTTAAAGATAATTTTGTTTATAGATATTAATGGAATTCTACTGAAAGGAGCCACTTTCTCCTCTCTATTCATTGTTTAGTTACTGACATTAATATGGACTCATGGGTATGTGTTATTTTGTTGCTCAGATTGAGATTTGCGTTTTGGAGCTCCTTTGAGTTGGCTCCTATGCCCTCCTCTGACCCCAGATTTTCAAGTCACTTCTTACCTCCAGATGTCCCAGACCCTGCTCCAGCCCTGGGATTGGCTGTTTCTCCAAAGAGCTCTGGTTCCCTGTTATTCTCGAATTATACTTAAAAAAAAAATTCTTCTTAAAGTAAGGACAGACTTGGGCGTCCCAGGTGGCACAGTGGTGAAGAATCTGCTTGCCAGTGTAGGAGACATAACAGACGCAGGTTCAATCCCTGGGATGGGAAGATCCCTTGGAGGAGGACATGGCAACCCACTGCAGTATTCTTTCCAGGATAATTCTGTGGACAGAGGAGCTACAGTCTATGGGGTCACAGAGAGTTGGACATAACTGAGCATAACAGACTTATATAAATCATTTAGAAATTTTCTCTGTTGGTCTTTTTCTGTTTGTGTCCTGTAAGTAAACTCAAGAAAAGAAAAAGAAATACCTTTGTCGGCTTACAATTATGGCCAAGAATTAAAGGAGGTTCTTTAACTCAAAAGTGAATCAGAATTTTCACGGATAGTCCTTATCTTTGTTCCTACAGTCACGTTTATGGAGACTCTAGATTGTTATATGAGGTTTCACTCTTACAAAGATAAACTTTGCAGGGACAGCAGAAAGCAGAAGCTGGAGGCCATGGAGACCGGGTGCCCAGCTCTTGAGAGAAACATGCCTGTCTAGCCTGAAGGTCCGAGTTTTCTGTGTTAGAAGCTGTTGGGAGACACCCAGATAAAACTAGGAGCCGAGACCAAATCATTGGCTCTTGTAAGTTCAGGGCGTGGGAAGCCCGGTCCGCAGTGCTGACTGCACGGCTGAGGCTGGTTCCAGCACCTCTGCCCTTCCCAGCATGCTGGCCGTGTGTTCTGGAGCAAAGTGTTCTGAAGCAGCTGATGCCTGCGTGGTGTTTCTCCTCCACAGCTTTTCAGTGGAAGGACGGAGGCTGACGTCCACGGCAGGGACAGATGATGTGCTGAGCTCCTTTTCCAGTATTCAGAGACCTGTAAACAAAATGACTTTAAGTGATAGGGCTTTGCCAGTGGTTCAGCAGTCAAGAATCCGCCTGCGAAGGCAGGAAACTCGCGTTCGATACCTGGGTTGGAAAGATTCCCCTGGGGGAGGAAATGGCAACCCACTCCAGTATTCTTGCCTGGGAAATCCCATGTAGTCAGGCGGGCTACAGTCCTTGGGTTTGGCAAAAGAGTCATTCATGACTTAACTACTAAACAACATTATATATCTCATATGTGATGATTGAACAAACTCCCTGCGTGCTTTTTTGAGTGCTGTGAAGCGTGTTAACCAGACGTATTTCAAGGGGCACTGATGGTCCTATAGGAGAGCGCTTACAAAAGGATGCATACCAGGAGGGCTTGGCCCTTAAACCACAGCCTGGCCAGTGCCCTGACTCCTGGGTCCCAGAAGAGGCTTAGGTGCCCTCTCTTGGCCTTCAGAGGCCACCCCACTGCTTTGACCCGGCTTGCATCATCATAGCAGGACCTACGTTGCTCATCCGTTTTTGGTTAGACATGCTGGTAGGCAGTGGAAGCCTCTCCGCCCTTTTTCTTTGCTAAGTTGGAGGTTTATGGTACACAGGCAAGGAGTGTTTTTGACAGCAGCATCTTTGAAAGATGCCTTGAGGATCTGTCCTTACTTCTGGAAAGGTATCCAAGGTAAATGTATTGCAAGAATAGGGTGGAGGACTCTTCCAGGCAAAAGCCAGAAAAGGGCTCCTGGTGCTTCCCAGAAAGAGAGGAGGGGCTTTGTTTCCCATCTGGGGAGGAGGGATGGCACCCTCCCATCCTAGTCACCCCAGTTGTGAGGAGGGTGGGGCTCTGTCTCCCAAGGGGAAAAAAGAAAGAATAGGGTGGGAATTATGAAGTTTGTAGAGCAATGTGGTCTTAAATTCATAGTGACCCTTCCCAGGAATGCTAATTAAAACCCCAGAGTTTCGGCCAGTGGTGGACGAGTCGTGACGGGGTAGGACCGCAGTGGGGCTCTCGTTAGGGTGTGATCCAAGCGCTGGCCTGGAACACGTCCAGGAAGGTGTCTGGCCAGCCAGGAGGACCTGCATCATGCAAATGAAAGCCAAAGGAGCCGCATCCACACCAAGCCTGCAGCTCAGCAAGATGTAACAATTATACATATGCGAGCACCCGGCATCAGAGCACCTAAAGACAAACATTTTCTGAAGGGAGAAACAGACAACGATACAGTGACGGGGGGACCTGAACACCTCCACTTGCAGCAATGAAGTGGCCACCTAGACCCAGTCAGCAAGTAAAGGCTGGACTTGAACCATGCCAAGCCCTTTCCTTCTCTGTTAGTGAGCAGCTGCTCTGGGTAGAGCAAAACACGGGACATACTCTAGGCCGTCAGAACATGTGCCTGCCTGGTGTTCAGAGAGCTCAGTAATAATGCAGTAATGTGAATAACACAAGAATAGTTTGTGTCATAGAAGGGACGGCACCTGGAGAGGGCGAAGGGCTGTCGAAAGACGGAGAGTGAGCTGGCCTGAGCTGCAGGTCTGGGAATGGTTGCAGGGGCGGTGGGGGGGGGAGGTGTTGGGTGGGAGATCCTTCCAGGCAAGGGGTGGCAGGCAGTGAACTCTGTGTTGATAGGATGGGCTGAACCCGGCTGCTGGGGCTCGGTTAGAAGGCTCTTGGATACCAAGTTAAGGACTGTGGGTTTCATCAGTAGAAACTGGGTGGGGGTGAGGGCTGTGTTGGCATTTTTGAGGAGGGGAATGGAGTGACCAAACGGGACATTAATCAGACAGGCAGACGGGAAGTAGGCTGCTGGCCCGTGAGAGGTGTCAGGGTGGTGATGTGGCAATGAATTGCAAAGGATGGTTGTTAAGAGCGGTTTCAAAGGATGAAAGGATGTGCCAGGCTAGGCATCCAAGTTGACCTCAAGATTACAAGCCGCAGTCACTGAGAAAAATGTGTTAAATGGGAGCGTTATCCAGGCCTCGTAGAGCTCGATGTTCACTGACCCCCACCTGTCAGCTCGCCCAGCATAGATGGTAGCTGTCTTGATTATGATGGATATTACATGTTGTGATTCTTGGACTCGCTTTATGCTTTTTGTAATTGAACTTAAAAAAAATGGGTTTGTAAACCTTTCTTTAGCCAATCCAAGTACGCATGTAACTTCTCCCACCTTTTTTTTTCTTGGACCTCAGGTTGACCCCGAAGATCGGCTTCCCCTGGAGCGAGATCAGGAACATCTCTTTCAATGACAAGAAGTTTGTCATCAAGCCCATCGACAAGAAGGCTCCCGTAAGTCCATGGCAGTCACCATTACTGCTTTTCATTCTGGCAGCCAAATGCATCTCCAAGATAACAGATTTCTGTGCGTGACAAGGAGCCAGTGATTTCAGAACTGCCTGTGCAGGCGGATGGGCAGAGGGGAGGAGTTTGTTTTCTACTCGGAAATCTGTTCTTAAAAAAACTGCCGCTTGAAGGAATTCTCTTACCCTCCTTAGAGCCTGTTGTGAATTTTACCAAAATTACGGTTTGGAAGAGGACTTCGTGTTTTGGGTAATCTTGGTTCCATAGTTAACAGCGTTAGGCTGAGAGACACAGCTCCGGAGCCCTCCTGGCCTTGGGCGCGCTTGCTGATGGCTGCCGCTCAGGGGACAGCGAGCGCGTGGCATTGCTCTCTAGCTGTTCCTCCCCTGGGGGTTAGTCCTAAGGGGAAAACAGAGGTCTGAACACCATGGGGTCAAGTATTGTCCTTATTGAGAGGCGGTTTCAGTACTCCTGCTGTTTGCAAACTCTTGACTCCTGCTCCATGGGTAGTTGAACAGTTGTTATAAATGAAACAAACATTTAATACAGACTCTCAGGCGCCATGGTAACAGGTCACATTAATATGCAGCACCACGAACCAAGGGTCATAGTGTACCCGCGTGATGTGGGCGGTGACATGGGGCGGTGAGGAGAGCCTGCGACCCGTACAGGCTGCACTTGAGATGTTACTGATTGTTCAGAGCATTTTTTAAGAAGTTTACGGACAGAAGCAGGAATTTTAGGTAGACTGTTGAAGAATTAATTAAGTTGCATGTGTTTTCAAATTGGGTTTAAGTTTAGCTTTTGAAAAGCTGAAAGGATATAATCATAAACTCCCAAGCAGAGGCAGTTGTAATGCACTGAGTTGAGTTAGCCGAGTGTACTTTTACTATAATCTGGTTTTATGTGAAGCCATCACTTAAAGGTGAAAAAAGGGAGAAGCCTTTGCAGGTCGCGTGCTGCGTGTCAGGTGTGTGACTCCAGGATGGTGGGCACAGCGGAGCAGGGCTGTGAAGTATGGACACCAGCGGAGAGGTGAAACGGAAGTGAGGGAAGTGCCCTCTGGCAGTGCAGTTGCAGTTAAAAGCGTAGCTGCACAAATCTGGATGGAGACGAGAGGTGGGGGGTGGGCACCAGCTTCGGGTGGCTGGGTTCAGGGGTGGGGGGCTCATGGGGGAGGTGGTCTCTGCTCAGGCACCTTGTGGCAGTGGAGTAAAGGACTGGTTTGGAGGAATGAGTGAGTCCCTGAGGCCCCCAGACCTCCCAGGGCTGCTTTGCCCAGTCTCAGGCTTTGTGCCTGGGGTAGTAGAGAATTTCCAAGTTTACACTTTTACTTAGAAGAGAGAAAAGGAACCCCCAAGGTCACCTTACTACACGGGCAGGGACCCCTGAGCCCATGTGGAGGGCAGCGCCCAGGCAGCCCCCAGCTGAGCCCCAGCCCCGCGTCCTGGCCTGGTGGCTCCTCCTCCCGGCCGACCGCTCAGATGCAGCGGTTTGGGGCCCCGTGTTGACTCCTGTGCTGGGATCTTCTGGTCATGAACGGTCAAAGCCCTGATGCAAGGGTGTCCCTGCTTTGGGCCGAGATACAGCTGGCTCCCCTTGGAAAAGGGCCTCTGGTTCGTGCCCCATGAAAAAAGCAGAAGGGTGGAGACCTGCCCTTGACAGCAAGCCCTGCCCAGCCAATTGAAGCAAGGGGCGGCCTGGAGGCTCACCGGCTTCTCTGGGGCCTTGGATTCACTTTCCTCGAGCTTTCCTGGTTTTCGTTTTGAGGATCTCATTCTCTTGCCAGAGTTAGACAGCCTGCCCCGAGTCACATCAGGAGGCCTGGGCTGGAGATGTGGATTTAGAAATCTCTGAATATTGTTAGCCTTTAGTTTTTAACTTGAAGTCAGAAACTGGCCACCTTCAAAAGCAGCGCAAGGCGTTTCCTCATCTCCCACGCACCGATGGGTGCCTTCGCCATCCCCGGCACTCACAGGCCCTGTGTCCAGGCAGCTGTGTGCTCTGGGGAGTGTCACCTGCAGTTCTGACCCTTGATTTTTTTTTTTTTTTTTTCCTTTAAGTGACATTTTTCATTAGTTTCTTTGCAAATACTTGGGAACCACAGCCAGGGCCCACCTGGCTGGGTAGCACGGCTGTGCAGTCGTGAGAGGTGGCTTTCCCCTGTGTAACAGGAGAAAGGTGGATAATAAAATACCTGTTTCTCCCTGCTCCTTGGGAAACCCGATGACTTAATAACAAGCTGTGAAACCCCAAGGAGAGCCCCGCCCAGGAAGTCCATGGGCTCTAGGGCTTGCCATCACTCCCTCCCCAGCGTGGGCTCTAGGGCTTGCCATCACTCCCTCCCCAGCGATTGTGGACAGGTGGAGAGACCGAGCCCTAAGTAGGTCCTTCCTGGGCGTGTCCACCAGCTCGCCTGGCAGGTTCCTGCAGGCTTCAGGAGTCCTGGGGTTGTGCAGCCCTGGTCCCTTGTTTCAGACCACCCTCCCCTGTTCCAGTAGCGGCATCTGGATGCGGAGGGTGCTGTGGTTCCCAGGAGCAAGGACAGCAGGAAGAGGAAGCAGATAACTAACTTTCAGGCAGAGTTTCTAAGCCACACTGTCCCTCTGTCACCTGTGTTAGTCACACAGGTGACCAGGGGCCAAGAAAGAAGACTGTGTCCCAGGCCCACGCGGTCCCAGAGTCAGGAAGCCCTTGGGTGCTGTGATTTCTGTTGTTTTCAAGAAGGCTTTCCAGTAGCGGTGTCGTAAGGCAGCCCAAAGTCTGAGCCAGGCGTTTCTTGTATCAGCCAGCTTTCACTGTGCCAGACGCCTTTCTCAGTCCCCAGGAAAATTTTGTGACTCAGTCCTGACAACAAAGCCACTGATTGTACAGCTGAAGACCCTGAGGCTCTCTGAGTGGCGGAGGGACTTGCCCAGGGTCATGGGGTCAGACACAGCAGGGCTGCGTGAACGGTCGCCCGGCAAGTAGGTGTCCACACAGAGCATGGGTTTAGTCCCAGCAAGGTAGAGGTAAGCGAACATGGCCCAGTGCTCCAAGAGGCTGTCCCAGGGTGGAAGACAGAGGACAGGCTGGCAGGGTGAGGCGCTGGCAGCCCCTGTGGCCGATGTCTCCCCTTGGCTGCAGTGGGCACCTAAGTGACAGCCGCAGAGGAGGAGAAGCGAGCCGGGGGTGCTGTGGCTGCCGGCGTGTGGGATTGGACACAACAGGCCGAGGAGGGGGTACCGCGGAGGCCTGCTGTGGGTGAGAGCGCAGCTGAGGGGAAGGGGGGGTCAGCCCGAAGGCTTTCATGTGCACCAGGACATTCATACGGGCTCCTGGAGCTGCCCAGCTGGCACTGAAGTTCCAGCAATGCCCCAGTCGGTGTGCTGGCAGTGGTGGGAAGTGAAAGCTTGAGGTGGAGGAGACGGAAACTCAAATAGGAGAAGTTACGCTGTCCAGGCAAGAATCAGAGATGGGGCCACTGGGGGCTGGAGACATCAGAGGAGGATGTTAGCCTCAAGGTCAGCCGCTGGTCCAGCTGCGGGGTTCCGGTGAGGGCACAGACAATCCCTCTGCTTGTCCTGGAGGATGCTCCCCCCCCCTGGCACGGAGGACACCTGCCCCCACTGCCCCACCCCGTTGCTGGGGTCAGGGGCTTTCCCTGTCTCTCGCCTTTTACAGGAGAAATCTAGAACTGGGTGGGGTCGGGTTTGGGAGAAGCAAGCCAGAGGCCCGGCGTCCCCGAGTCAGAGTCCGCCCTGCTCTGTCCTGCAGGACTTCGTGTTCTACGCCCCACGCCTGCGGATCAACAAGCGGATCCTGCAGCTCTGCATGGGGAACCATGAGCTGTACATGCGCCGCCGGAAGCCTGACACCATTGAGGTGCAGCAGATGAAGGCCCAGGCCCGGGAGGAGAAGCACCAGAAGCAGCTGGAGCGGTGAGGGGGCGGGGCGATGGGAAAGGGGCGGGGCAGAATGGTGAGGGGCGGGGCTGGCGGTTCCCTGTGTGCGGGCCCCCTGAGGCGGGGAGCCATCAGGGCACCTGAGGTCCGTGCTGTCACCAGTGTCCTCTGCCGGGTGGACAGGCCTGGGGCTGGGACGAGCAGGCTGCTGTGTGGACACCAGGCTTACCTTCCCCTCCTGGAAACAGGCAGCAGTTGGAAACCGAGAAAAAGAGGAGAGAAACTGTGGAGAGAGAAAAAGAGCAGATGATGCGTGAGAAGGAGGAGCTGATGCTCAGGCTTCAGGACTACGAGGAAAAAACCAGGAAGGCTGAGAAAGGTGGGTGGGGCCTCCTGGGAGGAGGGGCTCTGGTCCGGTTGTGATGGGAGGGTCGGATAGTGGGCACACAGGCAACCCAGAGGGACCTCTCTCCGTTAAGCTCACACCCAAAGTAGAGACTTTCAGAAGAGACATGATAAAGTGGTTACTTGGATTAGAAGCTAGTTCTGTGGGTTCTGTGCCAAATGCTTCTGGACGTAATCTTTTTAAATTTCCCCGGGGTCCGATGGGGTGACGTTTGAATTATCCCCGTTTCTGATGAGGATGCGGAGGTTCGCGAAGGCTCTGCCAAGCTCACCCAAGCCGTGCTGCACGGCCCACCTTCTAAACCGACAGCGGGCGAGCAGTCTTGATGAGAGCAGCTGGGCGAGGGGTCAGCCAGCCTGGAGGGTGTCCTCACCCTGGGGATGTGGTCCTCTGAGCCCCAAGGAAACAGTTGCCCAGTGCTCTCCGCAGGGTCTTTGGGAGGAGCGGCCCCAAACCCGGTCCCCTACTCCACAGCATGGGGGTGATTCCTGCCCAGGTTCCATCCTGTCCCCTGGGGGGAAATCGGGGCAGGACTTGAGGGGTCCCCGACCATACCTTGAGCGGCTCTGGTTCTGCGCTCTCTCTAGAGCTCTCTGACCAGATCCAGAGAGCGCTGAAGCTGGAGGAGGAGAGGAAGCGGGCCCAGGAGGAGGCGGGGCGCCTGGAGGCTGACCGCCTGGCCGCGCTGCGCGCCAAGGAGGAGCTGGAGAGGCAGGCAGCGGACCAGATCAAGAGCCAGGAGCAATTGGTAGGAGCCGCCGGCCTTGTGCTGAGTTACAGGGAGGCTGCCCCTGGGGACTGGCAGAGTGACTGACACCTGCCTGATGATCATTTGTGCATTACGGCGGCAGGGCTGTAAAGTGATCTGAGGGTGTAAGGTGGCCGGTGGGGAGGGAGCCCCGCAGTGGCTGGCCTCGGGCGGAGGAGAGTGGACGCGGCAGCCCTGGTGAGTCGCAGCCTCAGACACAGTGGGCGATGGACCCTGCCGGCCAGGGATGGGGCACTGTCTACCAAAACGTGACCCTTCCTTCACGAGTGGCGTGCTGAAACCCTTCCGGAAATAATCTGGGCTTCCGTTCCTTCCCCAGGCCACGGAGCTCGCCGAGTACACTGCCAAGATCGCCCTCCTGGAGGAGGCGCGGCGGCGCAAGGAGAACGAGGTGGAGGAGTGGCAGCTCCGGGTGAGCGCGGGGCGCCGGCGAGGGTGCGGGGTGGGCGGCCAGTGGGGGACCGCGGGGCGGGGGTCAGCAGAGACCGCACCCTCCAGGCTCAGGATGCCCCGTCAGGAACTAGCTATAAGTCAGATTACGTGGATGCCCCAGGACGGCCAGAGTCCCCTTCTGCTGCTCGGGACATGCATCCCCGCGGTGCTGGGGAAGACCTGCACCCTGGGGGTCTCCAGCCCCCACGAGTCCAGCTCTGGCTACTCCTTACTGTGCGATGGGTGGGCGGCCTCACCTCTTAAGAGGATCGGTTCCCCGTTGGAGAGCCAGGACGAGCAACACCTGGCTTGCGCTGTGCCCTCACCCCCCAAGAGGTTTAGTTGGTTGCGGCTGTAATAGAACCACATCCCCCCTGTCTCCCCCAGACTGTTCCTGGGGTGGGGGCGGGGGCGGGGCGCTGCCATCGAGTTCAGAGGGTAGACGTCTGCCAGGCTGTGGGGCTCCTCCCCCTCGCCAGCCCTTCCTCACCTGCGGTGGCCCCCTCCTCTGCACGGACCTTCACTGCCATCCCCCAACCAGAGTTGTGTGCAGAAGATTCTGGTCCTTGGGTTTTTTAAGAAAGTGCTCAAGTATTAAATGAGAGAAGTGGGTTACAAAACAGGTACAAACTTAAGCACATCTCCAGGGTCAGGATGTTGGTGCAGTGCCCCTCCACCCGTGGCCCCTCCCCCCCCCCCAGCTGCTGGAAGGATTATGGGGTGAGAATGGGTGTGAGCCATGTGCTGAGAGGCAGGGAGGAGCTTGATAAGCAACGCCCATCTGGCCACTGGAGGAAAGTAAAATGCAACATCAAAAACCCTTCAGTGGCTGGAGGGCTTCATCATATTTTTTTTTTTTTTTCAAAAATATATACAATAAGCATATACGGGGACTGT
The DNA here is from genome assembly GCF_016772045.2 of Ovis aries. Taxonomy (NCBI): domain Eukaryota; kingdom Metazoa; phylum Chordata; class Mammalia; order Artiodactyla; family Bovidae; genus Ovis; species Ovis aries. Next base: position 82,894,917 of record NC_056061.1, on the reverse strand, counting down.
AAAGAAGTTACAGTACTTAGAAAAGTGTCTACCTTCTCTCGGTGCAGTTGACCCTGGTCTCCAGACCCGGGGGCGGCTGCACAAATGGTGGACTGGCCACCAGGTCAGCCAGAGCCTGGCCCTCTGCTTGGCGCTGCTGCAGACCGCCACATGCAGCCGGCGGAGGAAGGGAGGGTGCAGGATCTTGCTCTCCGCACGGACAGCGGGCCTTCAGTTAAAAGGTGGTTCTTAAGGACTCAAGCCCAAGGTTCTCTGTGAAAGTTCTCACCTGCCTCTCAACCTGCTTCCAAAGGCCAAGGAAGCCCAGGATGACCTGGTGAAGACCCGGGAGGAGCTGCACCTGGTGATGACCGCGCCGCCGCCACCGCCGGTGTACGAGCCGGTGAACTACCACGTGCATGAGGGCCCGCAGGAGGAGGGCACGGAGCTGAGCGCCGAGCTGTCCAGCGAGGGCATCCTGGACGACCGCAACGAGGAGAAGCGCATCACCGAGGCCGAGAAGAACGAGCGGGTGCAGCGGCAGCTGATGGTGAGGGCCGGGGGGCGGGGCCGGGGCGCCTGGGAGGGTCATCGGGCTGACCACGGGCCACTCGAGCTGACTGGGCCACTTCCCGTTGCAGACTCTGACCAATGAGCTGTCCCAGGCCAGAGACGAGAACAAGCGTACCCACAACGACATCATCCACAACGAGAACATGAGGCAAGGCCGGGACAAGTACAAGACGCTGCGGCAGATCCGGCAAGGCAACACCAAGCAGCGCATCGACGAGTTTGAGGCCATGTGAGGGGCCGATCCTCGGCTCTGCGCGGCGGCCGGCCCACACCGCCCTGCGCCGCCCCCAGCCCTCCGGCCGCCACTCTCTCCCTGCTCCGGGTGCTTCACCAAGAGAGCAGTTGCTTCAGTGGGAATGTTCTGGGTCTGGGACTGGAGGCAGTTTCCCTGGTTTATTTTTCCCAATTGTATCATAGTGCCAAACAGGCCTGATTTCTTGTTTTTATTTTTATTGAATCACTTCCGGTTTTTTTTTTTTTTTTGCTTGAAGCAGGACGAAATCAATTAAGGAAAGATGCCTGTAAAGTTTGAAATAACTAACTCCTCCATGCTGGCATGTGTGATACGAGATTCAGTATAATTAAAACCACATCGTGGCTTATATTCTGTGCCATACTTTTTTTCTATCTGAAATTAGCCGAAATTTATTTTCCTCTTGATTTCTATGAAGGATCCACCTCTGTATATTTGTTTTTTGAAGTGTGAGAAGTTTGACGCACTCCCTTACGCTCGCGCACCATTTCCTTCCTCCAGGCCTTCAGTTCAGTTGACGAAATCCTGTGATCATTCGATCCCTCAGGATAAACAATGCTGGATACTGTACTCTGGATAATTCTTTTTTTTTGCTTAACAGATAGAGGGCTACATTGTTGGACTCACACACCTAAATAATGATCAGCTCTAGAGCATAGTATTTATATGTAAGCGATAACATGGGTTTGTAACATTAGTTTAAAAAAGGGAAAGTTTCATTCTGTATATTTTGTTACCTTTTACAGAATAATAAAAGAATTCCATATTAAAAACCGCGGCCCTGAATCTGACATGACCTGAGGGCAGTAAGGAGGCTGGTTGACTGCTGCCTTCCTATCTGGGAAATGACTTTTTTTTTTTTTTGGTTTTGCTTTTAGTGTTCTTTGTGCGTGTAATTGACTATGCACGCATTTGAATTTTCTATCAGAGCTGCTTATTTGCAAAAGACACACGGGCTGTACTCATAATTCAGACTGACCGGTTCTGATAATTCAGCCATGAGGGCCCTTCTGACCTGGTCAGGATCTCAGTCCTTCCACAAGCAGAACCTGCTCTGACCTCCTCCGCTCCCGAGCATATCCACGAAGAGCCGGTAGCTGTCTGCTCATTCCCAGCCTTCCCATCCACACTCCGTTCTGTCCTGTCTCCAACCGGCCGTCTGCACAGCCCAGCAGCTGCACTGAGAGGCTGCCATCCCTCGAGTGACCCTTACCTGGCCAAAATGACTCCCATGGGGTTAGCTGACCACCTCCAGAAAGTTTTCCACAGCCAAGGGGGGAGGAATTGAATACCATGTTCTTTCCTCTTTGAAATACATAATTTCACTATTTGCTAAGCGCAGGGGGACCAGGGTACCTGGTGAACATTTATTGAAATCTGTTCATTTTGTACATCTCTCAAAGCAGACAACCAACCTGAGACTCAGTAACATCGATGATCGAGCTGTTTAACTTAAATACACACAGAAGGATGGAAGAACGTCTCAGTGGTGGGCTGGCTACAGACGGGAAGCTTCACACTCTTGAGGGACCCCCGCACAGTGCGTGTCCACACCCAGCCCTGCAGCACTTGAACAGCAATCAGTGCAGGATGAGGGTCATGTCTGTCCATAGGTTGGGGCTGGAAAGCACTTTCTGCCACTGGAGCTTTGCCTGTGAGCTTGTGTGTGCGCCGCCCAGCAGGTCCTCCTCTGTGTGAGCAAAGGGACAGGTTAGTGATGAGGCTAACAGGTTGGTAACGGCAGCTGGGGGATGCCCACCGGCCCTTCTCAGCAAAGTGGAAAGTAGTTTTTCTCTGCAACTTTAGACCAGATGAAAATGTGCCCTTCTGGGTGAGTAAGGGAGAGGACCCACCCCCTAACAGCAGGTGTGGACATGCTCAGGTGTCCTCCCCAGGGGCCGACAGGCCTCCAAAAGCCTGGGGCTTCCTCTCTGCAGTTAGGAAGTGAGGAGAGGACAGCTTTGGGTTGTTTCTTCCAGAAAGAAGGGGGTCAAAGGCCTTAATATATCACTGTGGCTGTGGACAGGCAGAGGGCCAGGCTAGCTCGCAGAGAGGAGTTGCCCTCCGTGAGAAGAGGGTGCCGTGGACAGGGTTCGTTCTAAGACTAATTGAACCATGAGTCTGGTTTCTCCCCAGTGGTCTCAGAGGCCCTGGGAGTGTGTCTGGATATCCTGGTAGTCGCAGCATTTTGGGAGCCTCGCTGCCCCAGGAAAAGCCAGCACTCGCTGAGCGAGACTGAGAAGCATCGCCCCCTAGTCCCTCCGTTAATGAGATCATTTCTGAATCGCCGTTTGTTTGGGTTAAGAAGATATTCTCCTTTAAGAAAATAATCCTTGACACCAGAAACAAAAGCAAAGGCTGTACCCAGCCCATTTTGAGACGTATAATTTTTTGTTTCTTTAGCAGATCTAAATCCGATTTAAATCGTTGAAATACTTTGCTGTATTATCGCTCAGTTGTGGAAACTAGACTAACTGCCATTTATGGTGGGTAAGGAAGTGGCAACCCGCTCCAGTACTCTTGCCTGGAGAAGCCAACGGACTGAGGAGCCTGGCGGGCTACAGTCCATGGGGTCGCAAGAGTCGGACACGACTTGGTAACCAAACCAACAGGCAGTTTCGGAGCCAGTTAAGTCTCCTGCCAGCACGGAAACACTGTTTTTAATGGTATGAACGTTAAGACAGTCACTAAAGATCAGACAGACTTACTCGAACCAAGCCTGGCACCTCCCAGGAAGCGGTCGTTCACCCCGAAGGTGGCCTGGTCCCAGACGGTCAGTTCTAGGCTGGACTGCCTCAGCTGCGAAGGGGTGACGCCTTTGAAAACGAAGGAATGTTTCCACTGGGGACAGGCCTGCTTCTTCAGGACGGGGGACTTGAGTCTCAACCTCTGCTGGTCTGGCAGAGTGAGACAGCTGCACAGGGAAACATTGAAAACCCGTAAGCTCGGCCCACCATGCGCCTCCACTCCCTGTTGGTACTTGCTCCTTGGTGAGACCAAGTGCTCAGAAAGTGCTCATAAACCCACCGCAGAACCAAAATTGTAAGCGAGGAGCGAGCATGGGAATTTTGAGACCTGGCTCTGTGATCTCTCACTAGGATGTTCCAACTTTCAGGGTGGAATTCTGCTCCGAGGATTAAGGGTGCTTTGGGATTCTAGGCCACGTGGCCCTAGTCTTAATCTGCCTCCTTGGTGTGACCACCACCAGGCTCGTCAGACCTGCTACCCAGAGAGCAGCACTCTGTACACACATTATCTCTTTTAACCCTGTTCTCAGACAAAAGAAATCCAGGAGGGCTAAGTCAGTCGCTTGCTCAAGGCCGTACAGATAAGTGGCAGGCTTAGGACCCAGTTCTATCTAGACAAGCCGTCATTTTTCCATTATGTCACTGACTGGGGATTTAGCAATTCTATATAATTATTACCTGTGTTTGCTTTACTTTTGGAGACACCATTAAACCCGTAGTGAATGAGAATGAGACAGGAGAGTCATCCATCTTACTGTTAATCCAAGAGGAGATGTCAGTGTCGAGCTAAATTGACATTTACTAACCATATTGCTTTCTCCATGGTCCCCTCAGTCCCTGGTGCCGTCACTGGTGTCACAGTAAGGACTGATAAGCTTTGGGTTTAGTTTAAAATGTATTCCAAATCTAGCTTCAGCATGCCTGAGTCCCATGAATTCTCGGAAACTAGTCTTTTACACACATTATGTTGGGTTTTCATAGGAAAGCTAAAATAAGACAAGTTTAAAGTGGCTTACACTTGGTGTCCCCTTACAGGGATAATGCCATATGTGTAAGGAAGGCGGAAGAGTTAGTCGCCCAGTTGTGTCCGACTCTGCAACCCTGTGGACTATAGCCCACCAGGCTCCTCTATCCATGGGATTCTCCAGGCAAGAATACTGGAGTGGGTAGCCGTTCCCTTCTCCAGGGTCTCCTGCATCACAGGCAGATTCTTTACCATCTGAGCCACCAGGGAAGCCCTGCCTGTATGTGTAACGGTCATCAGTGAATAATGATTGATTACAAATACCTACCCCTTAACAAACGAGTTTAAGGTGCCATCTGACCGCACAGGTAGGTTCTTGGCTCCCAGCACTACCAAACAGAGCTGACCGTTCTGTGATGGCTCGTCCCCTGTTCCTGGAAGGAAAGCTGGCATTTATCATCAACCCGACTTCTACAGCATGCAAGGCCATCCCCTCAAACTGGTATTTTAACCAGAGGATGTGTTAATAGCCCCCAGGACCCCAGAGCAAGAGAGCACATGTCCAGCACGCGGGGCTCCCCTGGCCCTGCTCACATGCTGCCCACTGCTGCACCATCAGGGAAGGATTCAAAACCCAGGCACCCGGCAGCTTCCAAGAGGCATGAAGAGCCAAGGAGAGGAGGACGCAGGAGCTTTAGCCAGTGGGCTGGGGAAGAGACCTCTGTCCGGGGGCTGCATGACCACAGGGTGTGAGCTGCTGCTTTGCTGGGGGCCCTGCAACGTGGGCAGTAGGAGTCCCTCTTCTATCAAAGAGGAGATCACTAACAGGGAAGCCTGGTGTGCTCCAGTCCACGGGGTCGCATGACTTAACAGCTGATGACAACATTGCTAATAATGTGGAACTGTCCTCTCCCTGTCTTCATTCTCCACCTCACTGCTTTCCTGTGCCCCCGTTATCTGAGTCAGTCCCACCTCGTGAAGCTGAGGACCTTGACCCCTCCTCCCTTCCAAGCAGCCGCTGCCCACGTGGCGTGGGAGCAGGGAGCCAGTCACTGGGAGCCTGGCAGGCCCTTCAGCCTGGAGCTGGAGGTGAACCAGACCATAATGCGGATGTCAGTCCACACAGAGGACTGTTTCTCCGGTGAGACAGTGTGCGAGTCGGCCTCCTGGGAGGAAGCCCCCAGGCAGGCGTCGCAAGAGCCCGTCGAGTGGGCATCACACGCCTGATTTTGGTCACTGATTTCCCTCCTAAGTCAAGGGGTCCAGAGAAGCAGGCTGGGCTTTGCGGGTTTGGCGGGGGTTCCTGGAACACAGGCTCAGTGGGCAGCAGAAAGGAAAGGCTGCAGCCTTCCAAGCCATCTGCTGCCCCAGGCTTGGGAACAGTGACAGGGAAGGACAGATGCTTGCAGGCAGGACGCCACCCACCTTCTGGAGCCTCCTGGAGCTCTCTGGGCCCTGCAGGGAGGACCAGCTTGGCCCGGACTGTGAGTTCTCCGTTATTGGTGGGAAGGCTGTCTTCGGATTTCTCTGCCTGCGGGATATGAGACAGAGCTCAGAGGCAGAACTCCCCAGCCCCCAGAACCTTCTGGACTCTTCTCATTGTCTCAGCACTGACCATAAGTGTCCCCTTCCAACTCCCCCTGCCCACCCCATCCCGGCAAAGCCTCTGCAGGCCTGGGAGAGCCCAGGAACGGGGGCAGGAGGTGCCCCAGCCTCCCACCTGGCGAGTGAGTGAGTGGAGAGGTTTGGGGAGGGGAACGGAAGTGTCTAGATTCATTCCAGCCCCCCAGCAGGGACCAGCCTCCACCCTCAACTTCCAGAAATCTTTGACAACCCCATGGTTCCTTCCTGGCAGGGCTGAAAGGGTGGGCCTGTGAGCAGACCCCCACCCTGATCCAGCGTGGAGAGTCACTGTCTATCAGCCGGGATTAGGAGGGACGCCGCTCAGTCTGGGGATCTCGGCTCCTTGCCTGCTTATCAAAGAGATGACCAGCCTTGGCGGCGGCCTGCCTCAACCTGAATAAGATCCTGGGGGAAGAAGACAGGACGGGGCCACTCGACAGGGAGCTGGAGGGTGGGGGGGCACGTAGACCACATCTGGCAGGGAAAATCGGGAGAGCCTTCAAGGAGGAGCAGGGATTTAAGCGCCATCTTGGGCTGACCTTAGGGATTCCAAGAGGTGGCCTGAGGATAAACTAAGGTTCTGAGAAGAGCAAGCACAGGGCACTGGAGGGGACTGAGGGCGAGTTGTGCAGACCCCACTAGAGAAGAGAGATGGGAAGGAGGGTGGGACCCTGCCAGGCCTGGGCTTAACACCATAGAGGCCAGAAACCAGAGCTGCTTCTTAGCAGAGGGGCTTCCTGTCCGACTCTCTGTGACCCCACAGATTGTAGCCCTCCAGGTTCCTCTGTCCCTGGAATTCTCCAGGCAAGAACACTAGAGTGGGTTGCCATTCCCTTCTCTGGGGGAATTTTCCTGACCCAGAGATCGAACCTGGGTCTCCTGTATTGCAGGCAGGTTTTTTTTTTTTTTTTTTTACCATCTGAGTCACCGGGGAAGCCCACTTCTAAGCAGAAGCATCCTAAAAAACAGCCCCCGGGGCCTCTGGCGGGGAAAACAGGGACAAGGCCACCTGGGCCCGGCCCAGCCCTCGTAAAGGCCCTGCCAGACTCTCACGTGACCCAACACCCTGCTGCCACCTCTTAGGAGGTGGCAGAGCACACGTCCCCTTTCTCATCCGTGCTCTCTCCCTGTCCGCGATCTTGGCTCAGAAACATGGGCAAAGCAGCCGCCCCAAGAAGCGCAGCCCTTTCTCCTTGGCCTCTCACCCTCCCGGCCGAGCTGACCTGCGGCCCCTGCTGGCCTTCCTGAGAACACGGGCCTGGCCATCCCCATCTCTTACTGCTTGCTTGGGGTGGAGGCACAGCACGTGACAATCCCGCAGGTCTGGGGGAGACTTTAGCTCGAGAAGGTCAAGCCTCCTCAGCTGACACCAGGTGGCCCCGAAATCTGGGAAGCGTGTGGACCTACCAGGCCGTCACCAGGACCTGAACCCCCAGCCTGATCTCTGCTGGTGTCTGGACCCCATTGAGGGTGGGGCTGTTTGGGACCCTGAACACAGCTGAGCAGGTGAGACTCCAGCCCACCCCCCAACCAGGGAGCCAGGCTGAAGCTCCCACTGCAGGGTCACAGGCAGGCAGGGGCCCCGGCTCCCAGGGATCTTCTGGGATTCTCTTCTGGGATCCCTTTGACAAGTCAGTTTGGTTCTCGTGCTGGGGGTGGGGGCTGTGCTTAGTTGCTCAGCTGTGTCTGAACCCCATGGACTAGAGCCCTCCAGGTCCTCTGTCCACGGGATTCTCAAGGCAAGAACTGGAGTGGGCTGCCATGCCCTTCTCCAGGGGATCTTCCCAACCCAGGGATCAAACCTGCATCTGCATCGCAGGCAGATTCTGTACCATCTGAGCCACCAGGGAGGCCTTCAAGCTCACCTTGGCCCGGAGCGGATACCAGCGGAAGGACTGTGATTCTCTGTCTTCGAAATCCCACGTGGCCAGAGGGACGATCACTTCTCCAAGAAACACCCTCCGGGTGAGCACGCCCAGATGCCACACGGACACTTGCAGCTGCCGGCTGGCCAGCTGGACCAGCTCCACCTGGTACTGTGGAGGCAGGCAGACAGTGCGCATGGGCTCACAGCTCCTGGACGATTTTTCGTCTGTTTCCAACACTGCCCTTCGTTCCATACTCTATCTTTAAACTTCTAATTAATCTGGTTATTTTCTTCATGGCTATAAGCCCCGCGAGTGCAGTTCAGACCAACAGTCCACCACGCAGCATCTGTGCCCTCTCAGAGCCAGGTGCTTCGGGGAGCAAAGCGTTTGGTCCCCCGGGTCTGCCCGCCTCGGGGCAGCTCTGCACGCTGGGCAGCCTTCCTTGACCCCTTGCTGCTCTTCAGGGGCTCCCTGACTGGTGGCCCCTTCCTGACAAAACAGAACGACTCCCTTTGGCTGACTGAGGCCACAGTGCAAAGTAAGACCTGCTTTCCATTGCCGGCAAGGCCCAGGAGGCTGGGCCGGCAGACCCTGGCTTGCTAGTCTCCACGGGGTACGTGTCACCGACTCCAGAGAACGAGGGTTAAGGTCACAGCCACTGTCACTCAGATCGAGTGTCACTGTTCACCCTTCCCTGGCCCCCCACTGAGTGGTCTTCCTGGGGAGCGCCTGCACCCCGTGGAGCACCAGAAGTCTCCCCAAGGAGTGCTGTGCCTAGAAAACTGAGAGTCGGCTTTCAGATCCTCAACCTTCACATGCACCTTTCTCCAAACTGGTGAAGCTCGGTATCATACTCCCGCCCCCTGCCCCAGGGATGTGACCTCCAGGGAGCCGAACTAAAGGGTCTGAAATCTGGTTTCCGACACACTGTTCATGATTGCTCGGCTTCTTCATCGGCCCATCTTTTCCATTTTATGTATGATTTCTATGAAAGCCTAAAGCTGGGTCCATGTTGGGATGTTCTACACTTAGAATAAAGATCGGTTCTTCTCAATGTATCTGGGAAGCTTTATAGGATAACCAAGATACTCACAATACACTGGATAAAATATTCATGGTACACTGAATTGAGATTCTGGGTGCCCTTTAAGGTAGTGAAAACTTTAAAAATCAAAGTATATAATATTTATCTAAACTATAGTCAATGCTTATCTTTGTCTCATTTTATAAATATGAGATATTTATCTGCCTCTGTTCAGTACAAAGCACCTTAAACCTGTGACGAGTAATTTTATATGTAAGCTCACAATGTGTGAGGTAGCACAGAGCTTTTCAAAATTCTGTTAGGTGAGCAAAGCCACGTGAAGACCAGGGTCAGTGATTTGCTACTGGAGGAGTATTCCAGACCAGTAGCACCTCAGGCCCCACCCACACTTACTGAATCACGAATGAAAAGAAAGCTGCTAAGTCATGTGTCTGACTCTTGCGACCCCATGGACTGTAGCCCGCCACTCTCCTCTGTTCATGGGATTCTCCAGGCAAGAATACTGCAGTGGGCTGCCATTTCTTTCTCCAATCTGCTTTTAAAAGCAATTCCTTGGGTAGTCCTTATGAATGTAAATTTTGTGAAGGACTGCCTGTCTATCCTAGGTTCTGGGTGTACTTTTAAGGACTCTTTAAGCTTCAACTTCCCCATTGCTAAGTGAGGATGCCAACACATGGCTCAGAGGGTACATAAAGCACTTGGTCACAGCAAGGGCACAGAAAACAATGGCTATTTTCATGTCCCAAGTAGGACCCTTGTGCCAGCTGCCCAGATGGCCCCTGGCTGGGAGTTCACAAATGTCCCTACTCGCCAAAGAAGGCAAACAAAGTCTTCTCTTTTCTCGGGCTTGACACATGGAATCCCTGGGCTGACTAGCCTTCAGTGGGTACATCTCTGTGCCTCTGGACTGTCCTTCCAGCTCAAGGCCCCCCATGCCTGTCTGCCATCTACACTCGCTAGACATCGCCTGCAATTCTCCTCCCTGTACCCCAGTGGGAGGCGGTCCCTCCCTGGTCTCTGCCCTAAGCCACCAGTCACAATGCTTAGCGCCAAAGAAAATGGAAACCTGAACAATTCTTCCAGAAATTTTTTTTTTTTAAGTTGTTGTTGGTCCAACTCCTTGCAACCCCATGGACTGCAGCACGCCAGGCTTCCCTGTCCTTCACTATCTCCTGGAGCTTGGTCAAACTGAGGTCCATTGACTCGGTGATGCCATCCAACCATCTCATCCTCTGTCGTCCCTCTTTTCCTGCCCTCAATCTTTCCCAGCATCAGGGGCTTTTCCAATGAATCAGCTCTTGGCATCAAGTGGCCAAAGGATTCTTCATAAAAGAAGAGAGCCAGGTCTGCCAGATACTATGACAAAGAAGTACTTTCACAAGGATACTAACTCAGCAGTTTCATTTACAGGGCCCCTGGTTTGACGATACCTCTCTGATAGTCACAAAAATCCAACAGAACAGACCAATTTTAGAAACTGAAGTAAAGTGGCTCAGTCGTGTCCAACTCTTTGCAGCCTCAAGGACTGTAGCCTACCAGGCTCCTCCGTCCATGGGATTTTCCAGGTAAGGGTACTGGGGTGGGGTGCCATTGTCTTCTCCTTTAGAAACGGTGAGGCAGCCTACTTCCTTTTCACCATTGTCTCGCAAATCATTAATCCAAAGCCATGCACCGGTCCATCAGACTCAGCACTTTTTCTGTACAAAGGCTGAAATTTATTTTCTACCACTTGCCACTGATTGACAGAGCCCTGCCAGAATGTTTCAGTGTCTGCACTTACGTTTAACTGACTCAAGAGTTTGAAGGAACCACTGGCTGGACTCTGGCCCCAGAAACCTCTGCCCAAGAGCGTTTGCCCAGCAAGTACCTTCAAGGTCTCCTGAAAGGTCGGCTCCACCGTGTTCTTCTGGACGCCGGTCTTGCGTTTTCCCTGGGACGATTTGTCAGGCAGCAGATAGGTCTTGACGTAGCTGGTGGCCAAATGCAGACAGCAAGGGGTGAGAGCCCAGCGTGCAGGGCAGGCAAAGGGTTCAGGAGGAGAACTGCATGTCAGCGGTTGCTTTAACGCCGCTTCCCACTGCCTCTGGGGTCGACAGAAAGCATTCAGTGGGCGCCCCAGCGACAGTGCTGGGTGCACAGCCCCCCGTTTACACAGTCTTGGGCTATAATCCTCTGGAACTTTTCTGGGGGTGTGAAGCCCCCTCCTCGGATCTGGATCACTCATCACGCTCCATCACTCGTCACTGGTGACGCCCTTGGGAAGCGGGGGCTCCCTGGGGGCTCAGTGGGCGGCAGGTTTCTCATCTACCTGGATCCTGAGGCCTGTGCCAGCTTGTCCTCACCCCGCCTGCCTCTTCTCCCCAACCCACAAGAAAAAAACGTGGAAATGGAAAGTATATGCTGCATGCCATGCTCTTCCTGCGGGGCCTCGGACACTGCGTCCTGACAGCTGAGGACTGGCCTCCCTGAGCCCCTCTCCCCAGGTCTGGAGGCCACCCACCCCCGGGAGCCCCATCCCAGGCTGACCCCTCTGCTCAGGTCCTGAGACTGTCCTTCTGGGCTCTTCCAGCAGTGGCACTGATTGCAGGGACACCATGTGCCCAGGTCCTGTCCCAAGGGTTAGAAACCAGCTCTGCTATATCAAAGCCACAGAGAGCAGGAACCCTCCCCCAGTTGGGATCCCTGCTGGAACCCTAGCCTCAGGCCTCTGCCTCCCTTTCAGTCATGCTTCTTATAGAGCAGGACTCAAGGCTCATCAACACCTCACTGTTGATTGACTCAGATCCTTGATCATTACGAGACCTCACACACTGGAAAACAAGAGATATCAAATATATCTGTATAGCATAAAGCATTATAATAAAAGACACACCCATGTTATCTAGTTAAGTCCTCTATTTCCTTTCTTATCATCATCTGGATGTTATGTTACTGACACTGGAGTATTGATATGTCCAACTATTACTGTAGGGCTATTGGTTAGTGAAAAATGTTCATATAAGTTTTTCTATAAGATCTCCTCCATTACGAATGTTCATTTGAAGAACTGATGCTGAAGCTGAAACTCCAATACTTTGGCCACCTGATGTGAAGAACTGACTCATTTGAAAAGACCCTGATGCTGGGAAAGACTGAAGGTGGGAGGAGAAGGGGACAATAGAGGATGAGATGGTTGGATGGCATCACCGATTCAATGGACTTGGGTTTGGGTGAACTCCCGGAGTTGGTGATGGACAGGGAGGCCTGGAGTGCTGCAGTTCATGGGGTTGTAAAGAGTTGGACACGACTGAGCGACTTGAACTGAACTACCCAATATGAACTCAATATTTCTCTCTTCAGTTCTGTCAGTTTTTGCTTCTTATATCTTGATGGTCTGTTATTAGATGTACAGACATTTAGGACCATTTTATCATCTTGTTGTACTGAACCTTTTACGAATATATAACGTCCTTTTCCTCTTATAATCTTTTCAGACTTAAAGCCTGTTTGTCTGATAATGGTACAGCCACCGCTGCTTGCTCTCGGTTACCATCTGTATGGAATATCTTCCCTTTGTGTCTTTAGATCTCAAGTGAGTCTCTTGTAGATGGTATACAGTTACATTCTCTGCTTTTATCCATTCTGCCAGTTTCTGTCTTTTGATTGGACAGTCTAATCCATTTTTCTTTAAATTAACTACTAATTGCATTTGCATGCGTGTTCAGTCGTGTCTGACTCTTTGTGACCCTTTGGTCTGTAGCCCACCAAGCTCCTCTGTCCACGGGATTTTCCAGGCAAGAAGACTGCAGTGGGTTGCCATTTCCTTCTCCAGGGGATCTTCCCAACCCAGAGATCAAACCTGTGTCAACTGATAAGAAATATTAATACTTATCTCTGTCATTTGCTGTTTCTTTTGCCTTATAGCTTTTGTGCCCTCTGTATTCTTTTGTGTTTAGCTGATTTTCTGTGGTGAAACATTTAAATTTCTTTCTTGCTTGTTCCGTTTTGGTTTTCTATAGCTATTTTCTTTGTAGTTACTAAGGGGATTGCATTGACCATCTTAAAGTTATAGCACTAACTGAATTCATGCCATGTTAACCTTAGCAACATAAGAACTCTGCTCCTTTTCAGCTCTATCCTCACCTCTTTCCCTTGCTGGTGTTACAAAGCTAGATGTGCATGTGTGTGCTCAAGTCTCTTCAGTCCTGACTCTTCACAACACTATGGACTGTAGCCCACCAGGCTCCTCTGTCCATGGGATTTTCCAGACAAGAATACTGGAGTGGGTTGCCATTTCCTCCTCCAGGGGATCTTCCTGACCCAGGGATCAAACCTGGGTCTCTTACGTCTCCTGCATTGGCAGGCAGGTTCTTTATCACTAGTGCTGCCTGGGAAGCCCATGTGTCCAAAACTAGAAAGTACTAATTCTTTTAAATGCATTAGTCTCTTAAATTATGTCAAAGACCAAGTGTGGAGTGACAAGCCAAAATGACACCCATAATCTTTCAAAAGGTAGTCGTGTCCTAAGTCACATGAGAAACCAAAAGTGGAATTACCTCCCACTGATTACAATTACAGGACCTTTTGTAACTGCCTGTCTATGTGCCATTATCGAGGTCTTTATTTTTTCATTTGTCTTGAGTTACTGTCTAGTGTCCTTTCATTTCACTTCCAGGGTCATCTTGAGCATTTCTTGCAGGGCAGGGCAGGGGTAACGTGCTCCCTTAGCTTTTCTTTAGCTGAGAATGTTGTAATTTCTCCCTCACTTTTGAAGAACAGTCTTGCTGTGTGTTTCCTTTCCTTTTAGCACTCTCTGTCTCTGTCTCTCTAGCACCTACTGCATTCTGTCCTCTAAAGTGTCTGATAAGAAATCTGCTGATATTCTAACTGGGGAATCCCTAGTACTGACTATTCACTTCTTTCTTGCCGCTTTCAAGAGTCTGTCTTTCAAATGTTTGTTGATAATGTGTCTCAGTGTGGGTCTCTGAGTTCAGCATCCCTCAAGTTCAAAGCGCTTCTTTGGCGTTTACGTCTTGCGTCCCATTTGGGAAGTCTTCAGCCATCCTTTCTTCAGGTTTCTCTCTGTGCCATGCTTTCTCTCTCCCCCTTTTGGTAGGTATGTTGCCTATGTTGAGTCACTTCATGGTGTCCTCAAGGTCCTTTAGGTTCTGTTTGCTTTTCTTTAATCTTTTTTCTTTCTGTTCCCCAGACTCAGGAATTCCATCATCCTATCTTCATGTTCACCTATTCTTTCTTTCACCTGCTCATACCCACCTTTGAATTCCTCTAGTGAAATTTTCACTTCAATTATTGTAGCTTTCACAGCTCCAGAATTGTTTTCTTTTTAGGTTTTCTATCTCTTTATTGATATTTCTATTTTGTTTATATATATATTTTTTCAATTTCCTCCACATCTTTCTTTAGTTCTTTGAGCATCCTTAAAGCTGTTGTTTTAAAGTCTTTGTTGAGTAAACCCACCATTAGATCTCTTTCAGAGAAAGCTTCTGTTGCTTTATTCTTTCCCTTTGAATGAGCTATACTTTCCTGTTTCAGGGGGTAGTTTTGGGACAATGATTATTCCAATTTTCCTGGTGCAGAAGGTACAGATAGGGGAATAATAGAAGTTAAGACTAGAAAGACAGGAGGGATTTGTGATGGAGAGCCAGAGTGCTTTAGCAATGCACTGAGGAGCTACTGAAGGTTTCAGAGCAGAGGAGAGTTCGATTGGGTCAACAAAGTATTCCTTTCCCCTAACTGGTACTAAAAATTGTGTGCTAAAAATGTTCCATGTTGGGGAAGGAAAAGACCAAAATGTGGGGCTTGCTTTAAACCATACACAGAAAATCAGTTCCAGCTCCAATATGAAAGTATCTAAGTTTGAAAAAACTCCACTAGAAGATAACAGAGAAGAATGTATTTAAGATTTTCAGGTGGAATTCTCCTACAAACTCAAAAGGCAGACATTTTAAAGGAAAAAAAGGATAAATTGGACACTATCAAATTCTCTACAAGAAAAGTTATCACAATGCTAGAAAACAAGTAACAGCTAGAAGACATGTAAGATACGTATAACCAATGGAGAGTTGTACTGAAAATGGATTTTAAAAAAGCCAGACCCCTGTAAATAAATTTTTAAATGACAACTTGATAGAAAATTGGACGAAAGATATGGATGGGGAGTTCACAGAAGAGGAGTGTACTTCAAGTGATGGATGCATGTATGAAGTTGCTCATCTTTGTTATTAATCAGGGAGACACATGTTAAAATAATGATATCAATTCATATATACCAACTGGGAGAAAATCAATCTACTTACGGGTTGTATGGATAGAATTTTATTTTTCCTACATGGAAAATCAAATTTCCCAGTACCATTTACTGAATTTCATCATTTCCACATTGATTATTAATAGCCTCTTGATCATTTATGTTCTCGTGTATCCTAAGATCTGTATCTGGACTTTTGGTTCTGCTCTATTGACCTCCTGCCTGTCCTTGCATCCATGACACATTGTTGAGTTATTAAGCTTTATGATAATTCTTAACACGTCTTTTTGTTTTTACTATTGCCTTGGTTATTCTTGGACTTTCACTTTTCCATATAAATTTTAGAATCAATAAATCTATTATCATATGCCAAAACTTAGACAAAGAAACTTACGGATTGCACTTTTTCTTCTTTTCCTCCCCAAAGGCAAGGTTCTTACAGGCTCTGATGCATATTTCTAAAGAATGAGTTGTGAGGCAGTAACGAATGGCAAATTCTATCTCTCCAGTGACATTAGCGTTGTCAAAATTGCCCATCTCTGTGCAAGTGCTGTTAATGCTGATTAAACTTCCCTGAAAGCAAGAACGACAGATATAACAAGTTACTGCACAGCTAATCAACGGGTCTTTTTGCAGTTCTGGTTTCAAGACATCAAATAAACCAAAATTCACACAGAGCACGCATCCTGACTCACATTAAGTTAATAACATGCCATCTTGTACTTTGCACAATAACTTGCCACATTTTCTGTCCTAAGGAGATGAGGACATGACTCTGAGTAAACTCTGGGAGATACTGAAGGACACAGAAGCCTGGAGGGCTACAGTTCACGGGCTTGCAAACAGTCAGACGTGACTTAGCGACTGAGCCGCAAAAACACCAACAAGGAGGTAAGGAATCTTCAGAAGGGCTGGTCTTGCCCAGATACACTGTCTGCCTAGCCATAAGGTTACACAATCTCATTCCTGAATACGAACCACTTGGGAGATGTGAACTACCTCCTGTGCAATTCTGCAAAGATAAATCTTCAAGGGCAGATAGCATCCATGGTATAACATCCAATAGCCGTGAAGGGCAGCACAGTCTGGGGGCCAAGTGATTGGGAATTCGATAGGACTGGAGTCAACTGCTACTCATTAGCCTGTGAAAGTCTAAATGGAAAAATTAATGCTGTTCACATAGGGTTGTGGTAAGAAGTAAATGGACCAGAGTATGTAAAATACAGTCAAGGCTATGGTCTTTCCAGTAGTCATGTATGGATGTGAGAGTTGGACCATAAAGGCTGAGCACTGAAGAATTAATGCTTTTGAATTGTGAGGCCAGAAAAGACTCTTGAGAATCCACTGGATTGCAATGAGACCAAATCAGTCACCCTAAAGAAAATCAACTCTGAATATTCATTGGAAGGACTGATGCTGAAACTGAAGCTCCAATACTTTGGCCACCTGATACGAAGAGTTGACTCACTGGAAAAGACCCTGATGCTGGGAAAGATTGAAGGCAAAGGGAGAAGAGAGCGACAGAGGATGAGGTGGTTGGATGACATCACTGACTCAATGGGTATGTGATTGAGCAAACTCTGTGAGACACGGAAAGACAGGGAAGCCTGGCATGCTGCAGTCCACGGGGCTGCAGAGTTGGACACGACTTGGCGACTGAGCAACAGTGTAAAATGTGCAAAGGCAATAATAAGTTGTGTTTCAACTGTTGTGGGTCCCCAGAATGAAAAGCAACCACCATAAGTGAGGATGCTCTAGACGGAGATGATGTGGAGCAGAATCAGTCGCACCGAAAGAACAAACTGCCTGATCGCTGTTCAATCTGCTTAAGTATTTGCCACCCTTTGCATGCCGCCGTCTCAGGGCTGACTCTACAGACAGGGGGAATTCAACGTGATTGCCATTCTCCCAGCGGGTTCCTCAACACTGTAAAACATCCTGGGGGAAAAAAAACAAAGAAAAAAACAAGAAGAAAGCCTGAGCCTCTCTCACTAGAGAGTGATCAAAACAAAACCAAGAACTCCGAACCTGAAGTAACTCATGCCAAGAACCCGACCAACTTCACCACACCCAGGTCCTGGCCCTGAAACATGTTATCTGCCTACACCCACACAACTGTTGGGATGGGAAATGTGTTTTAAACGTTACACACTCAGAAAAGCATGGAGTGGTCAGACCACACCACTGAGGGAGGCACAAGAGTGAAGATGAATGAGAGGGAGGCTTGGCCAGAGGTCTGAGCTGCTCCAGAGAAGATGAATGGAGGTGTTAAGAGTTCTGATAATTAACCTGGCACTCCTGGCGGGCCTCCACCCTGGGCCACGTGAGACTAGATTGTACTACAGCAACTCTGCTGCCAAGAACAAGCTGTTGTTGTTGTTCAGTGGCTAAGTTGTGTCCAACTCTTTGCAACCTCATGGATGGCAGCACACCAGGCTCCTCCGTCCTCCACTAGCTCCCAGAGTTTGTTCAGACTCACGTCTACTGAGTCAGTGATACCATGAACCAATCTCATCCAACGAGTTGGCTCTTCCCATCAGGTGGCCAAAGAATTGCAGGCTTCAGCTTCAGCATCAGTCCTTCCAATGAGTATTCAGGGTTGATTTCCTTTAGGATTGTAGAACAAGTAGAAAACTGAATTAAACAGCAAACACAGCTCCAAGGCTACCAGGGCAGCCGGGAGGCCGGGGGACCTGAGGCTGAAGAGAAGCACAGTGAGGTGAGCCTGTGGTCCTGGCTGTGTTTCTCTTGGAGGCACCTGTCTGTCAGTGGGCACCCGGGCAGGAAGGCTGAGAGGCTCTGGCGCCGGGCACAGCGAACAGCCCAGGTGTCCAGAACTTGAGGAGAAAAGGGAGCCGTGTTGGGGTGAGAGTGACGCTTGATGCTGCCTTTCCCTCAGGGTGCTGGCTGAGGTGAAAGGCAACGCTGAGAGGCTGAGCAGCTTGGGAATGCCTCCAGAAGTTCCACCTTGTTAGAAAGAAGAGACTGGAGCCCAGGTTCCCCACACAGGAGGAGGGGCTTGGTAACTGTCCAGACGCTCAGCTGGGACAGTCAGGGGCTTTCCTCCTGGGAGTCCGAGGCCCCTGGAGTGGACCAGTCCTCCCAGGGGCTGAAACCCAGCCCTGAGTGAGCTCAGCACCAGATGGACCAAGACTGCTGGCCTGCACCCTGGAGCAAAAGCAGGTCTTCCTGCAGATCACGTCCCTCTCTCCCAGGTGACTGGAACCTGGGGACAGCATGTTTCTGCCTCCGTCTCATCTCCTTCACCCATTCAGTGCCCGGCTCGTCGTAAATCGTCAGTAAGCATTTATGAGGTGAATGAAGAAAGCTCGTGAAGTATTTTGATTTAAAAAGTTCCCTCCAGGACTTTCCCTGGTGGTCCAGTGATTAAGGGTTCGCTTTACGATGCAGGGGACATGGGTTCAATTCCTGGTCAGGGAACTAAACCCTACCTACCCACCCCCTCCCATTGTTGCAGGGCAGCTAAATCTGCAAGCCTCACACCCCAGTTAGACAGTCCATGTGCTGCAGCTAAGACCCGGTTCAGTTCAGTCGCTCAGTTGTGTCCGACCCTTTGTGACCCCATGAATTGCAGCAGGCCAGGCCTCCCTGTCCATCACCAACTCCCAGAGTCCACCCAAACCCATGTCCATCAGGTCGGTGATGCCATCCAGCCATCTCATCCTCGGTCGTCCCCTTCTCCTCCTGCCCCCAATCCCTCCCAGCATCAGAGTCTTTTCCAATGAGTCAACTCTTCACATGAGGTGGCCAAAGTACTGGAGTTTCAGCTTTAGCATCAGTCCTTCCAAAGAACACCCAGGACTGATCTCCTTTAGGATAGACTGGTTGGATCTCCTTGCAGTCCAAGGGACTCTCGGTAGAGTCAGATAAAGAAACGCTTTTTAATTCTTGGGGAAAATAAGAAGTTCTGTCTGCAAATACTGCGGTGTGATAGTTGCGCACCTTGTCCTGAAGAAACAGTAGATGTGAGTGAGAGGACTTGGTCGGGAGTCCTGACCTTGGGTGACTTTACTTATATCCCTCAGCTGCAGATTCCAGAGTGAAAGGATTTAAAAATACAACTACCTGGGACTTCCCTGGTGGTCCAGAGCTTAAGATTCTTTATGCTACCAATGAAAGGGATTCAGGTTCAATCCCTGGTCTGGGAACAAAGTCCCACGTGTCGTACAGCTTGATCAAAAGATTAAACGAAACAACAAAACGCTACATGCAGGCACATCATAATAAAATTGCTGAAAATCCAAGACAAGGAGAGAAATCTTAAAAGTAAAGGTAAAGAAGCTATGCTACCTTCCATGGAAGAAACAGAAGGGGCAGGAGAGGGTGGAGTCCAAGCCCTGCTTGGGAAACGGGCACCTTCTGTCCGGGCAGGAAGGGGAGTGGGTACAAACCCGAGCAGGTTAACGCTGGTGTCAGGAGGATTCGAGAATTCCAGGCTAATTTTTTTTTTTTTTTGGAAGGGAGGATTACTTGTTAAGAATGAGGCGAGAGTGGGAAGAAGTCCTGAGTGAAGTGAAAGTCAGTCAGTCGTGTCTGACTCTTTGCGACCCCATGGACTGACTATGCAGTCTATGGAATTCTCTAGGCCAGAATACTGAAGTGGGTAGCCTTTCCCTTCTCCAGGGGACCTTCCCAACTCAGGGATTGAACCCAGGTCTCCCGCATTGCAGGTGGATTCTTCACCAGCTGAGCCCCCAGGGAAGCCTAAGAATACTGCAGTGGGTAGCCTATCCCCTCTCCAGGGGACCTTCCCAACCCAGGGATTGAACCCAGGTCTCCCGCGTTGCAGGTGGATTCTTCACCAGCTGAGTCCCCAGGGAAGCCCACTGAAGAAGGTGTGACATGCTTGCCGCGAGAGCTGGAGAGCAAGTCTCCCAGAGAAACGCGTCCGCGTGGCTGGTCCCGTGGGCGTATCTGGAGCTGGTGACACGGCAGGGCAGACCTGATCCTTCACACTCCCACTGGGCTTCAGGCCTGCCCTACTGTGTGCACGGCTCTTCAGGGGCAGGCGTTCATATGCAGCACAGCTGACTCAGCCCGCGTGGGGTCCAGAATTATAAAGCAGCCAGAAAGCACTAGAAACACTCATCCTTCATTGTGTAAGATAAGCAGAGGTCAAAGAAGGTTGAGACCCACCCAAAAATTACAGGGCAAGTCAGAAGTGGCAGCTGGAAGTGGGCCCGGGGTTCTTCATTCCTTGGGCGGTTGACTAATGGCAGTGTCTCTGAGTAACTCAACAGCGTATCTGCTTGGCGGGGAAAGTGCAGCCACAGATAATGAAAGGCCAGCAGGGCGCATCCTTTGGTCTTCTGCATTCTTTCAGCGATAACTCAGGACTTCACCACTGGGAGGGTTTTCTCTGCTTCTGTTTTCCCTGTAGACAGACCAGGATCTCCAAGCAAGTTGAGCCTCTGGGCAGTAAACAGGGTTGATTGAGAGGTCCTGGCCTAAAAGAGCATTTAAGAACCCAGCCTGACTTTTATTAGAGCCCAGGGCTCTGTCTGATTGTGAAAAGAAAAGTCTCAGCAAAAAGCAAAGGAGAACTCATTAAAGCGGGCAGGGAGCGTGTGGCAACTTTCTCTGAAGGTCAGGCGATATCTGCTGTAACCGCAAGCAAGGCCTCCTGATGCCCTTTGATTTTCACAAAGGTAGAAATCAAGGAAAGTCAACTGAAACCACAGCTATGTTAAAACAAATAAATAGATAAATCTTGATTTCCCCAAGAGCATAGGAAGAGCATTACCATAGGGAAGTCAGACAGTGGTGGTGGAACCAGATAGACATCCCCCTGGGCCCTGACACTTAGAGGCTGTGTGATCTTGAGTACTTTTCTCATCCTCCGCAGCCTCGGTTTCCTGATCTATAGAGTGGGGATCTATTTCATAGGATTGGTGTGAGGCTCAATGGCTATTTTGTATAAAAAACTGAGTACCGTGCCTATGCTTAGTGAGTTTATTCAGCTTTTGAAACCAAATGATGTGGTCACTCTTTGTAAGCTGAGCGGATCATTTCCTTTTTTTTTTTTTCCCTTCTTTCTCTTTTCCTTTTTACTCTGAAATACATAGAAAAGTCCCTATAATGGGTAGGTATGATTAAATAATTGTTCAGTTCAGTTCAGTCGCTCAGTTGTGTCCAACTCTTTGCGACCTCATGAATCGCAGCTCACCACTCAACGTAAGAAAGATTAAACCAGGGTTATGGAAATGCTCCACGGCCCCTTCATTATCTGACTCCCTCGATTCCTGCTCCCGAGTCAAGGGTGTTTCAAGTTTTCCTGTTTATCATCTTTGGTTTTCTGTCTGGTTTTATTACACATGTATATATCCCCTCCAAACAAAGTATCGGTTCATTTTGGCTGATCTTGGAATTTATATAACAAAAATCATACGGTGTACATATTCTCCAGTAGTGTACTTTCTTGATATCAAGTTTTAAGAATTCATCTATACAGTTAGGTGTAGATTTAGTTCATTCACTGTCACTCCCAGGGTCCACTGGATGAACAGGCTATAATATATTTATTTTTATGTTTTTCTATGTTTTTCTTTTTACATGCAAGAGCATCTGTATAGATACTTAAGTTATTCAACATTTTAATTAAAAGATGTTTGCTCCTTGGAAGGAAAGCTATGACCAACCTAGATAGCATATTAAAAAGCAAAAACATCACTTTGCCAACAAAGGTTCATCTAGTCAAAGCTATGGTTTTTCCAGTAGTCATGTATGGATGTGAGAGTTGGATCATAAAGAAGGCTGAGTACTGAACAGTTGATGTTTTCGAACTGTGGTGCTGAGAGTCCCTTGAGAGTCCCTTGCACTTCAAGGAGATCAAACTAGTCAATCTTAAAGGAAATCAACCCTGAATATTCATTGGAAGGACTGATGCTGAAACTCCAATCCTTTGGCCACCTGATGCAAAGAGCCAACTCATTGGAGAGACCCTGATGCTGGGAAAGATTGAGGGCAAGAGAAGGGGACGACAGAGGATAAGATGATTGACTGGCATCACTGACTCAATGGACATGAGTTTGAGCAAATTCTGGGAAATAGTGAAGGACAGGGAAGCCTGGCGTGCTGCGGTTCATGGGACTGCAGAGAGCTGGACACGACTGAGCGACTGAACAACAACACAGAAGTTAATACAGGTATATAGCTAAGTACAATACTCTTTTTAAAAAAGTCAGTGCAACCAGAGTTCAGAAATACTAACGGAAAATGGAAGTTTCCAAAACCCCAGCGAGCACAGTGAGATGGGTGGGGTGAACACTCTGAGACAGTTCCCACTTAGAAGTGACCCCAAATGGCACGATAAGGCTCCAGGTCACTGACTGACATTTAAGAGAAACAACGAGGGAGCTGGAGCTTTACTTCAGCGACTGCAAACCGCTCCAGCAGCCACGCTCCCGCCCCTCCAGGTGCAGGGGGCCCAGCTGTGCGTTCCTGGCACGCGGTCACTCCTCCAGACACAGCAACCTCAGCTCCACGGCAAACGTCAGCTGCACGAAAACACTGACAGAAACCCATGGATTTTTTCCAAAACAGAAGTGAAGGCAAAATTGAAAATCAGAGGGGACCTTGGATATAAATTTTTTCTCCCAGGAATTGCTACAAATGTAACCGCATGTTTCTTCACATTACCAACACTACCTTCCTGAGGACTAGAGGAGTTTTTCTGGTTTTTATTTTTATTTTTGAAAGAACTGGGATTTTTCGTCTCACAAACATTACATGTTTATGGAGAACATGCCGAAAACACAGAAAAGACCAAGACAATTTTAAGAAGAAAGCATGAGCCCACTCTTCTCAACCTTTTGATACAATCCTTTCCATTGTTTTACAGTGTCTATAGTACAGTCATTTCGCTTTTCTAATTCTGTGCTACTGTAACACCATTTTGTAACTTAATATTTTTGTTTATCGATATCTATTTTTCTATATTCTTTTCAATATCCTTCAACCACATGACTTTTAATAGTTGCAAGGTATTCCTCTGAATAAATGTCCCATAATTTATTTAACCACTGCCTTATTTTAGACATTTTGGCTAATTCCAACTTTTCAAACTTAAAAAAAGTTATGAAGATAAACAATGTTGCCCTCACCATCCACATATACATACTTTCTGACAAAGTTCATGATGATTTCTAAAGAATAGTTCCTGTAACTAAAATAGCTGGGTGAAAGCCAGCATGCATGTTGAAGCTGGTTGCTTTCCTTCCAGTTCAACCAGCAGTTTATAGAACACCTGCCTCTCCACATGTTCGCAAACACTGAGCTGTGTCACTTCTTAAATTTGCTAAAATGGTCCCCGAACTGCACTTGTTCTAATTTTGCACTGATTTAACTGCTCAGGAAGTTGAGTGCTTCCTCTATTTCTTGTCCGTTTGTGTTCTTACTTTTGTAATAAGCATAGATTTAATAAGCTTTTTCTAGCCCCAACTTCCTGTTTCTCAGAAAGGGAGGCAACATTTCTTCGGGCAAGAGACAAAACTGTTCTTGGCTTTGTGGGAGTTTAGTGTCCTCAAACACACACTGTTTCAGTCTAAGGGAAACAGGTTAGGATTGAATGTCTAATAATTCAACCTTGTGATAATAAATGTTGAGGGCACAAATCAGAGAAGCCTTTAGAAGAAAGGGCAAAGAGAGCATCAGGTTGAATTTGCACCGTAATTCGGAGGTACTTTCCCAAGAAACAGTCTCAGTGCGAACTCATTCACCACATCCTGTTACCCCAGCATCCCCTCCCCGCCCCCCACCCACTCTGAAAGGTCTTCGGGGTGTGGACCAGCTCCAAGTGAGCAAAGCTGAACTGGGGGTCAGTTTAAGAGGCCAACAATTCCTCTGGGATTCGACAGAAGGCCTGGACTTTTGACTCCCAGTCAGAATTCTGCAGTGACCATATAGCCTTAGCAAACGACATACCCTCTGAGAGCCTCAGTTTTCCCATTTGTGAAATGGGACAACAGCATCCCGAGGACAAGACTGTGGTGAGAATGACCCGGAGGCGGAGTTCCCAGCTCTGCATTTAGCGCACAGTAGGCTTTCAAGAATAGCTCTGATAAGAATGCATCCAACCATCTCACAAATATTTACTGAGTGCCATTAAGTGTCACGCACTGCTCCGGGGCACCTGGGAATGACAATAGACAATAAGCCAGAAGTAAAGCCAGTTACGCAGGGGCAGAAGGTGATAAGCACATGGATAAACAGAAGGCAGGTGGGTCAGGGAGGCAGAGCAGGGCAGAGGGCAGAGCTCCTAAGAGAGTGACCTTGGAGCCAAGACTGGAGGGAGGGAAGGCAGTGAGAGAGCCTGGAGCCTGGAAGAGGAACAGCCCAAGGAACAGGGAAGCAGACTGAGTCCGGCTGTTCCAGGACCAGCGCCCCAGAGAGGACTGAGCGAGGGGGCAGGTGCGGGGCGGTGGGCAGCTCGCGGACGGCCCGCGGACTGCTGTGGGGCAGATCCGAGTCTGCGTGTCTACCCCTGTGTTGGTTTCCGGGCCTTGAAGGAGCCTAAGAGTCAAGTCGAGAGGACCCTGGATGAGTTTGTAAAACCCTTAGGAGGGTTTGGCCCCGTCCTCCTGGATCAGCCTTATCAAGGTTCAAGCTGGGGGACTTCCCTGGTGGTCCAGAGGTTGGGAGTCTGCCTTCCAGTGTAGGGGACGCAGCTCCATCCCTGGTTAGGAAGTTGGTTTCCCACAAGCCGCATGCCACAGCTACAAGAGCCCATGCTGCACCAGAAGATCCCGCACGCCGCGACTGGGGCCTGATGCAGTCATCAATAAATACTAGTTAATAATAATTAAAAAACTCAAGCTGGCTGGAGTCCGTACGTTAGCTGGGGTGGAGGCAAACTCTCCATGGGTCTTGGAAAAGCTCCCAGAGGCCGCTCCTCTGCCTCCCCTGTCCGTACCCACCACGGGGTTCAGCCCCAGGAGAGAATGTTCTGGAGCTGCCCTTGCTTAAGCTCCCCCTCAGGGAAGTGTTCATTCAGTGTTTTCACCTTTCTCCAGTATAAACAACACCCATCCCCCAACACAGCAACCTGAGAGGCCCTGGCAGGACCACCCCAACGCTCAGGAGCTCAGGGCATCCAAGAGGAGGAGGGCCATTCCGTCTGGCTCCGCTAGGACCGCTGCTGTGTGACCCAGGGCAGGAGGGAGTCGGGAGGGTCCCCCAACAGGGGCTGCAAGAACTGAAGGGCACATCCCTAGACTGCTAAAGAATCCTTAACAAACGATGTATATTTCACTTGGATTTGAAATTGACAGGGCTCAATTTGCATGTTTATGTGAGCATGAATCTTCTGGCACGTGCTGTTATTCATGTCTGACTCTTTTTGACCCCATGGACTGCAGCCCACCAGGCTCCTCTGTCCATGGGACTTCTCCAGGCAAGGATACTGGAGCGGGTCGCCAATTCCTCCCCCAGGGCATCTTCACGACCCAGGGATGGATGCACTGCAGGTGGATATCTCACCACTGAGCCATGCAGGAAGCCTGAATCTGCTGGGGCTCTTTCTAAATTACAGATTCAGACTCCGGTAGGTCTGAGGGAAGGCTAGAGAGTCCGATCTTTGAGAAGCTCCCAGGTAACCCCAGTGCCCCGCACTTTGAGTAGTGAGAGTGTAGAGCAGTGGTTTTGATGGAGGCGGGACCACCCACAGGAGCCAGTGGTTGGAGCCAAAGGGTGGGTTGGGAACTGCCAGCATTTTGTGGATTGAATCAAGGACGTTGGCAATTCTTCAAGGTCTAGCCTGCTTCTGCTATGACTTCTGAATATTCTGCTGGACATTCATGGAGATGGGGGAAGTTTATCATTTTCTGACGTGGACACTATTTTTCATAAAAATATAACAACCCCAAGGCTACAGTACCACAGTGGTTAGAATACTAGCCCTGGAACATGCTCCTTGCCACTAAAGGATCTGGAAGGTGAGCCAAGATGTTGATTTCTTTTTTTTATTTTATTTTATTTTATTTTTATTTATTTATTTATTTTTAAGAGGTTGATTTCTAGAAGCTGAGTTCTTAACCACTGTATTACACCACGGAAGGTAAGCATCCATTTGATTACCAAAGCAATCCAGTGAAATAAGAACAACAATTCTGATACAATCTCCTTGATAAGGACTCTGAAGCTGAGGGAGTTTTTGTGATTATTATTTTTTTAATTAATTTATTTTTTATTGGAAGGACTGATGCTAAAGCTGAAGCTTCAATACTTTGGCCACCTGATGCAAAGAACTGACTCCTCGGAAAAGACCCTGATGCTGGGAAAGATTGAAGGCAGGAGGAGAAGGGGATGACAGAAGATGAGATGGTTGGATGCCATCACCGACTCGATGGACACGAGTTTGAGCAAGCTCTGGGAGTTGGTAATGGACAGGGAAGCCTGGCATGCTGCAGTCCACGGGGTCACAAAAAGCAGTCCATGGGGCTGCAAAGAGTCGGACACAACTGAGGGACTAAACTGAACTGATTTTTTATTGGAGGACAATTGCTTTACAATATTTTGTTGGTTTCTGTCATATATATCAACATGAATCAGCCTCAGGCACAGGTATGTCCCCTCCCTCTTGAATGATCATCTGAGATCACTGAATACATTAACTGAATTCTTTAACT
Organism: Ovis aries; assembly: GCF_016772045.2. Classification (NCBI taxonomy): domain Eukaryota; kingdom Metazoa; phylum Chordata; class Mammalia; order Artiodactyla; family Bovidae; genus Ovis; species Ovis aries. Next base: position 82,867,973 of record NC_056061.1, on the reverse strand, counting down.
TGAAGCCTCAGCACCCCTCACCCAGGGCTCCTTCTTACATTTCTAATACATATCACGGGTTTAGACACAGAGTCAACATTCATGCAATGTTTTTTAAATAACAAGTGAACAAATAAAAAGGCCTGCCTATGAAAAGTCTCTATGTTTAAAACATTACAAGGCAATCTCAAAAAAGAGCAAAGTTGGAGGACTTAAACCACCCAACTTCCTACAAAGCTACAGTAATCACGTCAGTCCGGCCTTGGCACATAGACAAACAGGTCAGTGGAGCAGAACAGAGAACCTAAGAGAAGGTCCACACTGACATGGTCCTTTGCCTTTCAACAAAGACACCAAAGTCAATGGAAAAATCAGAGTCCTTTTTCTAACAAAGGGCACTGGAATAAACTGTATTCATATGTTGGAAGAAAAGAACGTCAACCTGCACCTTTCACCATTCACAAAAATTAGTGAGCTGGAGCAGGGACCACACATAAAAGCTAAATGTTTATAAAAGCTCCTAGAACAAAACATGACAGAATATCTTCATGACTTGTGGGCAGATAAGACAGAGAGGACTCCCCTGGTGGTAGAGATGTAAGAATCTGCCTGCCAGTGTGGGGAACACGGGTTCGATCCCTGGTCTGGGAAGATCCCACAGGGGCACACATCTAAGCCCCTGCACCACAACTCCGGAAGCCCGCATGCCCTAGAGTCCACGCTCCACAACAAGGCCATACTCCAAGGCCACCACAAGGCCACACTCCAAGGCCACCACAAGGCCACACTCCAAGGCCACCACAAGTCCACACTCCAAGGCCACCACAAGGAGAAGCCCCTGCATTGCAACGGAGAGTAGCCCTCGCTCTCTGCAACCGGCAAAGAAGCAACCAAGACCCCACGCAACCAAAAATAAAAAGCGACTAATTAAAACAGACAGAGAAGGAACCATGCAAGAAAAACCTGATGAATCAGACTTCATCAAAACTAAACACGTCTCATCCTAAGACAACATGACTTATTATGAATTACTCTCTGCCTGTATGAATATGCTCACAATAAAATGTAAAAGAGAAAACCAGCAAAGATTAGCAAGGTGTATTTTTTTTCCCCAGCTGTCAATCTAAGTAAAGTGTCACCTCAGGACTTCACTGTGCTCCAGTTCATCCCACAAGACAGCACATCACTCGTACCCTTGCAGACCAATCCAATTTGACATCACGATAACCACACAGCACAGGTCAAGGATTATTAGATGAGACTCACCTGTCTCAAGCCTCCTGAGAACAAAGTGTTGAGCACTGGACTGGATGAGATGTCTTCTTGCTTCAAAACAGGGCTCGTAGGGCGTCTGGGACTCTCTGGACTGAGAGGTTTCAGAATATCTGGTGTGCCGACCTGAAAAAACAAACACAAAATTAACAGGATAGTCATCATCTCAGTTTGGTTTTGTTCAAATGTGATGACTTCAATGAGCACAGTGTATGTCGCTAATATGTAAACTTCCGGGTGCTGAATAAAAGGGCACGCTTCCATGTGGATAACCAAATACACACACACACACACACACACGGGGTCCCAAAGCAGACATCATTGAGCTTTGAGACATTCACGAACAGTGACGGATGGGTTACTTAAGGACTTGAGTGAGTGAGTGAAAGTCGCTCAGTCGTGTCTGACTCTTTGCAACCCCATGGACTGTAGCCCACCAGGCTCCTCTGTCCATGGAGTTCTCTAGGCAAGAATACTGGAGTGGGTTGCTGTTCCCTTCTCCAGGGGATCTTCCTCACCCAGGGATCAAACCCAGGTCTCCCACATTGCAGGCAGATTCTTTACCATCTGAGCCACCAGGAAAGTACTTAAGGATTAGGACAAATCTTAAAGAAACTGAAGTTCATATTTGACCTTCACAATGACACAGACATTTAACCACATGAAATATAGTATTCAGCCTGTGAGGCAGAATTTAATCTCTGATATGCTCATTAAAAAAGGGGGAAAAAATCAAAATATGTCTCTAAATTAAATAAAAATATTTCATAGTTGGGACTTCTATAATGTTTAAAGCTTGGCTTTCAAATATGGTAGCCACTAGTCACATGGGGCTATTTAAATTCCAATCAATTAGAATCAAATCAGTTCAGCTTCCTGTTCGCACTAGACACATTTCCAGTGCTCAGTAACCACATATGGCAGTGGCTAGAAAGTTCTGTCTGCAGGGGTCCCCAGCCTCCTGGAGCTAATGCCTGATGATCTGAGGTGGAGCTGACGTGATAATAATAAAGAGACAGTAAATGTAATGTGCCTGAATCATCCTGAAACCATCCCCGACCCCCAATCCCCACCCTGGTCCGCAGAAAAATTGTCTTCCATGAAGTCCGTCCCTGGGGCCAAAAAGCCTGGGGACCACTGTATCGGACAGTGATGGTACAGAACAAGGAGGGGAAACCTCTTCCTGGTTGAAAAGACAAAGTTTCCAAATTGAGACTTTAGACTGTGACCCTGGGTTGGAAGTTCAACTTGGAAATATAAACAGCTGCCCTACGGTCGTAATGTTCAGGAATGAAAAGCTAAGGCTAGTATAGAAGAGACGAGAGACGTGACTGCCTCTATAACATTCATTCTTGCTCTCACTTCCCAGAACTCAACTCAATTCCATCAGACATTTCTTAAAGCAACACTGTGTTCAATGTGCCACTCTAAGTCCTTGGGGCAAGAGGAGGGAAAGGCTGAGAAGATGCTTTGTCTGTTCTCCAAGGACTTACAGTGTGCGTGTGTGGTCAGTCATGTCCAACTCTGTGACCCCACGGACTGTATAGCCTGCCAGGCTCCTCTGTCCATGGCATTTCCTGGGCAAGAAGACTGGAGTCGGTTGCCATTCCTTGCTCCAAGGGATCTTTCCGAGCCAGGGATCGAACCCGAGTCTCCTGCATCTCTTGCACTGGAAGGTGATTTCTTTACTGCTAAGCCACCTGGGAAGCCCCCAGGGCTCGCTAGCTCATCAGAGATACAAACCATTAAAATGGAGGCAGGAGCCAAGTGAATGGGATGAGAGGGAGGGCGAGTGCAGGAGGGGACCCTGGGGTGGTCTTCAGTGGGAGTGTGACCTGAGTGGGTACTGAAGGCTGGCTGGGGAGAGACCCAGAGTTAGGGTATCCCAGGATGAGGGGCTATCACGATGCTCAGGTGTGAAGCACGTTCCTAGACTTGCTCGAGGCCAAACTGCAGGGACCGAAGAGGCCAGGCAGAACCCTGGCCATGAGATCACGCACGCCCAGTGATGTGTGAGGCCCTCCAGAGAACAGGCGGCTCAGGGGCACCAAAGGGTGGGCACAGGGCAGGAGACAGAGGGCTGGAGGAACCGGACACCCAAGGGGAGGATTTCAGAAATGAAGGTGTTCAAAAAGGAGACTAGAAAGAGAAGGCTCACCTGAAACTAAAGGAACACAGGTTTTAAAAAACTGTCTGTCAGCTTCCCGTGCGGCTCAGTGGGTCAAGAGTCTGCCTGCAAGGCAGAGAAACAGGAAATGCAGGTTCAGTCCCTGGGTCCGGAAGATCCCTTGGCAGAGGAAATGGCAACCCACCCCAGAATTCTTGCCTGGAAAATCCCATGGACAGAGGAGCCTGGCAGGCTACAGTCCATGGAGGCGCAAAGAGTCGGACACAATTGAGCCACTAACACACGAAATTAGCAATTATTAAAATAACAAGTATAAAGTTTAGTGTTTGCAGGAGTGCTAGAAAACAGCTACACTGCTCCCAGGGTTCATACAGACTGAGTCAACCCCAGAGGAAGGCAGTTCGGCAGCAGAAATTCACTTCTTGATGAACCTTGGCCCAGATACTTCCCGGAGAATTAAGCTCAAACTTAAAGGATAGAGACATAACTTGGAAGCAATCCTGACCTGATTTCTCCTCCCGGCATCCTTTTAAGACACCGATTTTCTAGTTCTGTGTCTCAGCGTCACCTGCAGCAGAGGGCCACTGGCGTCCCACACGTACAAAGGGCACCCACCGCGTTGCCTCCTTACTGCTGGCGAGAGGCTCCTATATGTTCCAATGGAAGTGTGAGTGGAACTGTCGTGAGCTCACCAGCTAAGGCATGTGTAATTGCAGCTTGACAAACATCCTATTTAAAGATGTGCTCTTTATATGCTGACCCCGTAATTATTTAGCATTTATAGATCATGCCATAATTACTAAGCACTTTATAAACATTCTGGCTAAATTTCTCTTTAAAACAGCCACAGCCTCAAGCAATATGGGGAGAGAGAATGCCTACAGAAAGTCCTGAGCGTGTCCTGCCAAGAGTGTGGGAGTGAAGTGGACACACTGGGGACAAAGGGTCTACCCGGTGGGGGCTCTCTGGACACACCCCTCCACCCCGTTCTGCTGGCTTCTACCCGTGGGCACCGCCAGCCCTTCAGACTACCTTGCAGTCAGCCGGCAGTTCCCCCCAACAGCACGAGCAGCCGGGGAGGGTGATGTCACACTGCATCACTTCAGAAGGTCTACAGATAGACCTGGCAAAGCCTACAGATACTTGCCACGCCCCAGCACCTGGTACGTGACATCAGAAGCGGGAACCGTGCAGGTCTGCAAATCTTGCTGGTGTCTCCTGGCAGGAATCACAGGAATGCTCTCGGGGGTAGCCTCCAATTGGCCCTGCCACTCTGACCACGTTACTCCCCCTGGGCCATCCCTTGGTTTCCGAGTCCTCATCTTTAATGGGACAGTAACAGCCCAGGCTTCACAGGGGTTGTTTAAGGATTTAAGAAGTTCATTTGTCCTCCTTAGGTGGAGCATATGTTGAAGAGGTTAAGAGTGTGTAAGTAAGAGGCGGACGAACCTGGGGTGTATTCCTGGTTCCACCTGTCATGAGCCATGGCTATGAGACAAGGTGGTTAACCTCGCACTAAATTCAGGTTCTAGATCTTTATCATGGGAGCAGCAATATCTTTCCCAGGAATTTTGTAAGAATGAAATGTTATCAAGCATCGGGTTGGTCAAAAACTTCATTTGGATTTGTCCATAAGACCTTACGGAAAAATCCAAATGAACTTTTTGACCAACCTGATAAATAACATACGCTCCATCTGCCCAGAACACAGTGTCACCTAAACGCATGCTGACCCTGTCTTCCACCTCGATTCAGGAACGAAAGTTTGGACGGTGCTCATGTGGGTGCTGGAGAGCCGAAAGGAACACACGCTTGTTTGCACTTCGGAGTCTCAAAGACCTTCCAAATACACGTCACGTGCTCTCCAAGGCTTGCCCTTACAATGAGGCGGCAGACCACCTGCCAGTCCTCAGAAACACACCCGAGATCCTGCATCTCAGGCCCACGGCCAGATCTAGTGACTCCGAATCTGCATTTCAACAAGACCCCCAAGTGACTTGCATACATGTTAAAGTGGAGAATCAGCATTCAGCCTCCAAACCAAGACTGACTCTACCCTCCTCATTTCTGGTTCTGTTGCCAGGGGTCTGTGACAATCTCCTTAAGCTTCCATAAATGTAAACAGGGTCATGTGAATACCCACCTCAGGGTGGCATGAGGGTAAAAGGGAAAGCTTTTAGCAAGAGCCTGGCACGGAGGAACACGTATGAGCAATCCAGATTTATGTTTAGATAACAGAGACTTTAAACTGCCACCTAAGTTATCTCGGGGGATCTTTGCAGGAACACTGTGTTGCTCTGGGAGGAACAGGTAATATCATCTTCATTCCCTGGGGGGAAGAGGGGGGTGCTTTTGGCTGCTCAGGAGGTCATGTGATGACCTGGTGAATGGAGGCAGAATTTAGCATCTTGAGAGTGCGTGCAAGTCCCAGCAGGAGGGTGAGGTTACCCTCACCCCTTTGCCTACAGAACAGTGTGTCTGAGGATACCCTCAACAGAGCCCAGTATTGCACAGAAGGGCACCTGTCCTGTTGAGCCAACTGGAGTTGTCACATCCACCCTGCAAACAGCCAGGTGGTGGTACCTGCCACGGCCAGGTTACCTCGGCTGGACCAGAACCCGGGTTTCCTGACCCTAAAGTCCGCTTTCCCTCACACTCCAGTGCATCTGCTTCTGGCTCGGTTAATCCTGGTGGGAAGAGTAATTCTTTCCCTACAGGCCTTTGTCAGGTACTATCTCTTCTGGTGGAGGTACCTGCAGAGTCCCCTCACGACTGCACCTGGACGTGCAGCGTTTATGATTTCAACAGTTTCAGAGATTAGGACAGATGTTAACCAGAGGTTGTTGGAAGCAGGACATGCCAGCCTCTGGCCTGAGCAAGTGTATCCGCAGGCCAGGAATAAGTAGGCACACGGCAAGACTGCAGTTGAGCCTTTGTGCTTGGCGTGGCCTGGAAGCCTTAGGGGGCTGCGGGGGTCACATGGAAGCCTTTCCCTGGTTCTGAACCACGTTCCAAACTCAATACATCTGAATTTTAACCTTCATTTGGCCAGCACCCAATAGAGGGGTTTATAAGTGTTTTTTAGACTGTCTGATGTCTAGCTTTGAAATAAAAGGACAGAGAACTCTATAGAGAAGATGGGCAGGTGTTGGGGCGGCCAGGGATACCCTTGTGGTCACGTTGATGGCGGTGTCAGACTGGCTCCTCCTCTCTGGCCGGCCCTCACGCTGCCTGGGGACCGTCTCCGGGTGCTGCTTGTCAGAGGTCATGTCATTCTGGGACTTGGAGAGTTCTAGAAAAGAAATACAAGGAAGACAGGTGGGAGCACACAGCTTTGCTGAGACCTTTCTCCAGGATTTCTGCACCCCGAGCTCTGGGGCCCAGAGGAGAGTCCCTGACATCCCACTGGACATGGGACCCCGGCACAGGACGGGGGGCTGGCCCCTGAATGGTAACCGTGTGTTCATAGGTCTCTGCAGGTAGGGCCGCTGTCAAGGGGGTTCAAGCCCAACCTCCCTACCAGGTTACCCCCAATTTAGGCCATTACACATCCCAAGTGTCTGGTTGTCCAAACACAAAGAAGACAGCTGAACAAACAACCTGGGTTTTTAGGGGCTCCTTACAAAGATTTTACAATTAAATACTGCTTCTTGGGGTAGAAATAAGCCTTGGGGTATCCTTATAACCATTTCCATAAGCAAACCCTGAAAAGATGACTTAAAAATTTCTTTGCAATAAAGTAGTTTAGAATTAAGATGAGTAAAGAAAGGAAGGAAGGAGCCCCACATGGTAAGTGCCCCCTCAAAGGTGAGTGTGTCCTTTAAAAGGCTTCCTTTTCCCAGGAGAGCCTTGTCACTCTAACGTGGCCCTTGTCACTCTAACATGGACCTTGAAACCACTCAACACTCAACAGAGATATAATACAGCTCACATACGTCATTTCAAATTTTCTAGTGGCCACATTTTAAAAAGCAAAGAGAACCAGGCAAAGCTAATTGTAATACTGTATTTCATTTAATGCAACATATCCAATATATTAGAACTTCCCTGGGGGCTCAGATGGTAAAGCGCCTGCCCGCAGTGCAGGAGACCCAGGTTCAATCCCTGGGTTGGGAAGATCCCCTGGAGAAGGAAATGGCAACCCACTCCAGTCCCCTTGCCTGGAAAATCCCATGGACATAGGAGCCTGGTAGGCTATAGTCCACGGGGTCACAAAGAGTCGGACACGACTGAGTGACTTCACTTTCATTCAATGTATTGTGAGAGTATATTATCGGTATTAAAATTATTAATGAAAAATTTCACTCTTGGTTCAATAGCAAGTCTCCTGAATCCGATGTGTGTTTTCCTCTGGCCACATTTCAAGAGCCACGTGAGGTCAGAAGCTCACGTGTTGGGCAGCGCCCCTTCAGAGTGCCCCTCTGTCTCGTGGCATGCCCCTCGTGCTGTTGATGAGTGTCTCCCGCGTGCGCCGGGCAGGGCTGAGTCGGTGCATTGCCTGTCCTCTAGGCGAGATCCCAGATGTGTCCACCCCCCCAACAAAGCCCCGGGGCTCCCCTGTCCCCCAGGATATGCCACAGTCGCTCCCCTCCTCCCCTCCACGAGCAGTGCCATCCACGCCGCTGTCCAGTCTACCTGCTGGAAGCTTTGGGGCCTCCTGCTCTGCTGGCAGCTAGAAAGGCCCCAGCACACATCGGGCCTTCAGAGCTGTTGCTGATGCAGACACGGGACGGGGGAAGGGCCCTGGCTTTCTCCAGGAGCCAGTGTGTGTGCCTGGCCTGCAGGGCGGTGCCAGAACCCCCAGAGAGGCAGCCACTTACTTTTCATGTGGGTGGTGACAGACAGAAACAAATTTTCCACGGACTTATTGAATCCTTTAAACTGCCCGAGTTCCTGCAACTAAAGCAGAGACAGAAAAAGAGAGAGTGAGACTTCTGTCTGATGACTGGCATTTGCCCCAGCAGGCTCCAGGCCACCAACCCCCAAACGCCTGCATGGGTGGGCGAAGGTGTGTGTGGGTTCTCGGGGTGCATGCTGGTGTGTGCGCGTGTATCTGGGGCACAGGCCTCTAGGGAGGAGGGAGGAGCCTTCTTTATTCAGCGTCTCTCCTCTGAGTTTTGACAACTGCCTTAAAGGAAGGGGCAGTACCGTGCGGTTGTCAAAAAGCTAACAACTACCTCACAGAAATAAGCAGACACGTCATGGGCTCAAAGACTGCAGCAAACAAATTCTCACTTCTCTACCCTCCTTCTCTTATGTCCCTGACCCCAGCTCTGCCCAGAGAGGATGTCAACGTGGGCAGAATGCACGTGACCCAAGGGAGGGGTGAGCAGACTGGAGCCAGGGGTCAGGTCCACCTCCCAGTGCAGAAGAGAGAGGAAAAAGGAAGAGAAGGAACAGAAATGAGACCACCTCCTCTGCAAGTCTTATCCATCCACCCGTCCATCCGTCCGTCTGTCCAACCATCCCAGTAATATGTCTTGAGCATGTCTGTGCGCGAGTAACTTCAGATAAATTACTCTCAAGAAGCAAAGGAAACCTCTCCCAAGGAGACAGTGGAGCAGGATTCTGAAGGCCACTCAAGCTGATTTTAGGAAAGGCAGAGGAACCAGAGATCAAATGGCTAACATCCGCTGGATCATCAAAAAAAGCAAGAGAGTTCCAGAAAAAACATCCATTTCTGCTTTATTGACTATGCCAAAGCCTTTGACTGTGTGGATCACAACAAACTGGAAAATTCTGAGAGAGATGGGAATACCAGACCACCTGACCTGCCTCTTGAAAAATCGGTATGCAGGTCAGGAAGCAACAGTTAGAACTGGACATGGAACAACAGACTGGTTCCAAATAGGAAAAGGAGTACGTCAAGGCTGAATATTGTGACCCTGCTTATTTAATTTATATGCAGCGTACATCATGAGAAATGCTAGGCTGGAAGAAGCACAAGCTGGAATCAAGATTGCCGGGAGAAATAGCAATAACCTCAGATATGCAGATGACACCACCCTTATGGCAGAAAGTGAAGAGGAACTAAAAAGCCTCTTGATGAAAGTGAAAGTGGAGAGTGAAAAAGTTAGCTTAAAGTTCAACATTCAGAAAACGAAGATCATGGCATGTGGTCCCATCACTTCATGGAAAATAGATGGGGAAACAGTGGAAACAGTGTCAGACTATTTTTTGGGCTCCAAAATCACTGCAGATGGTGACTGCAGCCATGAAATTAAAAGACGCTTACTCCTTGGAAGAAAAGTTATGAGCAACCTAGATAGCATATTCAAAAGCAGAGACATTACTTTGCCAACAAAGGTCCATCTAGTCAAGGCTATGGTTTTTCCAGTGGTCATGTATGGATGTGAGAGTTGGACTGTGAAGAAAGCTGAGTGCCAAAGAATTGATGCTTTTGAACTGTGGTGTTGGAGAAGACTCCTGAGAGTCCCTTGGACTGCAAAGAGATCCAACCAGTCCATTCTAAAGGAGATCAGCCCTGGGTGTTCTTTGGAAGGAATGATGCTAAAGTTGAAGCTCTAGTACTTTGGCCACCTCATGCGAAGAGCTGACTCATTGGAAAAGACTGATGCTGGGAGGGATTGGGGGCAGGAGGAAAAGGGGACGACAGAGGATGAGATGGCTGGATGGCATCATGGACTCGATGGACATGGGTTTGGGTGAACTCTGGGAGCTGGTGATGCAGAGGGAGGCCTGGCGTGCTGCGATTTATGGGGTCACAAAGCGTCAGACACGACTGAGCGACTGAACTGAACTGAACTGGGGTCTCAGTCTGAAACTGGGAAAAGAATTCTCTCACCAGCAAACATGTATATCCTGTGCATAAATGGAGTTACTCCTTTTAATACGTAGAATAATAAATAATCAAGGCCACGTGTTCCCATGGCACTTGACAACTTCCACGTACCAGCACAGACATTACGGGGGCAATTTCTTACACCAGCAGTGGGAGGTGAGCCAGACAAGTGTGATTATTGCCGCCTCCCAGGTGGGAGCCCAGGTAAGTCCCCCAGAATCACACAGCTAACTGCTCTGGATGGAAAGGGTCCTGGTCTTCTTTACGCTAAGCACCTACAAACACTCAAAGACACGCACACCCACATTTCCACAGGTACTCCCCCATCTGTGAGTCACACGCCTGTGAATCAACCTGTATTTCCCTTTCCAACCCTCAAAGGCCCCTGACACACACGGAAGCCCGTCCATATCCCCACACTCGAGGGCACGGTGAGGGGATGAAGCAACAAAACGGCAGCCGTGAAGAGAGGCGGATGTGGGATGCAGGCGGAAGACGCGGCCACTGACATGCGGGGCGTGCGGGAGCGTGGGGGGCGGGCCCATGGCCCCCAGCGGGGAGATGGGAACCCAGACCCCAGGCAGAGCCCAGCACCTCCAGCCTGCTACGGGGGCCCCCCTTCCCTCCTGGCCTCGGGACCCTCCAGGCGAGGCTGGATCGCTCTGCCGCGAGGCTCAGCCTCTCGGCCCCATCTCCTCCGCGTCCCTCCCCACCCCGACCCAGGGGCACCAGACGGGCGCATTACCCTGGCCGGGCCACCGCCACACTGGCTTTCGCTGAGAGGCGGTGGAGTGGGAGGAACCACGGAGATCTTGCTGCTGAGGGGAAACACAGGGATAAGAAACGGGTTGTGAGTATTACACGTATACAGCATTCACATTTGTCCTGTAATTCAAGTCCTCTGCCTTTCTGCGAAAAATACGCTTCCTCACTTTTTAGAAGAGGGCCCAGCAGCCTGCCTGGATCCACTCCGCCCTGATTCCTGGGGTCTGAACGTGGGAGACGCAGTCCTGTGTCCCAGGCCTGGGCACTGCACTGCAGCCGTGTGGTCACAAAACAGCTGGGGTGCTGGGCCCCGGCTCTGTGGCCTGGCTGCCCTGGCACCCGGACTCCACACATGGGTGCCATGTGGACCTGAGCATCCTCTTAGTGGATAGCACCCAGCAGAATGCCCCAGATGTCATGGATATAAAAACCGACCGTAAGAGGAATCATAAGTTTATGCTAAAAGAAGTTGGCAAGGGGACAGATGGAGTAAAACAATGAAAAATCCAGAAATTGGAAAGTCTCACCATAAAAACAAAACAAAACAAAAGCTGCTGGTGGAGACTTTTCAAGAGCACTTTAATAAATTCAGCATAGTTGGGTGTGTGAATTATTGCTCGTTTCATGATGGCTGGGTGTTTAGAATTTTGTTTATAAAGTTACTATCTCTCAGGCCATTATTCAAACCTACCAATGTTCATTCCACAAATGTTTCTAGTGTCAGGCACCGGGCAAGATGTTAGGGACATGAATGATTCATAAAAGCAAGTGCTTGGTTTAGAATCTCACTGGTGCTGGGTGCTCAGGCATGTCTGACTCTTTGCCACGCCATGGACTGTAGCCCACCAGGTTGCTCTGTCCATGGAATTTTCCAGGCAAGAATACTGGAATGGGTTCATTTCCTTCTACAGAGGATCTTCCTGACTCAGGGACTGAACCCGAGTCTCTTTCGTCTCCTGCAATGGCAGGCTGATTCTTTACCACTGAGCCACCCGGGAAGTCCTGAATCTCGTTGGACATGCCATCAAAAACAACATTTCGTTTCCCGAAAACCTACCCAAAGTTTTAAGACACAAAATGTCTTGTGAGAAAATCCTATGCTCGACCCTTCTAGCTTTTCATAAGAATGTGGAAATATCTCTGAATCTTCTCCAGGCACTTTTTATCATCTTTTTTTTTTTTAAAGGTACATTCCAAAGCAGTGACATCTGAAAGTCAGGAGACTTATACGTTCTTTGAGTGAGTCCTCTGTGCTCCAGCCCCGAGGGCACAGGACAGCCTGGCCTCTGACAGCACTCACCTCAGCTTCTGATAAGATTGCAAGAGCTTTGCTCCGGCTGTCTCGTGCTTGCCTGGAAGAGATATCGGTAGAGGTCATTTATTAGTAAGAATACAATGCAGATGATGGGAATACAGGATATAATACGTTAAAATTATTATTTTCCTAACTGCATCTTGTGATTAAAAAGCAAGAGACCATTTTGGGGCGTGCGCTGTTGCTCACTCATATTCGACTCTTTGAAACCCCAGGCCCCTCTGTCCATGGAGTTTTTCAGGCAAGAATACTGGAGTGGGTTGCCATTTCCCCCTCCAGGGGATCTTCCTGATCCAGGGATCGAACCTGTGTCTCCATCTGCTTCTGATTTGGCAGGTGGATTCTTTACCATTGAGCCACCTGGGACTCTGTACATTTTACCAAAAAATCATGAAACCGTACATTTAAGCAGGTGAATTTTGTGTTACCTAAATTATATTCCACCTAAAGCTGACGTTCCACACACACATACACCCACACACAGTATGAGACCATACTTGCTGGAAACGATTGCTTTTACTGAAAGTTGATGCTGAATTAGACTTTTAAATTCTGGATCATTTGAAAAACACTTCAAGCTTCTAAGCTTCCAGTTGTCCTCTGCAAACATTTCATAATGGAGTGACTATATTCCTTTAAACATTCTTTGTTACGGAGATTGAACTAATCTTTTAAAAAATGTAATCTACTTATTTCTAGTTATAGAGGCTAATAATTTCCTAAATAAGACTCCATCTGATATAGTACTCTTTTTGTTTCAAGGAAAGGGGATTTTATGATGTGCTGTACTAAGACCCCAAAAATAGCCCTCTCTAAGCCCACAGTCCTGTGAACACAATGTTTCCCAGCCCAGTGCACAGGGTGAGGTCAGCTCACTGGCCCAGCCTGGAGACCAGAAGTGGATTCTCTCGGGGAAGTTCCCCAGCAGCCTCCAGAGTGCCCGGCACACAGCTGAGAACGGCCAGATGCGTGGTCCTCGGAGGTTAGAGCAGCTCCTGTGTTGTGCCTTCGGAAGGCTTTCCTGTCGATGCAGTTCAGTCGCTCAGTCGTGTCCGACTCTTTGTGACCCCATGGACTGCAGCACGCCAGGCTCCCCTGTCCTTCATCATCTCCTGGAGTTTGCTCAAACTCATGTCCATTGAGTCAGTGATGCCATCCAACCATCTCATCCTCTGTCGTCCCCGTCTCTTCCCGCCTTCAATCTTTCCCAGCATCAGGGGCTTTTCCAATGACTCAGCTCTTCGCATCAGGTGGCCAAAGGATTGGAGCTTCAGCTTCAGTCCTTCCAATGACTATTCAGGACTGATTTCCTTTAGCACAGACTGGTTTGATCTCCTTGCAGTCCAAGGGACTCTCAAGAGTCTTCTCCAACACCACAGTTCAAAAGCATCAATTCTTTGGCCCTCAGCTTTCTCTGTGGTCCAACTCTCACATTTGTACATGACTACAGGAAAAACCATAGCTTTGACTAGGCAGACCTTTGTCGGCAAAGTGATGCCTCTGCTTTTTAATACACTGTCTAGGTTTGTCATAACTTTTCTTCAGAAGGCTATAAAGAAAGACTTAAGTATTTCATCATCTCCATAAGACAGGAGGAAGGGCAGCGGGGGTGGGGTAGTAAGACAATCAGGAATTACATGCCATCCAACCATCTCATCCTCTGTCGTGGGGTGGGGGGTGTGTTTGGGTGGGGGGCAAAGTACTCTGATGTCAAGCCCCAGACCTTAAAACTGGGGATGGCTAACCCCCAAGCAGACCCTGATCTGATCACCCCCCTCCCACCAAGTCCATGGGATTCTCCAGGCAAGAATACTGGAGTGGGTAGCCATTCCCTTCTCCAGAGGATCTTCCCAACCCAGGGATCAAACCCAGGTCTTCTGCATTGCAGGCAGATTCTTTACCGTGTGAGCTACAGGGACGATGCCCACTGCCAGTTAGGGGTCCTAACCTGGGGGGCTCAGGTGATGGGTGAGCCCTGAAATCACATTTCAAACCGTAAGGCCCCCTGCCCATGTGCATTTTCTGGGGTTCACCGTGGTGCTCACCAGACTCTAACAGGAGTGAGCCTCTTCCCTGTCTGACTACAAAACAACCCTTTAAAAATAAAAAGGGCCTCACCCCGAAGGCTGAGCGCTAAACCAGTGGAGCCAGCTTGTAAAGAGTGAAGGCTCGCATCTGCAGGAGCCTCGGGGAAGAAGACAGGCTGGAATCTGAAGGAGCCACCCCGAGTGCACCGAGGGCCCTGTCACTGCGAAAGCAGAGAAAAGCAGGAGAAAGAGGGAGATTAGACAGAGACACTGCTCATCCAGCCTGTCCTGGGCCAGAGGCAGACTCCAAGGGAGGGGCAGTTCTGAGCCCTGGGGGTCAAGGGGCAGGGGGGCGGGGACTGGTCACAGCTCAGCTGGCCCCTCGTCCTCCCAGTCGTGGCCTGTTGGGACTGCTGCCCAGAGGCACGACCACCAGGTGGCAGCCCCCCTCCCCAAAGCGATGCTCCTTCTCCCCACCACCTGCAACCCTCTAGCAGCTCCCTGCCGCCCACACCTGGGCCTCCATCCTGGGGGTCCACTCTCGCACCAGCCCTTAAGGAGGGTGCCCCATTGCACTACTTACCCTGGGCGTTCTCCACTCACTCCCCTCGCTAATTGCCTTTCTACCCCAGGCCTGTACCTCCCTCCTAAACCTCAGCTTGGTCTCCCGATCACATTCCTAAATACCCTTTCTGAACCCCGGGAGGCTGGGCCCACACACATGGCTTTATGCTGCCCCCTGCTGGCAGCACTGGGAACCACCACCCTAGGCATCGACACACCCTATCTGTAAAGTCCAAATGGCCAGTATTCCAGGCTCTGTACCTTCTCTGTCCCACCTGCTCAACTGTGCGCTTGTGACTGCACCCATCGTGTTAAAGAGTGGGTGTGTCTGTGTTCTGATAATGGACGTTGAAATCTGAATTTCTTGTAATTTTTCAGTTCAGTTCAGTTGCTCAGTCATGTCTGACTCCTTGCAACCCTATGGACTGCAGCACACCAGGCCTCCACATCACCAACTCCCGGAGTTTACTCAAACTCATGTCCATCGCGTTGGTGATGCGATCCAACCATCTCATCCTCTGTCATCCCCTTCTCCTCCTGCCTTCAATCTTTCCCAGTATCAGGGTCTTTTCAAATGAGTCAGTTCTTCGCATCAGGTGGCCAAATTATTGGAGTTTCAGCTTCAGCATCAGTCCTTCCAATGAAGATTCCTTTAGGATGGACTGGTTTGATCTCCTTGCAGTTTAAGGGACTCTCAAGAGACTTCTCCAACAACACAGTTCAAAAGCATCAATTCTTGGGGCTCAGCTTTCTTTATGGTCCAACTCTCACATTCAGCCATGACTACTGGAAAAACCATAGCTTTGACTAGACAGACCTTTGTTGGCAAAGTAATGTCTCTGCTTTTTAATATGCTGTCTAGGTTGCAATTTTTTATGTCTCACAAAAGTTCTTCTTTTGATTTCTAACCATTAAGATATGCAAAACTCATTCTCAGCTCATGGGAGTTACAAGAACGGGCAGAGGGACAGGCTTGGCCCAGGGGAGCCAGGGTGCCTCACGCTCTTTTTCCTCCAGGTGTTGGGGGGCAGCTCTCAGCAGGGAGCTAGTGAGCAGTGCAGAGTCCCAGGCGCACCCCCAGCCCCACGGAGGCGCCCGGGGCGGTGAGGTTGAGGAGCAGCCCGGGGCTCTGTCCCTGCGTATCACCACTTCACTGGTTTCCTCTCTTGTACTCCTCAGTCATTTCTTACCAGGGGCTTTCCTTAAAAAGCACTCAACATTTATTTTTTGTTACCTTATTTTTTAATTCGCATAATGACTATGGGGAAATGCTCATGGAAAGATGCCCCCCGAGGTCTCCTGACTGGCAGGTTGAGGTCCCACTCTGGCGGCCTCCTTAGGCTTTACCGAGAGCAGCTGTGGGTCCGGGTCCCAGGGTTCTAGGCTTCAGGCACATTCAGAAAGTCAGAGAGACATTTATTATCCTCAAAGCTGACTGTCTGCCAGGGGCTGTGTGGGACACTCTGACTGCATTTGCTGTGGGGCGTCACCAGGCGCCGTCTCAACTCTGTAAGTGAAAACCTAGGCTCACGGGGACTGTGCTCCTGTTCACTCGCTCGGTCGTGTCTGACTCTTTGCGACCCCCATGGACTGCAGCACTCCAGGCTCCCCTGTCCTTCACTGTCTCCCAAAGTTTGCTCCAACTCATGTGCACTGAGTTGATGCCATCCAACCACCTCATCCTCTGTCACCCCCTTCTCCTCCTGCCCCCAAAGCATAGCGGACTGCGTAATGGGCCCAACATTATAAATGACAAAAAAGCTGGCATTCACGTGACAACTTGCCTACAAAGCCAGACACAGCAAAGTGAGGGCAGCGGGCCAGTGACCATATGAGGGGCTGACCTTCTCTCTGCTCTAGCTCGTGTTTGAAATGTTCATAACAAAAAGCAAGGGCTTTTTCTGTGGGGAACCACCACACGTAAACCAATGACCAAGTCCCTGAAAATTCTTAATCCTGTCTGAATTTTATAAGTGGTTTGTACTTGTCATGCGTATCTTATCCTGCTTAAGAAACAAGGCCTGTGATTGCGGCGTCCAGCCTCCGGTGGGACAGCGAGTGGCCAGCAGCGAGCGTTGCCAGCACCCGCCAGAGCTGCCTCTCCCCACTGCCCCTCACCCTCCAAAGCACGCTCCAGGTCCTGTCCTTGGCTTGCAGTTCCCAGCCTTCGCAGCTTCTTCAGCCAACACACAGAGCTGCTTTGGGTTGAGTTGCATTCCCGGAGAAAAGATACGCTGAAGCCCTCCCCCTAGGCAACTGTGAATGTAACCGCCCTTGGAGACAGGAGTCTTTGCAGATGGAGCTCAGGTGAGGTCATCCGGGTGGGTCCTGATCCAACACGACTGGTGTCCTTGCAAAATGGGGACATGTGGACAGAGGGGCAGACACGCACAGAGGGAAGATGGGGTGAAGACGGCAGCACAACCACAGAGGCAGAGGCTGGAGCGAGGCGTCTACAAGCCAGGGACACCGAGGACCGCCGGAGAGGCGGGGAGGGATTCTCCGGAAAGCCAGCAGAGGAAACGGGCACCTCGGAAACTTGGCTTTGGACTTTCAACCTCTAGAGCTGAGAGACAATACCTTTCTGCTGTTTCAAGCCACCTAGGTCACTGTACTTTGTCACAGCAGCTGGAGAGAGCCATCTCGGAGGTCCCGTGTGACCCAGCACTCACCTCTCCTTGCCACCCGCTGCAGGTCTTGGTGAAACTGAACTTCCTAGAAGCCCCACCGCCACTGGAAGGCACCACTTCACACCACTTCGTGCCTCCGCGTTCTGTCTAGTGGTTTATTCTCTAGACCTGACTCACCAGGCTCGTCTCGTGGTTGCCAGGCGCAGTTGCTTTAAAATTCCTCTGATGCCCTGTTAACTGCTGGCATACACATCTGTCTCCCCCGCTAGACGGTGAACCCTTTGAGGACACGGGCCTCGTCAGTGTTGCCAGCACCAGAGGGCTTGCCAAGCAGAGGGGGTTTATAATAAATATGACAACAATAGTAACTAATGCTATTTTAGCAATAAGTGTGACCTCACTCGAGCTGTACCAGATACATATAAAACAAGGTCATTTTTTTCACCACTTGGCTTCCGCATAATTTCGTCCATTCATTCACATTTGTTGTGTATAATACACATGGCTCTTTTCAGAGATAAGAGTCAGGGGACACAGCCTCTGCTCATAAGCAGGAACTTATGGAGCAGTAGGCATCCCCATGAACCACAGGGCAGAGCAGAGGCTTCTAGATCCAAAACCAGCCTGCGACTGCCACAGGGCGTCTGTGGCAAGTCATTACACATCTGTGTACCACCGGATATACGGCAACTACTTTTATATCCACATCTCTAAAAAAAAAAGGTGACGTCAGAAAGAGAAAAACAAGTATCATATATTAACACACTTCTGTGAAATCTAGAAGAATGGTACAGATGAGCCTATTTGCAAAGCAGAAATAGAGGCATAAGACTAGAGAGCAAAAGTATGGACACCAAGTGGGGAAAGCGGGGTGGGATGGACTGGGAAATTGGCCTTGACACATATACACTGCTATGTATAGAACTGATGCCTTCAAACCGCGATGCTGGAGAAGACGCTCGAGAATCCCTGGACAGCAAGGAGATCAAACCAGTTTATCCTAAAGGAAGCCAACTGGATATTCACTGGAAGGACTGATGCTGAAGCTCCGATACTTTGACCACCTGATTCAAAGAGCTGACTCACTGGGAAAGCTGTGAGTCAGGCTACCTTCTGCTTGAAGACTCTGTTCACTCCACAGCTATCTGAGTTCCGTGACTTTCCATAGTGCAGGGCTGCTGTGGGGCCTTACACTGTCGGAGAGGAGGTTAACGATCATGTAAGAAGACTAAGCCGCACCAATCCCATGATTCAAGGCCTGGGGCCCCTCAGCCAGCTATGACCATGTGATGGAGCTGGCTATCTGAGCTGTACTGGGGCATTGCAGAGAGTCTGCCCTCTGCGCTCTTTCCCGGAGACCTTGGCACCCCAGAGAGGCATCAGGGTGGCAGTGTGTGGCATCTGCAGCAGGACCTGTGGTCCAGGGTGCTGGCTGGTGGGCAGCTGGTGTGCTTGGCCAGAGTCAAAGTGGAGCCTGGTTCAAGGTGGGCATCCATTCTACAGGGTTTCTTATAAGCACCTGCCTTACCCCTATTCTTAAATCTTCTTTATACAGTTGCTCTGCAGTGTTGCGCTAGTTTCTGCTGTACAGCAAGGTGAATCAGCTATATGTACACATGTATCCTCTCTTTTCGGATTTTCTTCCCATTTAGGGCATCACAGAGCACTGAGTAGAGTGCCCTGAGCAAGACGGTAGGTTCTCATCAGTCATCTATTTTATACGTTGTTGTTGCCATTTAGTCACTAAGTCGTGTCTGACTCTGTGACCCCATGGACTGCAGCACGCCAGGCCTCCCTGTCCTTCACCATCTCCTGCAGCTTGCTCAAACTCATGTCCATTGAGTCGATGAGGCCATCCAACCATCTCATCCTCTGTCGTCCCCTTCTCCTCCTGCCTTCAATCTTTCCCAGCATCAAAGCAAAGCACAGGTAGGGGTTACTCACACAAAGCCTCCCTGGGAACTATGCAAATACACTCCATCAGGATGCTTTGTCTGCCCTAGGAGTTGGCTGTAATATATGGATTTTGTTAGAATAACACATTCTGCTGTGCCTAGGTGGCCCCCTTGCACAGTGCCCAACCTGCACAACTGTATGTGTCAGTCCGGAGGGCTGCTAGAAAAAGGTGACTAAAACCAGAGGCTGGGGCAGGGGGCAGCGTTAGACAATGGTAAGGTGTTTTAGGACTTTCATCTTTCATAGGAAAGAAAAGGTCCCTAGGACAATGCAGTTTTAAACAAATCTTTGGCTCACTTATGCAAAATGGAAAAAAAATCTTTCCAAAAATTTGACCTAAAAATCCCTTAGAATGTGAAGAACCATGATATCCTGTCACAAACGGTTTCAGGGTTGGATTCCAGAGCCTTTGTAGGTATTGCTAAAGCTGAAACTCCAGTACTTTGGCCACTTCATGCGAAGAGTTGACTCATTGGAAAAGACTCTGATACTGGGAGGGATCGGGGGCAGGAGGAGAAGGGGACGACAGAGGATGAGATGGCTGGATGGCATCACCGACTTGACAGACGTGAGTCTGTGTGAACTCCGGGAGTTGGTGATGGACAGGGAGGCCTGGCATGCTGCAATTCATGGGGTCACAAAGAGTCAGACACGACTGAGTGACTGAACTGAACTGAACTGAGCTTAGGTGGCACTGGGGCCGAGACACCACTCTAGGATGGAAGGAGACCCAGTACACGGCCATGAATCCATCACAGGTGCCTTTCAGAAGAACGGAGACTAACAACAGGCTTATAACCCCGTGGGCAGAACGTGGGGCACACGCAGTGGCCTTCTGCAACCAGACATTACTCTTCTGCCTAGCTGCAGGAAAGAAAATACTTTTTCCCCTTTAATTAAGCTCCCTGCATCCTAGCAGCAGAAGTTCTGAATGGCTTCTATGTTAATAACGATCCTCAAGAGCAGGGTAGTAACTCTTCCACAAAGAGACACCTCAGGTTGAAGATAACTGGCCTGGGCTGGCTGAACTGAGAATAATCAGGTATAAACTGCTTCTCCACAGCCTCTAATTTTCTCTAGAAACTGAAGTAGGTCTCAAGAGTTCTGTCCTAAAGATCCTAGATATTAATTCTTTATATGTGATTTCCAAATATTTCCTCCCATTTCATGGCTTTCCTTTTTTATTCTGTTGACAGTATTCTTTGATGCACAAAACTTTTTCATTTCCATGAAGTCCAGTTTATCTATTTTTTTGGGGGGGGGGTTGCCTTTGCCTTTGGTGTCATATATAAGAAATCATTGTCCTCCCAAGACTTCAGATTATACTACAAAGCTTCAGTAATCAAAACAGCATGGTATTAGCACAATACAGGCATATGTCTAGAGAAAACTAATGCAAAAAGATACATGCACCCCAGTGTTCATAGCAGCACTATTCACAATAGCCAAGACCTGGGAACAACCCAAGCATCCATCAGCAGATGAACGGATAAAGAAGGTGTGGGGTGTGTATACAATGGACTGTTACTTAACCATGAAAGGAAACAATGAAATGAAATAATGCCATCCGCAGCAACGTGGACAGACCTAGAGATTATCATACTAAGCAAAGAAAGTCAAAGAAAAAGACAAGTAACATATGTAATCACTTCTATGTGAAATCTTTTTTCCTCAATTACAAATGAGCTTATTTACAAAACAGATTCACAGACAAAGGAAACAAACTTATGGTTACCAAAGAGGAAGGGGGAGGAGGGAAAAACTAGGAGTTTGGGATTAACAGATACACACTACTGTATATAAAGCAGATAAACAAGGACCTACTACACAGCACATGGAACTATATTTAGTATCTTGTGTTAACCTATAACAGGAAAGAATCTGAAATTATATATATATATGAAACTGGACTTCCTGGTGGCTCAGATAGTAAAGAATCTGCCTGTAACGCAGGAGGCCCAGGTTCGATCCCTGGAGGAGGAAACGGCAACCCACTCCAGTATTCTTGCCTGGTAAATCCCACAGACTGAGGAACCTGGTGGGCTACAGTCCATAGGGTCGCGAAAAGTCAGACACAACTGAACAACTAGCAGACACAAACGTGTGTGAAACTGAGTCACTTTGCTGTACACCTGAAACACAACAGTATAAGTGAACCATACTTCAATTACAAAAAGAAATCATGACTTCCCTGGTGGCCCACTGGTTAAGAATCCCTTGCCAATGCACGGGACATGGGCTCAGTCCCTGACCCGCGAAGACTCCACATGTCTCGGGCAACTAAGTCCCCATGCCACAACTACAGAGCCTGCTCTCTAGAGCCTGCGCTCCGCAGCAAGAGAAGCCACGGCAGCGAGAAGCGCAGGCACTGCGAGGAAGAGGAGTCCCGCTCCCCGCAACTAGAAAACGTCTGTGAGCAGCAACAAAGACCCAACACAGCCATAAATACATTTCAAAAAATTAAAAATCATTGTGAAGTGAAGTGAAAGTCGCTCTGTCTTGTCCGACTCTTTGCGACCCCACGGACTATACGTACAAGTCGACAGAATTCTCCAGGCAAGAATACTGGAGTGGGTAGCCTTTCCCTCCTCCAGGGGATCTTCCCAATCCAGGGAGCGAACCCAGGTCTCCAGTATTACAGGCGGATTCTTTACCAGCTGAGCCACCAGGGAAGCCTGAGAATACTGGTGTGGGCAGCCTTTCCCTTCTCCAGTGTTTCTTCCCGACCCAGGAATCGAACTGGGGTCTCCTGAATTGCAGGCAGATTCTTTACTAGCTGAGCGACCGGGGAGGCCATCAAAGCCCAGAATATGTCACTGTCCCCTCTATGTTGCCTTTTAAGTATTTTACACTTTAGCTCTTACTTTTAGGTCTTTGATCCTGTGAATTAATTTTTGTTTATGGTGTTAGGTAAGGGTCCAACTTCATTCTTTTACATGGATACATCCAGTTTTCCTAGCACCCTTTATTGAAGAGGATCTCCTTTCCCCATTGAATGAGATTGGCACCCTTGTCAAACAAAATCTCCTGACTAAACAACACAGAAAATATAGCTAATATTTTAAAATAACTATAAATGGAGGTAACCTTTGAAAACTGAATTACTATGCTGTACACCTGTAACTTGCATAATATTGTACATCAATTCTACTTCAATTTTAAAAAGTCACTTTTTAAAAAGTCCAACCCACATAACTGTCCTTATTCCAGTGCCTCACTCTTTGGATTACTGTGGCTTTGTAGAAGTTTTGAAATCAGGAAGTAGAAGTCTTCCAGCTTTCTTCTTCTTTTTCAGGAAACAAACAACCCAATTCAAATACAGGCAAAGGACCTGAAGTCAAGAGGGCTTTAGGAAGCAATTATTGCAAACAAAGCTAGTGGAGGTGATGGAATACCAGCTGAGCTAATTCAAATCCTAAAAGATGATGCTGTTAAAGTGCTGCACTCAATATGCCAGCAAATTTGGAAAACTTAGCAGTGGCCACAGGACTGAAAAAGGTCAGGTTTTCATTCTAATCCCAAAGAAAGGCAATGCCAACGAATGTTCAAACTACTGCACAGTTATACTAATCTCACACGCTAGTAAAGTAATGCTAAAATTCTCCAAGCCAGGCTTCAACAGTATATGAACCCTGAACTTCCAGATGTACAAGCTGGATTTAGAAAAGACAAAGAGGAACCAGAGATCAAATTGCCAACATTCGTTGGATAATAGAAAAAGCAAGGGAATTCCAGAAAAACATCTAATTTTGCTTCATTGACTATGCTAAAGCTTTTGACTCTGTGTATCACTACAAACTGGAAAATTCTGAAAGAGGTGGGAATACCAGACCACTTTACCTGTCTCCTGAAAAACCTGTATGCAGGTCAAGAAGCAACAGTTAGAACTGGACATGGAACAACAGACTGGTTCAAAATTGGGACAGGAGTACACTGAGGTGTATACTGTCACCTTGGATATATATTTAACTTATATGCAAAGTACATAATGTGGAATGCCAGGCTGGATGAATCACAAGCTGAAATCAAGACTGCGGGGAGAATCACAAGAAATGATGATATTTCATTAAAGCTTGCAATAGTAAATGTGAAAAATGTAGTTCGATTTTTATAATCCTGCATGTTAAGAGTTATAAACATGTTTTCCGCAAAAAGGCCTTTATGTCTTTCACTTACATCCTACATTAGTATCAGTGATGGTGTTTGATGGGTGGTGGATACTATCTTTTAAACTGTTATTAGTGTTAAGCTCAGCTGGACTTAAAAGTGTGCTTCAGCTTTTACTTGACTGTTCTCAAATTCTTCTTTTAAATCAACAGGTCCTAAAGCTATCTCTAATTCAGCTCTCTAGGATCAAATTTTGAAATTAATGTGAGTTAAGGAGAAACGCACAAGAACTGCAAAAAGAGATTGAATTATCAGGGTGATATTCAATAATAATAAGACATGTACATTGAAAAAGAAGATTGCTAAGAGAAATATCAGCAACCTCAGATATGCAGATAATCCCACTCTAATGGAAGAAAGTGAAGAGGAACTAAAGAGTCTCTTGATGAGGATGAAAGAGGAGAGTGAAAAAGCTGGCTTGAAACTAAACATTCAAGAAAACTAAGATCATGGCATCTGGCCCCATCACTTCATTGCAAATAGATGGGGAAACAGTGGAAGCAGTGACAGATTTGATTTTCTTGGGCTCCAAAATCACTGCAGATGGTGACTGCAGCCATGAAATTAAAAGATGCTTCCTCCCTGGGAGGAAAGCTATCACAAACCTAGACAGCATATTAAAAAGAGACATTGCTGACAAAGTGTATGGTCAAAGGTCTGTATGGTCAAAGCGAGGGTTTTTCCAGTAGTCATGTATGGATATAAGAGTTGGACCATCAGAATGGCTGCTACCAAAAAGTCTACAAACAGTAAATGCTGGAGACGGTGCAGGGAAAAAGGAACCCTCTTACACTGTTGGTGGGAGTGCAAACTAGTACAGCCACTATGGAGAACAGTGTGGAGATTCCTTAAAAAACTGGAACAGAACTGCCATATGACCCAGAGATCCCACTGCTGGGCATACACACCGAGGAAACCAGAACTGAAAGAGACACGTGTACCCCAGTGTTCATCACAGCACTGTTTACAATAGCCAGGACATGGAAGCAACCTAGATGTCCATCAGCAGACGAAGGGATAAGAAAGCTGTGGTACATATACACAATAGAGTATTACTCACCTATTAAAAAGAATGCATTTGAATCAGTTCTAATGAGGTGGATAAAACTGGAGCCTATTACACAGACTGAAGTAAGTCAGAAAGAAAAACACCAATACAGTACATTAATGCATATATATGGAATTTAGAAAGATGGTAATGATTGCCCTATATGTGAGACAGCAAGAGAGACACAGATATAAAAACAGACTTTTGGACTCTGTGGGAGAAGACGGGGGTGGGATGATTTGAAAGAAGAGCATTGAAACATGTATGTTACTAAAAAAAAAAAAAGAAACATGTATGTTACTATATATGAAAGAGGTCACCAGCTCAAGTTCAATGCATTAAACAGGGCACTCAAAGCCAGTGCACTTGGGGCAACCCTGAGGGATGGGATGGGGAGGGAGGTGGGAGGGGGTTCAGGATGGGGGACACACGTACACCCATGGCTGATTCATGTCAGTGTATGGCAAAACCCACTACAATATTGTAAAGAAATTAGCCTTCAATTAAAATAAATAAATAAAGAGTTGGACCATAAAGAAGGCTGAACACTGAAGATTGATGCTTTCGAACTGTGATGCTGGAGAAGACTGTTGAGAGTCCTTTGGACTGCAAGGAGATCAAGCTAATCAATCCTAAAGGAAATCAACCCTGAACACTCATTGGAAAGACTGATGCTGAAGCTGAGGTTCCAATACTTTGGCGACCTGATGTGAAGAGCCAACTCATTGGAAAAGACCCTTATCTGATGCTGGGAAAGAGTACAAGCAAAAGGTGAAGGAGACAGCAAAGGACGAGATGGACATGCTGCTGCTGCTAAGTTGCCTCAGTCATGTCTGACTCTGTGTGACCCCATAGACAGCAGCCCACCAGGCTCTCCTGTCCCTGGGATTCTCCAGGCAAGAACACTGGAGTGGGTTGCCATTTCCTTCTCCAATGCATGAAAGTGAAAAGTGAAAGTGAAGTTGCTCAGTCGTGTCCGACTCTTAGTGACCTCATGGACTGCAGCCCACCAGGCTCCTCCACCCATGGGATTTTCCAGGCAAGAGTACTGGAGTGGGGTGCCATTGCCTTCTCCGAGCGATGGACACGAATTTGAGCAAACTCTGGGAGATGGTGGAGGACAGAGGAGACTGGCATGTTGCAGCCCATGGGGTCAGAGTCAGACACAACTTAGTGACTGAACAACAAAAGGACTTGAGTATACACTTCTCCAAAGAAGACACAGAAATGGCTCAAGAAGCAGATGAGGAGATATTCAACATCACTAATCATTAGAGAAATGCACGTCAAAGCCACAGTGATACAGCCACTAAGGAGAAGAGGATGGCGTTTCCTTGGTTTATCTCTTTAAAAAGTAGAGCTACAGTGATCCAGCAATCCCAGCTCTGAGTTTACCTCCAAAAGAGATGAAATTACCATCTCAAAGAGACATTGGCACTCCGGTGTTCATCACAGCATTATTCACGACAGTCAAGACACGGAGATGACCTATGTGGCCACTGAGAGGCGAATGAAATAGAGATAATGAGGTATATATACAATGAAATATTATTCAGCCATAAAAAGGAAATCCTGTTATTTGCAACAATATGGCAAGACCTGATGGCACTATGCTAAGTGAAACAAGTCAGAGAAAGACAAATACCACATGATGTCAGTTGAATGTGGAGTCAAAAACCACTGAACTTGCAGAAAGGAAGCAGGGTGCTGGCTGCCAGGAGCCGCGGGCTGGGGTGGGTGGGAAATGGGGGTGGCTCGCCAGAGCGCACCAAGTTTCAGCTATAAGACGAGTAAGTTCTGGGGATCTAATGTCTACTGGCTATGATGACTACAGTTAACAGTTTGTACACTTGAAGGTTGCTCTGAGTAGAGCACTAGTCACCATACCATCAACAACAAATGGTACTTATGTGCAGCGAAGGGTGTGTTAACAAACCTTACTGTGGTGAGCATTTCATTTATATGTATATAAATAGATACATATACATATTAAATAATTATATAAATAGGCATCAAATCATCAAAAAAGAATCCATGCATAGAACTGAATACATGTCAGGCTTGTAGATACCCAATAAATGCTGACTGAAAGACAAAATCAGCGAGATACCGCATCACACCATTATGACTCTTACCAAAGGAAACAACAACAAACAAGTGTTGGCATAGATGCGGACAAATCGGAACTCCTGTGTGTTCCCAGTGGGCACACAAAATGGAGTCGCCGCTATGGAAAAACAATATGCTGTTGCTGCTGCTGCTGCTAAGTCGCTTCAGTCGTGTCCAACTCTGTGCAACCCCATAGACGGCAGCCCACCAGGCTCCCCCGTCCCTGGGATTCTCCAGGCAAGAACACTGGAGTGGGTTGCCATTGCCTTCTCCAAAAAACAATATGGCAACTCCTCAAAAAATTAAATGTAGAATTAGCACTTGATCTAGCAACTCCAATTCTGGATATAAATACAAGAGAAGTGAAAGCAGGGACTTGAATGGATATTTGTAAATCAATGTTCACAGAACCATATTCACAACAGCCCAAAGGTAGAAGCAACCCAAGCGTCCACATGTAGATGAATGGATACACAAACTGTGGGCTATGTATACAATGGAATATCATTCAGCCTCACAGAGGAATAAAATTCTGATATATGCTACAACATGGATAAACACTGAAGACATGCTAAGTAAAATAAGAGCAAATATATTATGATTCCACTTATATGAGATGCTTAGAGTAATCAAAATAATAGAAACAGAAAGTAGAAAGGCTGATGGTCAGAGGCTGCACGTGGGGAGAAAAAGGGATAGAGGAGATGCTTAAAGGGTAGAGAGCTGCAGTTCTGCAAGAGGAAAATGTTCCAGAGATAGATGCTGGTAATGGTTAAAGAACAATGAAAATTTACTTAATGCTACGGGTCTGTATGTAGAGAAATCTGTATGCAGGTCAAGAAGCAACAGTTAGAACCGGGCATGGAACAACAAGCTGGTTTCAAATTGGGAAAGGAGTACGTCAAGACTGTATATTGTCATCCTGCTTATTTAACTTCCATGTAGAGTACATCATGTGAAATGCCAGGCTGGATGAAGCTCAAGCTGGAATCAAAATTGCCAGGAGAAATAACAATAACCTCAGATATGCAGATGACACCACCCTTATGGGATAAAGTGAAGAAGAACTAAAGAGCTTCTTGATGAAAGTGAAAGAGGACAGTCAAAAAGCTGGCTTAAAACTCATCCTTCAAAAAACTAAGATCACGGCATCTGGTCCCATCACTTCATGGCAAATAGATGGGGAAACAATGCAAACAGTGACAGACTTTACTTTCTTGGGCTCCAAAATCACTGCAGATGGTGATTGCACCCAGGAAATAAAAGACTTGCTCTTTGGAAGAAAAGCTATGATCAAACTAGACAGCATTTTAAAAAGCAGAGACATTACTTTCCCGACAAAGGACCATCTAGGCAAAGCTATGGTTTTTCCAGTACTCATGAACAGATGTGAGAGATGGACCATAAGGAAAGCTGAGCGCTAAAGAATTGATGCTTTTGAACTGTGGTATGGGCGGGACTCTTGAGAATCCCTTGAAGTGCAAGGAGATCCAACCAGCCCATCCTAAAGGAAATGAGTCCTGAATATTCATTGAAAGGACTGATGCTGAAGCTCCAATACTTTGGCCACCTGATGCAAAGAACTGACTCATTGGAATAGATCCTGAAGCTGGGAAAGATTGAAGGCAGGAGGAGAAGGGGACGACAGAGGACGAGACGGTTGGATGGCATCACTGACTTGATGGACATGAGTTTGAGCAAGCTCTGGGAGCTGGTGATAGACAGGGAGGCCAGTCCATGGGGTCACAAAGAGTCAGATACGACTGAGCGACTGAACTGATGGAACTGTACACTTTAGTTAAAATAGTAAATTTTGTATTATGCATATTTTACAACAATGAAAAAGTGAATGAGGAATTTGCAATTTAAAATGATTTATTGTTTAAGTATATATGTGTCTGGCCTCTTAAAAAATGTATTCATATAAATAGTTCAATGTCTAATTGTCAGGATACTCCCTGGAAATTACCCTAATCAGTAGTCTGGTCTAAACATGCAAACATATGAGTTCTTTTTTTAAAAATTAACTTTTATTGGAGTATAGCTACTTTACAATGTGTGTTTCTACAGTAGAGCAAAGTTAATCAGCTATAAGTGTGTGTGTGTGTGTGTGTGTGTGTATCCCCTCTTTTTAAAATTCCCTTCCCATGCAGTTCACCACAGAGCACTGAGTAGAGTTCTCTGAGCTATACAGTAGATTCTCATAGTTATCTATTTTATACACAGTAATGTATGTACGTCAGTCCCCAAATCCCCATTCATCCCACCCCATCACCTTTTTCTCCCTTGGCGCCCACGTGCCTGTCCCCTACATTTGCTGTTTCTACTCTGGCCCTACGAATAGGCTCATCTGTAGCACTCATCCAAATTCCACATATATGCATTAATATATGATATTTGTTTTCTTCTGTCTGACTTCACTGTGTACGGCAGTCTCTAGATCCATCCACATCTCTACAAATGACACATTTTTGTCTCTTTTTATGGCTGAGTAATATTCCATTGTGTATCTATGTACCACGTATGAATTCTTAATTCAGAAATCACTCAGTTCAAATATTTCACCTTGGTTTCCCATTGTGTTCATTTAAATAGGAAAAATGATGATGGATGGCAAGTTGGTCTTGACAATTGGGACCAAAGATGTGGGCTACGTAGATGGTCTCACTGTGAGGAGGTGGCGGACAGAGCGTGGAGGGTGTGGGAAAGACGAACACACAGCAATGGTCCTGGGAGGACCACTGGGGCCCAGAAAGCAGCAAGAAAACTCTAGTCTCTTTGTGAATATTTGAGATACATATATATATATCTGGGGTGAATTGATGGTTTCAAAGAAACCTGCACAGTCTAAACAATTCAATTTTTGAGTTGCCGCTGTGGACAAAGCCAAAGGCACCATGAAATAAAAAATGACTAAATTCAAGAACATACCCCCGAAAGATTATCACCTAGAAACACAGGGTGGAAACAAAATGTCTGAAGGTCAAGCTCTTACTTCACTGCATTAATCATAATCTGACTTGATAGCTTCTGTTCTAACTGGTTTAAAGGGGCCAGTCCAAAAATCTGTCAGGGATGTGACAAGCAATCCAATCAGGGAAATTTACTTCTGAAAATCGTCTCAGCACACTTTCGTGGGTATCGATTTTGTCTTTTTCTCCTAAAGAGAGTAGGAAGGAGAAAATATTCGTTGTAAGATGCCACATTTTCTTTAAGACAAAGGCATATGCAAAATTGTATACCTGAAAATAAACAGAATTCCATAAAGACACACTCAAGAAAGTAAGCACTAGATACTGCATTTGTAACTTATAGAAAACTTGATGGAATCGTCCTTGTAGAATCCTCTTAAACTGTGAGGCAAGGGCTTTACTGAACCAGCCAACACAGAGGCAACAAAGGCAGGCCTTCTGATAGTCTCCGCATGTTTACCGGCACCCACTTCTTTTAATTCACTGGCCTGAGTGTTTCAGGCCCTCACAGCAAGTCGGATGCTGTCAGGATGGCCCTCAGATCAGATGGACCACATCCAAGAATAAAACTCTGAAAAGTCACACAAGAGCTAAATCACATTCTCCACTGAGAAGGGGAGTGAAAAACTATTTCCCTTCACAATTGTGAGGGAATCCTGGGTAGTCGTATAGTGGATCCCCAAGACCATTAACAGAGGCTCTGCTATCGGAGCAGCCTTCCTACATGATTTCCCCAATTATCAACAATAGAGTCAAAAGCACAATATATTGTTTATACATCACATTTGACCATTTTTAAACTTGAAAAGTATTAGTTTTAAAAAGTATTAGCGTCGTGAGCTTTCTGATTTTAAGCTCAAATAACAAGTCATGGCTGTAAAAAATTAAAAACACGTGCACACTGCTATATTTAAAATGGATCACCTTCAAGGACTTACTTACTTACTATATACCACATGGAACTCTGCTCAGTGTTAACCGGCAGCCTGAATAGGAGGGGGTTTGGGGGAGAATGGACACATTTATATGTATGGCTGGGTCCCTTCCCTGTTCACCTGAAACTGTCACAACAATACCCCAATATAAAATAAAGTTTAAAAAAAAATTGAAAAGAAAAAGGTAAAACATGTGCCCATACAATAAGGAGCCGGAAGAGGGCGTTGTCTTCATACGCTTGGCAGATGCCAAAAAGTAAAGACGAGTTTCAGTTTGTTTTCCAGTTACTAACGGTCTAGAAAAGTTCATCACCATTGTTCATTAAATGTGCTACTTCACCACTGCCTCTCAAACTTTAAAGTGCGTAAGAAGAATTACTTGGGGACTTCTTAAATATAGTCGGTCCCCTTGTCCACAGGTTCCACATCTGTGTTCAATCAACCTTAGGTGGAAAATTTTCAAAACACAAAAATTCCAGAAAGTTCCAAAAAGCAAAACTTTTGAATTTGCAGCACACTGGTGACTATTTACATAGTATTTACATAGCACTAGGTGTTTAAATCATCTTTAGATTCCTTATAAGTATATGGGAATACCTGTATAGGTTATATGCAAATGCTATACCACTGCACATTAGGGATTTGAGTATCCTCAGTTCTTGGTACCCAAGGGATACTGGACCAAAACCCTCTCAGTTATCTAGAGATGTCTGTATATACTCTTGGGCCTCGCTTGATCCCACCGAATCAGGAACTTTGAATTTAATATGAAATAGCGCTTAGCTGACCCTGGAGCAGGGGCCTTGGATGCCACATTAAAGCCCTCTGCACAGAGGCTGCCCGATGCCTGAGCTAACGATACCAGAACCACAGGCAGCTGCCTAAAGACTGTCCTTGAACGTCTGTGTGTTTTGATCACTTTGATACACCACAGACGAACTGTGACTGTGGCATTTAAGGAATTGTTTTAAGACAACACAACTATATCAAATTACGAAATCTTAGAGAAAAAAAGCCAGTCTATAAGCAGGAAAAAAAATTTAAGGAAAACAAGATATTTAAAATACTTTTCATATTCTCTCCCTGCAAAATGGAGAATGGCGGCTGATATTTTTTGTTTTTAAATCTTTTTAATGGTTGGAAAGTTAGCATAAACTACCACACTTAATACTTATTACTCTTTATTGGGTTATTACTTACACCTTGTCTGATCTCAAGGAAATCTGGGAAATGTTTATCTTAAGTGGTACGTATCCAATAATACCATTAAGAGAGGTGAGTAAAAAGCATCTGAGAAGGAAATGGGGTGACAGAGGGAATAACGATTCCTGGAATTACTCCAACGGACATTAAAGGTAGCTGCGAGTTTCTGAATGCCAACAAGGAAAAGAACCCTAAGTTTTCACTCTTAGCCGCCTACTCAGTGCCACCACTGGTAACGGATACTACTGCGTACAGCAGCACCTTTCACCTCCAAACAGCTCGGTCCTTGCTTCATTTGCTCACCGCTCCAGCCCTCAAAGAATTCAAAGCCTGGCTGTGACATCCACATGGTCAACCCCTCGGGGCTCCAGCTGGGGTCCAAGGTGAGCAGCACCCAGAGCTGTGTGACTCAATGGCCCTGGGTTACAAGCCCACGGGAAGGAGACTGACGGTGGGGCAGATTGTACAGACAAAACTGATGTTTGGGAGAATTACATTAGAGCTGGCTTCCTGATGCATTAACTGTTGAATGCAAATAAGCCATAAAGTTAGAAGAAAGTAAATATGGATGGTTATATAACCAATGGCAGGGGGAGGAAGGGCTCTCGAAGCATAAAAGAAATTACACAGGAAAAGGCAGATCTGACGATTGACAAGGGGAAAAAAAAGTTTGCATGTCAGAAAACATAAAGATACGTTTGCAACCATCATGACGTAAAGGGCCAATACCCTTACCATGAAGAACAACATTCAACCCCATTAGTCATTACAAGAATGCAAAGGAAACAGCAAGCGGCTACTTTGGACTACCAATGTGGTTTTACAAGCGACAAAGCTGTTTGTTTTTAAGGACAATTCGTCCTGTGAGACGGGTACACCCTTTCTGAAGGCAATGTCCCCAACCTTTCATCTTTTCCTTCTGCTTCTAGAAATCCTCAGAGACATGCCAAAGATTTATCTACAAGCATGTTCACTGCACTTTTATTATTTTTTATATTATTTAAACTATTTTAATAATATTACAAACTCCCAAAATTGTAACAGCAAAACTAGAAATTCCCTAACTTTATAACAGTAGCAATTTGGTTAAATAAATACCGCCACATTCCAAGAGAGACAAACATATCAGCTCTACTCTCATGAAACTGCCTCTACTCAATTTTTAATTTTTAACCCAAGAGCATCAATTCCTTATGGTTTAGTCTAAATGCTCTTTTAAACGTGTATATATAGTTACACAGTTATAAGTACACACTCAAGCATGGATACATATATTCAAAGAACAGAAATGATACGCACTAAAGGTAGACAGTTGTCAGGGTGAGGTATTTTTAACATGGTTATGTTTTTCTTTATCGTTTAATTTTTTAAATGAATGCATCTTAAGTTTACATTCAGAACAAAATCACAAATGTAACTTGGAATCGCGTTCAAGAGATAGGATGATTTAATGGGGGCCAGAGGGTGACGACGGGTCCGTTCTTGGGCCTGAACATGCCGGGGTCACGTGAATGCACGCGTGTTTCCCAGAGTGGAATCTGGCAAAACACATCAGGCATCTCAAGGGTTCACACTTCTGACCAGTCATTCTCCCTCTAAGAATCTAATGAACACAGATGCCAAGATACCTGTATAGGATATTCACTGCAGAGTTATCTGTAATATGACAATTTGACTACAGTGATACACTCGCAGACAAGAGGGAACAAGTTAACAAATGGTAGTACATTCATCTGATGTATTTTACTCAGTCATCAGTGTATGTTGGAAGAAGTCTTATAAGAGCATAAGGACATGTTTATGCTAAGTTGAATTTTAAAAGGCAAAAGCCTATATATTCAGTCTGATCATTAACACATTAAAAAAATTGCTTGGTCTGTATGTGCGCCCACACGCACAGGGTCGGTGACTTCTAACTCTTGACCGTAAAAGATACTGACGGAGACAGAAAATAGGAAATAGAGTAGATGTGATGAGGGGCTTTGAGAGGGGAGAGCGCGGGATGATAAATTCTGGAGAAGGATGGTAGTGATGGTAGCTAAACATGGCTAAAATGGTTAATTTAATATTTCATCACAACATTTTTTTAATATGAAAAGGTAATGCAGGGCTCTGCTTTGGTCTGTTTTGTGTCCCTTGCCCCATGGGAAGCCAGCTGCCATGTTGTGGGGACCCTCAGGAGCCTACTGGAGGGGTCCAGGGGTGGAGGAACCCCATCCCTCACCACCAGCAGCAGTAACCGGCCAGGTAAGCATGTGAGCCCCCAGAAAGCTGATCCTCCAGCCCCAGGCAAGCCTTCAGCTGAAGACAGAAATCATACGAAGTGATAATATTGTTTTAACCCACTAAGTCCGGGAGCAATTTTTTATCCGGTAATAGAAAATTAATGCCAGAAAGAGGCACTGGTTTGAGCCGTCTCATCCCCTTTTGAGGTTTAAGCCACCCTCTTGTTTTCCTAGCTTCCACTTAGGATTTTGAAGGTTGGAGACAGCTGAGTTCACACTGTTACAACAAACACACTAGGTAATATGCAGAACCACTGTTTCTCAAACACATCGGGAGCTTAGATTCCCTAGTAGGGCCCAGCAGGGAGAGGAAGGGCTTCCCTGGTAGTTCAGCAGGTAAAGGATCCGCCAGGTAAAGATTCCTGGGTCGGGAAGATCCCCTGGAGAAGGGATAGGCTACCCACTCCAGTATTCTTGGGTTCCCTGGGGGCTCAGACAGCAAAATTCCGCCTGCCATGCAGGAGACATGGGTTTGATCCCTGGGTTGGGAAGGTCCCCTGGAGGAGGGCTTGGCACCCACTCCAGTGTTCTTGCCTGGAGAATCCCATGGACAGAGGAGCCTGGCGGGCTCCAGTCCGTGGGGTCACAGAGAGTTGGACACGACTGAGCGACTGAGCACAGCACCCAGAGAGGGAGCGAGGAGGAGGGGCCTCACCCTGGTCTCCATCAGATCCATGCGGCAGGCGGCCTGGCCGGGTCTGCCCCCCGCAGCCACATCTCTGTGGCTCCCTCACTGGTCTCTCTCTGCTTTTCCAGGCCCTCCAATAACACCTCTCTAACTGAGTCCCTCAACTCCGTCTCTTCAAATCAGTGCGTGGCCTGTTTTCCTACCTGGCCCTCATCTGATGGCGAGCCCCAACTCAGTTCAGTCTCTTTTAGGGGCACGGACAGGTGAGCTGGAGTTCCTGCCTGTCCAGATAACCTTGCAGCCACCCCCTTGCCAACCTGTCTTGTCCCGCCCACCTGTGGTCAGGCACACAGTCTTCCTTACGACCCCCCCTCCACAATGTGGCGCTTCTCTTCCTCTCTCCACGCCTTCTGAGCCCAACTCCACTACAATCAGGCCCCAGGAAGAGGAGGCATCTCAGCACTTGAGGACGCATTGCAGAGAAGGAAAGATCCGCTTTCTCTTTTGCATCCTGCTTTGGGGAAAACGACACAAATTGAAAAGGATGATTCATGCTTAGGCTGACTTGCATTATTCTTTTTTTTTTTCTTACTGATGGTTTCGTTCTGGTGGAAAAGTCGCTGGACAAGGAAGAGAAACCCAGGAAGTTGGTATCACTTCTTTCCTCTTCCCTTTTTTAGCTCTTAGGTTATCCCGGTGGATTGACCTACTTCTCCTCACTTAGAAGAGGAAGAATGCTGAAAAGATGAGGCAGCAACATGTGCGTGCACACACACACATGCACACACGTGCACACACACGCACACACACGTGCACACACACATTCACACACATGGTCTGGCCTGCAAATCAACTTCCCTACCTGAAATAATGATACCACAACTGCCAATAACATACTAAAAAGAATTCCAGGATGTCTTCACTGAATTGGTTTTGAGAAATAACAGAAACTTCACTCCCTAAAGACCTATTATTTATGAACTAGGACTAGGAGTGAAAAAAAATGAGAACCTATATACCACCTGAAGAAGACCCTACATCTTCCAACCAAAAGATACTTTCAAGGAACAAAGCAATAAACAAGAAGACTCCAGGTGGCCATGCTTGCTTAGACGGTGTACCGTGTAGACACAGGCTGATGGCCCTCAAGGAGCAAACATTGCCTGGAGGATGAAAAAAACCTTGGATATCGCAAGAGTTTGTGGTCTGCTCCAAAAGGTTTCCATACACAGAGACAAACTTTCCATGCATATATAGCTATGCAACATATCTGGGCTATTAAACTCTCATGAATGGGTAATATTTGGGAAACAAAGTGTTGATAAGGCTGTTTGTAGGCTGGAAAGAGGACACTAATGAAAAAAGGATGGAGAAACACAGGTCTAGACAAAACTCATACACATGTGCTACTTTTTTTTTTCGGCTTGAACAGTCCCATCACTGTTACTCATTCCTCCAGATTTCTAGTAAATTCGGCAGAAACGTCACTTTTTTTTTCAATAAGCAGAGTCAGGAATGTAACCCAGGGGAGAATTTGCCACCAGCTAAACCTCAGTTCAAGGTGCTTTCATTAAAATAAAAGCAGAGCATCAACACTCTAGACGAATGACTGCCTTTATCTGTCAACATGCACGCACTTTCGCTAAGGCTAAACAGCTTACTTCTCCACCTCAGATTGTGACTGTCTCCCCCTGAACACACGCAGTGTTTGCAGCCACCCCACCCCCTCTAGGTCAGCCCAGGCTCCGTGTGTGCACTCCCCACGGTCACACGTCACAGAGGAGGGTGGCACCCATGTCACTGAGACAGGAGGCAGACGGGCCCCAGGCTGAACAGCCAGAGTTCGTCTCAAGAGGAGGAGCGAGAGAAGAGCTAAGTCCTGCTGCCCAGGTAGGAGATAAAAGACCACATGTTCCTCATTCTCGGAGTCCAGGAGACCTTCCTGACTACACACGTGCAGAAAGGCTCCTTGGCGGCCAAACAGGGAGGGGGTGTCACCTCGTGGTAAGTGAGGTCAACTACCCAGAGGCCTCTTCGCTAGACTCCATCTTGGCTAAGAGATGTGTGCACACACGGGAGGACCCTGAGATAAACACAGAAACTGACTCAGAACCAGGCAAGCAGGACGACTGGCCACAGGAAACCTGGAAGACACGCCCGATACGGTGCTGTTGTTCAGTCGCTCAGTCGTGTCTGATTCTGTGTGACCCCATGGACAGCAGCACGTCGGGCTTCCTTGCCTCTCAATACTTCCCAGAGCCTGCTCAAACTCACGTCCATGGAGTCAGTGATGCCATCCAACCAGCTCATCCTGTGTCGCCCCCTTCTCCTCCTGCCTTCAATCTTTCAAGTGATTCAAACTGTCACACGGGCACAACTCAGAGACCGTGTGTGTGTATCCACACGCACCCTTTTTCCTCCTTTCAGACACTTTGTTCCGTTGCTTTCTGTCTCTCTGTGGAAACACATCTCTACACAGCTGGCAGGCCAAGGCCTGGTCACTGGCCCCGGGGGTCTGGCGGCTGGGATTCAGGGCTCTCGCTGCTGCAGCCTAACTTCCGTCTCTAGCCGGGAACTGAAAACCAGCTCCAAGCCTCCACAGGCCGGGGCAACCCGAGATCATCGCCTCCACGCCCAGGTCGGGGGCACAGCTCTGTGCTCTATCCTGACCACGTGTGAGTGCACCTCTGCCTGCTAAGTTATCCTCTCATCTGCCCAGCCCGCATCCTCTCACATGACACTTCTATAACCAAAGCGTATCCTGTTCTCTCCACGGCCTTGACGCCCAGCTACTAAAGACACCCTTATACCAACTTGGCTAGTGCTTTTAAAGACATCTGGGGTGCGGAGACCATACACACACTCGACGCAGATAATCACATGTGCTTACATCAGAGTCACCAGAATATGTTAAATTCTAACACAATTCTCTCATCGTGGTCTTCAGTGATTCACTCCATCATTTTGATCAATTATCATAAACAAGGTTTGGGGCTGTAAGGAGCTAACAGGATTTTAAAAGCAGAGTGTCTGCTGATGGAGAGAAAGAAGGGCATCAGTGATGATATAGTACAGGGCACTTTTAACGGTTATGGGAGAGATGCCCAAACTGGTGTTTGGGAGGAAGGAGACATCACTCCCAGGGCAGAGGTCAGGGGAACTTCACAGAGAACAGGCAGGCTCTAGCGGGGTTAGAGCTGGGGAAAGTGGGGGTACAGAGGGGAGCCCCACAAGCAAAGGTGGTGGACAACGGGAACTGAGGGCCGAAGACAGGAACACTCAGACAAGGGAGCAGGAGGACCGTCCAGACAGAAGCCCATATACCATACCTCTCTAAGTTTTTCATATTCAAAAGCCTTACCACTAAATATTTTTAAACTAGGAATACACTTCACTTCAGCAAACATTTTAAGAGCATTTACCTTCAGTTGGAAATTTCTTGGCTCGTTCCTCGAAAAACCAGTCTCCAGTTTTTATTTTCACATTTCTGAAAAACAAGCAGAAAGGAAGCCTCAGAGAGCGATGTGGGTGGTGCTGTACTTGGCTCATACCGAGCAGGGAGATAGTATCAAAATATTACTCTAGCAAAAGAGCTCAGAGTTCAAATTTCTGGCCCAGATCCCTAACTATACAGATTTCCCACAGAGATTAAGTGAGTTGACTGGAAAGCAGCAAAGCTACAAGAGGAATATTATATTGCTATTCTGAAAAGGAATATTATATATCAAACTGAATCACTTTACTACACACCTGAAACAAATACATTATAAATCAACTATACTTCAATAAAAATAAAAAGTAAAAAATAAATACAAAGATAAGATCGAAATGAGCTACAAAGCTGGAGTTTCTACTTGGGTATATTTTACCCTGTAAGTCCATGTAATACATACATATTAACATACGTGTTTAACACATACACAATAAATATACAGGGAGAAACAAAATCGCCATCAAAATGACCAGTTTATCACGTTTATGGTGGGGAACAATGGCATGAAGGATAATCAGAGAAATCCAGTGTTGTCTATTCAGCTAAGCGAGATTATCCTTGAGTTATGGTGAGGTTAGTTTGAATTAACCACAACATTTACCAAGAGCCAGCAGAGTGGATTCACCTGAGAAGGTTCCTGGGAAGACCTGAAGTCTGGGACATGGATCAAAGGGCTTCACTGAAGATTTGGGGACCACTTGAGAGACAGCGGAAGTGACCTCTTGCTGGGCGGCCAGTCTGATGGCAGCTCCCTGGGCATGTCTACGTCCCTATATCCCCTCCTGTCCTACTCATAGGCAGAGCAGTGCGGGGACTTTGTTTGGCCACTGCTTGAAACTGACGTCCCAAAGCATGTTAGCTTCCAGAGGATGTTAGCTCTTAATAGCTTCCAAGTTTTCAAACTTCTGAAGAAACCGCCCTCAACTTCATAGAGCCTCAGAAAGGCAGAATTGTCAATAGCCTTTCAGGATATAAGAAGTTAAACACACAGACACTATAAATGATTGACACCATTAAAATCATCAGCTATAAAAAGAAGTACCAATTCCTAGGTTATGCAAGTTTAAGGAAAATTAAAACTTCAACTTATGTCAAATTCTGTTCTATAAAGTATACTTTCTGAAATACATTCTCCATTAAGTACTTTCAGGCTATAGATGAACTCAAATGGATTGTTTTAAATTAATGCTTATAAGTGCAGTCAATTCACAAATATATGCCAATCTACATTTTTTAAGTAGCCTATCTTCTCTGTGGAACTTTAGTAGTTGTCAGAAGACATCAACCAACTTCCTCCCCTTCTTGTTGCTGCTGCTGCTGCTAAGTCGCTTCAGTCGTGGCCAACTCTGTGCAACCCCACAGACGGCAGCCCACCAGGCTCCCCCATCCCTGGGATTCTCCAGGCAAGAACACTGGAGTGAGTTGCCATTTCCTTCTCCAATGCATGAAAGTGAAAAGTGAAAGTGAAGTTGCTCGGTCGTGTCCGACTCTTAGAGACCTCATGGACTGCAGCCTTCCAGGCTCCTCCATCCATGGGATTTTCCAGGCAAAAGTACTGGAGTGGGGTGCCATTGCCTTCTCCCCCCTTCTTGTTAGCAGCTATTATATTCTCTGATTAAGACGCAAATGATTACTCCCAATGCTTAGTGTCTAGAAAAGGGAAAACCCACACAGAGCATGCGTGAATTCCAGCAACAGAATTTTGATTGTCAGTCACTATCGTTCAGAGCCGAAAACATATGGAACATGCAGCTGCGACCCATTGTGAGAGAAAAGGGGAAACATTTTCACCCATAAATCAGGAACTCAGATATCAAACCTACTGACACAAAACACGTGAAGAAGAACATAGCAACTCCACAGAAGTTTCCCCTCTGGTACGTAAGACAAGCAAAGGGCCAAAACACAGGGAAAGTTTCGTGGGATAAGCGGGGTGGTGAATTCAACTGCTCTATTTCTGAGGATGCTTCCTCCACCCTTATAAGCAGGACAAAGTCTAAGCATTAGGACGAGGACAGCAGGAGAGAAGAATAAAATGTGGAAACAAAGAGACCTCCCTCTGATTAATAAACTTCACTTCCTGACTTGTTGTGAGAGTTGGACTGTGAAGAAAGCTGAGCGCTGAAGAATTGATGCTTTTGAACTGTGGTGTTGGAGAAGACTCTTGAGAGTCCCTGGGACTGCAAGGAGATCCAACCAGTCCATCCTAAAGGAGATCAGTCCTGGGTGTTCATTGAAAGGACTGATGCTGAAGCTGAAATCCCAATACTTTGGCCACCTGATGCGAAGAGCTGACTCATTTGAAAAGACCCTGATGCTTGGAAAGATTGAAGGCAGGAGGAGAAGGGGATGACAGAAGATGAGATGGTTGGATGGCATCACCGACTTGATGGACATGAGTTTGAGTAAACTCCAGGAGTTGGTGACGGACAGGGAGGCCTGGTGTGCTGCAGTCCATGGGGTCACAAAGAGTCAGACATGACTGAGCAACTGAACTGAACCTGATTTGTTTTCCTGGGGGTCATGACCCTTCCAACTCATCTAACTCTCCCAAATTCTCCAGGCTGT
Source organism: Ovis aries (assembly GCF_016772045.2). Taxonomy (NCBI): domain Eukaryota; kingdom Metazoa; phylum Chordata; class Mammalia; order Artiodactyla; family Bovidae; genus Ovis; species Ovis aries. The sequence continues at coordinate 82,827,127 of NC_056061.1, read as the reverse complement.
TACCTGTGACCAAAAACATTTATATATGAGACAGGTGCTGCAGGTGGGGCAAGGGCTCAGACCAGACGAGAGATCAGAGCTAAGATTTGTGCAGCAACTCGGTCCATGACTCCGTAAGGCAGCTGAGCCAGCCAGATACAAGCTGTCACTGAGGAGTAAACACACGTGTAGATACACAATCATGAAAAAAGGAAGAGCAGCTGAAGGGACAGAGGAGCAAAAGGTGAAAATGCCTGAGTAAACATTTTTATTTTATTACATTTTACAACATTTTATTAAAAAGTCTTCCTCTAGCCATGGTTTCAGAACCTATACAAGAAGCAGATAAAGTAAGATATTAGTATCTTCTGATGCTAGGCATCCGATGCAACCAACTAATCCTCTTACAGAATCCCAATGGATTACTTGTGAAATTCAAGCACGAGCTTCCTTGGCAGGGATAGATTTGGACACAAGCCCACAGGTCTCTTGGGCTTATCTGTGACTAAAGAATGGAAGGATAGAAGTACCACAGTCCTAAACCATACAGCGACAAGCACTTCTTGCGTTTGAGGCTATTTCCTTTGAGAACTAGACTGCAGCCTGATCTCCACAAACGCTTTCTGCAGAATCAGCTGTTTCATGAACAATTATTCCCTAGTAGCTTTCCTAGTGGCTCCCTGTCCACACAAATCCCAGGCTTTATGAGAAGGACCATTTATGGGTGTTACTGTCTAAGGCAGAGGTTAGCAGATCTTGCTTGCTATGTCTCTGCCTTCATTAGGGCCAACTCAGGGTAGCCTGACTCACAGGAACCAAAGGAATTTCTCCCCCAGTGACTCAATCAGAATTTGGCTATGAAAACTTCTTGGCACATTTTCAGAGCCCAGCAAGAGACTGACAGTTTTAAATTTCTCTGGTAGAATCACAACTTGCCTCTTTAAAACTCTTTCAGTCAATTGATAAATACATCTCAGAAAGCAAAATCCAGGGATGGTGGAGGGAACAAAAAAGTCTGGAGTCAGAGACCTGAGTTCTGCATCTGACTTTCCACTCACTCTGCCCGGGGACCACTGTAATTATAAACACCAAGCACGTGGTACCACTCTTAATAAACTGCTGGAGGTTGCAGCATCCATTTCATAGCCTTGAACTCCGCTAATGCTGTCATTTCATTAGCAAAAGGGAAAACTGTTGAAAAGCACTTTGCAAATTCTAGCATGCAAATGTTCAATAGTGCGATGAACGGAGGACCCTAATGGAAAGAAAGTTTGACCTTATCACTATTAGCAAGCAGTGAGCCAAACAGGCCTGCTAGACCGCATCTTTACTTTGCATTCAAATTACTCGCACCTGCAGGTCGGTAAGCTGTCACATCCATGCTTTATATTCCAAGAGAAGTCAGCATGGTGTTCCCAGAAATTGCTAAATGTATTTCCACCGTTCAGCGAACAAGAGGTAGAAAATTCGTCTGCATGCCAGGATTCTTCCAATGCTTTAAAACACACCCCTCCCAGGCAGACCTGCTCTCTAACCAGCACCCTGATGGCAAGGAAGCTTCAAGAAAGTCTTGGTGGTTTATCAGACAGACGAACTACAAAAACTCCAAACGAAGAAGCCAAATAATGTAAAACCAAGCATCAACTTAATTTCTTTGTACTAGCTTGTCTAATCACTTGGCAATTCCCAGCTAAAATGGTCCTATGCACCTATACAGTTGAAAAAAAATTTTTTTACTTCAAATAATCTTATATCTAAGGCAGTTTTAGTTACAAAGCAAAATAATGAGGTTTTTTTTTTGTTTGTTTCTACCAACCAGCTCAGCTGATCTGATTTCAACGTTCTTACAGGAAAAAAAGACTGATCGTTGTGATTAAATCCTAGGTAACTAGGAGAGAAGTCGGAATCAAGATAAGGTAGAGGAATGATTTTAATCAAGTGGCTGCCACAGCTTCCTGCAAAACAGGAATAACTCTACTTGGCCGCTGAGAGGAGGCAGGTCCCCTCTGTGTTAAATTCAGCGCCGTATCCACAGCCCCAAGCACAACTTAGAGACACAGTGGGGCCGGTGAATAAACGTGTGGACTGGTGAATAAATGAACATCCCCACCCCTGCAGGCAGCATCCTGAGAACTGAAGGGATAAGATGGGACTAACACAGATGGAGCCCCAGTGGCACCAAGGTCTGACGTTTGTCACGCTTTCTGAATGTGTAGGGGGCAGGGGTCACAAAGTCAGGCACCAAGCAGAAACTAGACGAAGAGAGAGGGTGAAAGATGAGACAAGAGGGCGGGCTAGGCGCTATGGTGAGCTGGAGGACCCATGCCCTACTTTAAGGCATTAGAAGGGTAAATATTAGACACTGAGCAGGACAACAAAATAAAGCCCGTGGGCTCTTTGCTGCCTGTTGGCCATGAGTTTGCAGTCCCTGGTTTGTTACATCAGAAAATGAGTCAGTGAAATAATTCTACTGCAGCTGGACAGTGCTGCACTCCTTAAAGCCTGGAAAACGGAAACCAGGTTAAACACTCTGTACCACCCTGTTTTCCCTATAAGATCTAAGAATCGGCGCCACCACCACTCCACAAAGACAAGGAGCAAGGGCTCTGTCGGCAACCCCTCAACCTGGTGGTCTGAAGACAATGCAGAACCTCTGACAAAAGACCCCAGGCAGGAGAAAGAGTCCTGCAGGCCAGGAATGGCTACTCAAGGTATATCACTGCAGGAACCAAGGGAAGTTTCAGGAAGCAGCCGTCTTCAAAGGCATTTAAGACCCAACTCTTAGGAAAAAGGGGGCTTCTCTGGTGGCTCAGACAGTAAAGAATCTGTCTGCAGTGCAGAAGATCTGGGTTTGATCCCTGGGTTGGGATGATCCCCTGGAGAAGGGAATGGCTATCCTGTGGGTTGCAAAGAGTTGAACACGACTGAGAAACTAACACTCTCTTTCCTTCTTTTCTATGAAAAAGAAACAGAAAGACTTAAGGAAAAGCCAACAAGAGACAACACACTACAATCAAGGAAGATTTAGAAAACAACAATGCAAAGCAAGCTGTTTTACCAGCAGGAAAGGGCGGAATTGAGAAGCTGGAGGGTTGAATTAATGACGCTGACTCAGTAAGGATGCCTTCCCATAACATGAGAGAAAAAGACAGTAAACCCTGAAGGATAAGGAATATAAAGGGAAGAGAGAGAGCAAGGCCAACCTAAGTTATTCCCGAATAAGCCATGCCAAGCAGCATTAAAGAATAGTCAGAGCTGACCAAAGAAAATGTTACTGAGTCAAAACACAAGCAAACCCTCACCTCACACCCATTAGTAACTGCCATTAAAAAAAAAATAAAAAAACCCAGAAGACAACAAGTGAAAAAACTGGAACCCTTGTGCACTGTTGGTGGAAAAGGGAAACGGCTCAGCTGTTGGAGACTGTATGGTGGGTCTCAAAAAATTAAACACAGAAATACCATGTGACTCAGCAGCCCCACTTCTGGGAATACACCTGGAAGAACTGAAAGCAGAGCCTCAAAGAGATGTTTGCACACCCACTATTCACAACAGCCAAAGGGCAGAAGCAGCCCAAGCATCCATCAGCAGATGAACAGACAAAATGTGGTACACACGCGCTCAAGAATGTGAGGGCAGCCTTAAGAAGGAAGGAAGTCTGCAGCGTGAGCCGTGAAAAGCGTGTGCTTAGTGAAACGAGCCAGACCCAGAGACAAACACTGCGTGATCCCACCTGTGTGAGGGGCCCAGGGGAGTCAGACAGACAGAAAGACGGATGCGAGCAGAGGGGCAGGGGAGCGAGGGAAGAATAGGGAGCTGCTGAACCGAACAGAGTTTCAGTTGAGCAAGATGAAAAAGCCTGGAAGAAGGCGGTGCTGATGGTTGTACAACACGCAGGTATTACCAGGTTGGTTTCCCTGACGTGCAGTGAGCTGAGACGCTGAGGTCTGCAGCAAAGCGAGGGTTTATTCGCAAGGCAGCCCAGTGCAGAGAGAGGGAGCAGGCCTCAGACCCACCTCCCAGACGCAAGGGGTTCAAAGCACTGATGTGCTGAAGACTTAAGCGGCAGGGCGGTCTGGGCGTGGAGAGCGTGGGGAAGGGTGACTGGGAGAAGGTGGGCCTTGGCCATTGTGCCCGGGAGTGTCTAGGCTCCAGGTCTCTGCTCCTGGGAAGATGGAGGCGCTCACCACCATCTGGGCTTGGAGTTTTTGCCCTCTGATCTCAAAAGGTCACGGAGAGGACCCTCACGCATGCGCAGTTGGCGGGTCGGTGGGCCTATCCAATCTTAGCCAATTAAGCTCAAACTAGAGGCCGCTGACTCCCAGTTCCTGGAAAAACAACTCACTTGGCGAACATGTCACTGTTTAGAACAAGAATGGAGGGCGTGTTGCAACCAGAAAAAGCCAACATGCAACAAAGAAGATGCAGCACAGCCATAATTAATTGAAATTTAATAAATCATCGAGGGCCTTCCCTTGTGGCACAGGGGATAAGGACCCATCTGCCAATTCGGGGAACACAGGATTCGATCCCTGGTCTGGGAAGATCCCAAATGCCACAGAGCAACTAAGCGCCTGCACCACAGCCCCTGAAGCCCGTGACCCCAGAGCCTGTGCACAACAAGAGAAGCCACCACAACTAGAGAAAGTCCATGAGCAGCAGCCAAGACCCAGAGCAGCAAAAATAAATAAACATTTTAAAACGATAACAGTGGATATGTAAGTCTCCTGGACGACCTTGATGAGTGAAGGCTGATAAAGTGGGCTTGACTAATGATTACCCACGGTTTCAAATGCCATTAAACTGTACACTTAGCCTTAGCTGTAATGGTAAATTTTATGTGAATTTCTCCACAATTAAAAATAATTAAGAAAACAACAACAACAAGCAGATCCAAGGCACAGCCAGCTCCGGGGAACTCTCCTTAACCCATGAAAATCAGTGTGGAGAGACTCCGACCCAGGAAGATATTAGAAACTGCTTTCAATTACAAGAATGCAGAAAAAAACCAATATGCTTCTACTACCTAAAATCCAGATGATCAATAAAGAAAAATAAAGCTAGTTTCCAGTGTGTCTGTTACAGTAGATTCCAAAGGACAATGATAACACATTAAATGAACTTAAAGATGGAAAGTTGGAATCTGAGATTTTAAAACCCAGTGATTTTAAAACCTACTGCTATGCTGAAAATGGATAGCTGACAATGACCTGCTGTATAGCACAGGGAACTCTGCTCAAAGTTGTCTGGCAGCCTGGATGGGAGGGGAGTCTGGTGGAGAGTGGATGGATATGAATGTCTGGTTCTTCATCTGAAACTGCCACCAACTGTTTGTTAATCAGCTACACCCCAAAACAAAATAGTTTAAAAAATGAATAAAATCCAGGGAAGTCCTTACTCATGAGGAAAGGCTATCGAAGGCATCTTCAGATAGGCAATGGCTTAAAATACCCACCACTCACATGCTCTTCTGAGAAGAAAAATCTTTGAAGAGACACTTTAATTGACTGAAAATGAATCAAAATAAAGAAACCCCAAATTGGGAAATCAAGGTCTCAGAGATATCTGTATTCATGAAACAGTGCAGGAGTAGAATCATCTGAAATCAAAAAAATCTACCCATGACGTCTGTTTGGCACTGGAATGCTCTCTTGGTCTGATCTATGGATGTGGGTCTGTTATTGTGGTTCCCACGAACACATGACTGGGAAGCACCTGCAAGCCTGTCTGGTAGCCCTCCAACCCCAGTGCCCATAACTCTCAGCTACATTTCAGCCCAGAGCTCTAGCCGAGGCAGCACTTCACCAGCACCTCGAGTGCCAGCCTGGAAAAATGGCCTCCTGGCACTGACCTTCCTGTGGGGTGAAAAGGTTCAGCTGAACTGAGTGAGTGATAACTTCAACTCTGAACTTAAGGGTACAGGAAGCTTACTCATCAAAAAAAGGTTTTTTGAAACAAGACCTGCCTTGACTGACCATAGGAGAGATAGCAACTTCAACAAAAGGAATGACACTGAAGGTATGGTGTAAATATTCCCTTTAGTGAGCACAAAATAAACTTTTCAAAAAGTACCCCACAAATTTCCACTTTTTTACTGTATGTTTGGTAACAGAAGGCTTCAAAGCCTATTAAGTCATTCGTACCCTCATTTGGCCAATGGATAAAAAGCATATGCAAGAAAAAGAAATGCAAAAAGGCAAAATGGCTGTCTGAGGAGGCCTTACAAATAGCTGAGACAAGAAGAGAAGCTAAAGGCAAAGGAGAAAAGGAAAGATATACCCACATGAATGTAGAGTTTCAAAGAATAGCAAGAAGAGATAAGAAAGCCTTCCTCAGAGATCAACGCAAAGAAATAGAGGAAAACAATAGAATGGAAAAGACTAGAGATCTCTTCAAGAAAATTAGAGATACCAAGGGAACTTTTCATGCAAAGATGGGCACAATAAAGGACAGAAATGGTATGGACCTAACAGAAGCAGAAGATATTAAGAAGAGGTGGCAAGAATACACAGAAGAACTATACAAAATAGATCTTCACGACCCAGAAAACCATGATGGTGTGATCACTCACCTAGAGCCAGGCATCCTGGAATGTGAAGTCAGGTGGGCCTTAGGAAGCATCACTACGAACAAAGCTAGTGAAGGTGATGGAATTCCAGTTGAGCTATTTCAAATCCTGAAAGATGATGCTGTGAAAGTGCTGCACTCAATATGCCAGCAAATTTGGAAAACTCAACAGTGGTCACAGACTGGAAAAGGTCAGTTTTCATTTCAATCCCAAAGAAAGGCAATGCCAAAGAATGCTCAAACTACCGCACAATTGCAATCATCTCACACGGTAGCAAAGTAATGCTCAAAATTCTCCAAGCCAGGTTTCAACAGTACATGAACAGTGAACTCCCTGATGTTCAAGCTGGTTTTAGAAAGGCAGAGGAACCAGAGATAAAATTGCCAACATCTGCTGGATCATCAGGAAAGCAAGAGAGTTCCAGAAAAACATTTGCTTTACTGACTACACCAAAGCCTTTGATTGTGTGGATCACAACAAGCTGTGGAAAATTCTTAGAAGACATGGGAATACCAGACCACCTGACCTGCCTCCTGAGAAATCTGTATGCAGGTCAAGAAGCAACAGTTAGAACTGGACATGGAACAACAGACTGGTTCCAAAGAGGAAAAGGAGTACGTCAAGGCTGTATATTGTCATTCTGCTTATTTAATTTCCATGCAGAGTACATCATGCAAAATGCTGGGCTGGATGAAGCACAAACTGGAATTAAGATTGCCAGAAGAAATATAAGTAATCTCAGATATGCAGATCACGCCACCCTTATGGCAGAAAGTGAAGAGGAACTAAAGAGACTCTTGATGAAAGTGAAAGAGGAGAGTGAAAATGTTGACTTAAAACTCAATATTCAGAAAACTAAGATCATGGCATCTGGTCCCATCACTTCATGGCAAATAGATGGGGAAACAATGGAAACAGTGAGAGACTATATTTTGGGGCTCCAAAATCACTACAGATGGTGACTGCAGCCATGAAATTAAGACACTTGCTCCTTGGAAGAAAGGCTATCTCCAAACTAGACAGCATATTATAAAGCAGAGATATTACTTTGCCAACAACGGTCCGTTAAGTCAAAGCTATGGTTATTCCAGTAGTCACGTATGGATGTGTGGAGAAGGAAATGGCAACCCACTCCAGTATTCTTGCCTGGAGAATCCCATGGATGGAGAAGCCTGGTGGGCTTCAGTTCATGGGACAGCAAAGAGTCAGACACGACTGAAGCAACTAAGCAGCCAGCCGTGGATGTGAGAGATGGACCATAAAGAAGGCTGAGCGCCGGAGAATTGATGCTTTTGAACTGGGGTGTTGGAGAAGACTCTTGAGAGTCCCTTGGACTGCAAGGAGACCAAACCAGTCAATCCTAAAGGAGATCAGTCCTAAATATTCATTGGAAGGACTGATGTTGAAGCTGAAACTCCAATAGTTTGAGTCAGCACTCATCCCCATGGTGTTCCTTGTCCCTGACTGTGTTCATTTCCCTCTCTAATCCTGACTATCTTCCAGAAACGCTCCCACCGGGTGCTCTGGGAAGTCACCTTGAGCCAGCTTAGTCCCCCACCCCCTCCCCTGAGCCCCCACGGGTCCTGAGCAGAAAACCTGCCTGGCAGGCAGGACCCTCAGCTGTCTCCTGGACCCTCAGCCCAAGCCTAAGGCCAGCGCTGCTCACAGGCCCTCTGCGCTGACTGCAGCAGTCTGAACACTGGTTTTGCTTTCTTTAAAACTGCTACCCTAGATTTTCTTTTTGCTTGATTTTAAAACCTATGTTTTCCTCCTGTTCCCACAACAAATCCACTTCTTGAGGGATGGGTCTCAGGCTGAAGAAGAAGCAGGGAGAGGAAAATGATTGGGGTTGAAAACCTGTCCAGGTCCCAGTTAAGACTGTCAAAGACTCTTACACTTCACCAAGCCTTTTCTTTGGTTTGACCCCCCAAGACTGGACGGCAGCCCAGAGTGGACAAAACTAGAGAGGGCAGAGAGCTTTGAAGAAAGGAAGCAAAGAGGAGGGGAGGTTGGTATAAATTAGTTAGCTCTCTCGCCGTATGATTTCCTGCGTCCGTTCTCTCAGAGCAATGCAATTATCTCTTGTATTTTGAAAAACATCCTTATTTCGACACCAGGAAGCTGGGGTTTTAGAAATCACACTTCAGGAGCTTAGAGGGGTTCAGTTACAATGCCCCAGGGCACGGTGCTCTCCAGGGTGGAGATTTCAACAGGGCCCCCTTCCTGGGAGGTTGCCTCAGCCCCTGTCCTCCTGTTTTGATTTTAAGTTTCCAGTTAACCACTAAAGGGGCTTCCCTTGTGGCTCAGCTGGTAAAGAATCTGCCTGCAATGTGGGAGACCTGGGTTCGACCCCTGCATTGGAAAGATCCCCTGGAGAAGGGAAAGGCTACCCACTCCAGTATCCTGGCCTGGAGACTATAGAGTCCATGGGGTTGCAAAGAGTCAGACACGACTGAGCAACTTTCACTTTCACTTTGAGACTTCCCTAGTGGCTCAGATGATAAAGCGTCTGCCTACAATGCGGGAGACCCGGGTTCAATCCCTGGGTTGGGAAGATCCTCTGGAGACAGAAATGGCACCCCACTCCAGTACTCTTGCCTGGAAAATCCCATGGACGGAGGAGCCTGGTAAGCTACAGTCCATGGGGTCGCAAAGAGTCGGACACGACTTGGCGACTTCGCTTTACTCACTTTAACCACTAAAAGAAGTGCTGAAGAATTTACTACCTGGTGACACAGTGTTCATCATCAGTGTTTATCAACTCACTACGTATGGTTAGCTGACAAGGGTCTTAGGACCTTCCCTCCTCTCTCAAGAGCCCAGGACCTGCTTGAGCACAAGTGCACCCAGGGCTGGCTCACAGGAATTCTTTCTCTTCCCCTCTCAAGCTAAGAAAAACCTGAAGGGTGCTGGCTTTGACAGACAGGAAACTTGATACGTTTGGAGGTGACTCTCACTATGTGGATGTGACGTGACACGCTGTTTCAGAGAGGGGTGCTTAGGAGCAAGGCAATCTGGTTGAACGACCTGTCTTTGAATGAGTGATTGAAATACATTAAGCCTCGCAAAGCAAGGGGAAGTTTAAGGACATTGATGTCAGGATGCTTATAAACAACAATCCACCCGACTCAAGGGGCGAGAAAAACCCCACCAGTGTGCCCTCACCGTGTAATCACCTCACAGTCTCCCCAGGCACGCGCGCACCTAAGCAACATTTAGAGGTCGTTTTCAAATCTCAGTCTCACATTACTCTCCTAGATTCACACCAGACAAACATTTCTGCTCCTCATGAGTTCTGTGATGGCCTTGTGCACACTCCCCCATGACAAGTAGGAACACTCCCTGGGTTTTCGGGAATTGATGAACAGCCCATTCTTGCTTCGAACAGCATGAGATCAAGCCATCCTAAGTCGCGTCAGTCATGTCCGACTCTGTGCGACCCCATAGGCGGCAGCCCACCAGGCTCCCACGTCCCTGGGATTCTCCAGGCAAGAACACTGGAGTGGGTTGCCATTTCCTTCTCCAATGCAGGAAAGTGAAAAGTGAAAGTGAAGTCGCTCAGTTGTGTCCGACTCTTTGAGACCCCATGGACTGCAGCCTACCAGCCTCCTTTGTCCATGGGATTTTCCAGGCAAGAGTACTGGAGTGGGGTGCCATCACCTTCTCTGATCAAGCCATATATGTTCTTTATCATTTTCAAGAAGAGTATTTCAAAAACACCAATTCCATGTTTAAAATATTTTAAAATCTCAAAACATCAAAAGATTAGAATAAATGTAGATTTAGTCTATCACTAATGGAAACCATAACTGCTTCTTTAGTGGAGCATCAATACAGGTCAACTTTCTTCCTTCAAAAAGGCGTTAATAAAGCTCCACGGGACACTCTAATATTCCTTATATTACAATTCACTCCACTTTTCCTCAAAGAGATAAATTAAGCTCTAAGAAAACTAACAAAACTAACTAGTTAAGAAATTAAAGGGAACCTTAACTGCTGATCGTTAGCCATTACACTCCAGTGTTCTTGCCTGGAGAATCCCGGGGATGGAGGAACCTGGTGGGCTGCTGTCTATGGGGTCACACAGAATCGGACATGACTGAAGCGACTTAGTAGCAGCAGCAATTACAAACTTTTGTAAATTAAAGACAAAACTTTTTTTCATATAGCAAAATGTGTTTTTGAGTTACAATAATTTCCATGTCTATAAAGGCAGCTCCATATTAAGAATTCTCTGAACAATGTCCTATTAAGTTTGAAGAATGACAGCTGTCTTTAGCGGTGGTTGGTCCTGGACCATCTCTGAGGCCTTCCAGCCATCCTTGCCCCACCGCCCCGCCCACTTTATCCGGCCACACCCATCCCGGCCGGCCCCGCCCATCCTCACCTGTCCTCGAAGCACACAGTGCACTTCCAGGCGCGGGTCCTCCTCAGGAACACCCGGCACTCGCTGCACACGCGGTGGCTGCAGCCCTGACACACGGCGCCCCGGTTCAGCAGGAGCCCCAGCGTCTGCCGGCAGCGGGCACAGGACTTCTCTTTGTACTCCTGGCTCACGCTCTTCGCGCCTTTCCACCTGAGATGCTGCAAGCGTGTCTTCAGTTTCCTGTGGCCCAGAGAGTTAAGTGGTAAGAGACAACTGAGCCGAAGGACAGAAGCCAGCCAAACTCCTAGAGGCAGGGCCTCAACAGTATGGAGACAGAGAAGGGGCTTTGCATTCCCGCACCCCCGGGTTCTAACAGCTGTGTGAACCAGGATCTCCTGCCATCTTTCGGAGCAGAGGCTCAGAGGTTTTCTCAGCTGTGAAAGCCTTACCTCCCAGGGTGGCTGTGAGGATGAAATGGCAAAGCAGAAACACTCCGCCTGGCACGGAGGAGTCGGCTGCTGACTTTGTTCTAGGTTCATGCCTTGTGCCCAAATGGCATTATAATGGTAAAGAAAAACAGCAAAAGAAGAGGGAAAATGCAGGAAATTGGCATCAATTCTAACATTCAAGACAGGGAGTGATGTGTAAGCATACAGCATACCTGTCTGCTGTTGTTATAAGTGCCCCAATAAAGTTATTTAACTGATGCTATAGTTTTGCTACTATTTTTTAGGTGGTTGGTTACTTTTAGTTCCTGTCCCTCCCAGGAAGATAGCCCTAGTGCAAATGTGTCAGTAGCTCAGTCATGTTTGACTCTCTACGACCCCATGGACTGTAGCCCGCCAGGCTCCTTTGTCCATGGGATTCTCCAGGCAAGAATACTGGGGTAGATTGTCATGCCCTCCTCCAGGGGTCTTCCTGTCCCAGTGATGGAACCCAGGCCTCTCGCATTGCAGGTGGATTCTTTACCATCTGGGTCACCAGGGAAGACCCCTCTTAGTGCAAAGGGATATTACATTGGACCATAAAACATACCATTAGCCAGAATACTCTTTTATGGAGTATGACTATCTCTGTCACTTTTAGAATAGAGAAGCTAATCCCGAGAAACAACTTTCAGTATCCTTGGAACAAAATATCCACGTTACTTTGTTGACATTCAAAACGATGCTTCTAAGTCACTGAAAGATCTTCCATCACCAAAGAAAACTCTATTTTGCTCACTGTATTTTTTTTTTTAGTGGAAGAAAGTGTAAGTACACTTGGAAAGCTTTGGGATTACAAAGGAGGGTAGAAAAGGAACATTGTTCCTTTCAGTTCACCCAGAAATCTCCCCTCCTTCCTCAAACATTGGGTGGTCCAAAGATTTATTTTATATGTTTGTTTTTCTTGGCAGACTCTGAAAAAGAATTCTTCCATTAAAAACACAATGAGATCAAAAGCCTATCCCATTTATTTTCTAGACCTCACATTCTTCATAAACATCAATAAACAAAGCATCGTTATATTAAAGATGGATCTTGACAGCTAACAAGAGGCACGCTGCTGATAGCCTAGCCCTGCTCTGTTAAGTGTTAAACTAATGGCAAACAGCCCGTGCCATTCAGAGACAGAGTGAGAAGGTGTTCTCTGTTGACAAATGAGTCTGGGAGCAGGCTGGGCAGGTTCAGACTTCATGCTCCCTGTTTCTTCAGAGCTGGCTGGCAAGCAAAAGTAAGCGAAGAGAAGGCTCGGAATGGACGCCAGCAGATCTATGCTGTTTCTAAGCTGCTTTCTTTGCCCCTTCAATTACCACCAAAAATAATTTAGGAAAACCCTTAGCCAGAGGGCTTTCCCTTGAAAGGGTGTATGGGAAGTCTGAAGGTTTCCCTTGAACGATTCCTGCAAAGCAGGCAAATGGACAGGCAGAAAGACAACCAACTTATCACACAAAGGCATTGTTTTAAGTGGGGAAAAAGGCATTCTTTCCCTGACCATCCCGAAGCTAAGTGACTCAGCAAAGGTTACCTCCACCCACAGCCCTTGCTTCAGACTCTTGTCAGACAAGAGGCTGAATGGGGAGCAAATGGCACTGGCTAAGCAAGCAGCAAGACGCCAAGGAGAGATGGCCTCCAAGAGAAAAAGCCAAGAATCGCAAAGAATTCCACCATCTGCAGGACCGCCTACCGTATCCTCTCTGCCTCCGTGTTTTGAACCTCCCGGTCCCGGTACAAAACCTGGAGGATCACTTCGCGTTCCGATTCCTGGAGGGAACCGAGGCTGACTTGGTGGGCCATTTCCATCTCTTCTCAGACCCACGTTGCAGTTCTACTCCATGGCCGTGGGCCCCAGTCCCGGAGGAGCTCAGAGTCCAGCAGCAGCCCCAAGTGCTTTTGAAAGCCCTCCCTCTCCTATTTCATTGGCAACGGTGTTGCTCGTAACTTTTCTCCTCTTTTTAACTGGGTCACTCTTCTCAGGAGAAAAAAAGGTCCAAGAAGCTCTCCCTCCATTGGGATCATCGCTCCCAGAGCCTCACGCCATCTGCAGAGCCTTCTCCCCGGGTCCTGCCGCAGCCTCTGACATCCGGCTAAGTCAGAAGCATATCTTTTTTCTGAGGTTTTGCCAGAGATTGTTATAAATTACGCAGACAACTTCTGCATAAGCAGAAGTAATCCCCAGTCTGCGGGAATTTACAAAGAGCAATAAGAAGAGTATTCAGTGACACAGACGTTAACCTCCCCCTTCACAGGTTTACAGGTAGCACTGACGACGGTTCAAAGCCCAGACAGCTCAGTACCTGTAGAAAAGACAACAAAAATAGCATCATTTTTAAGACAAAATATTCTACAGACAGATCTTTGCATTTTTTGCCCTGATGACAATGTAAGATTTTAAATTTTATTAAATTGGCCTTCTCATGTTTCTAAAAGCCTCAGACTTCCACACTTGAATTTTTCTGATATGAATTCTGTATCCTGAGTGACTAGAGGCATGAAGGCCTATGTTTAACGTGCTATTGTTTAGTTGCTAAGTCGTGTCTGACTTTTTTGCAACCCCACTGACTGCAGCCCGCCAAGCTCTTCTCCATGGGCTTTCCCAGGGAAGACACTGGACTGGGTTGCCATCTCCTCCTCCAATACTGAATGTACATCATCCTAATTGAAGATACTTTAGGATATCTACAATTTCATCTGTTAACTGTAATTTTTACAATTAACTTCAAAACTCAAAAAACTGTTTCATCAATTAAAGATCTATGAAGGGATATCACCACAACCTCAATCTATCAGGTATTTATGGCCTTTAATGGTATTTAGCAATGACCTTCTGCACAGGGTCTTATTTCTGGTTAATACGAGTTGGCAGGGTCTCCACTCCTCCTACTTACTTTTTCCATCAGTAACACTAGACACACAGCACCTTTGATCTGTTTCTTCCCCCAACCAAGATGGTATTGAATTGATAAAACATGTCAATGAAAAGCAGAAAATGCAGATCCAATTAGTGTACTTTCTATAATGCCATTTTGTTATCAAATTTACATGAATTCCTTAGTAATAAGATGTCCTTTCAATGCTTTGGAAGCTAAACTCCCTTTGTGCAGCCTCAACAGAAATTCACATTATATTAGTTTATGATCCATAGCAAATCAGTGAAAAAGAGGTTAATAGAGCCCTAAGGGATCATTCCCTTTAAGCAGAGATTCTTAACTTTTCTCTTTTAATCTCTGGTTATCTGGTGAAGCTTCTGTATTTAAATGCATAAAATAAAATACATTATAACAAAGGAAATCAATTATACTGAAATATTTTAAATTATAATAACATATGTGGCCAGGGAGGTATGAAATCTAGCAGTGATCTAACAGTGACTGTAATTTCAGAGTAGCAATGATTGCAAGCGATACTGAGATATCTGCAGCAAATGATGTGGAGACCACAAGTCTTGCTAATTCCATTGGGGTTTGTGACGAAATGCTAACCTCTCGTTACAAGTCAATGAAAATTAAGATATAAATTTTTTCACATCCAAGTTCATGGACCTATAGGCTAAGGACCCCTTGGCTTAAGGATCCTCTATTCGTCAGTTTCTCTGTTGTGGGGTGGGGCTACACTGGTGGCTCAGTGGTAAAGGTTCTGCCAGTGAGGCAAGAGACCCGGGTTTGATCCCTGGGTTGGGAAGGTCCCATGGTAAAGAATCCACCAGCGAGGCAGGAGACCCAGGTTTGATGCCTGGGTCAGGAAGGTCCCATGGAGGAGGAAGTACTGGAGCAACCCACTCCAGTATTCTTGTCTAGGAAATCCCATGGACGGAGGAGCCTCATGGGCTATAGTCCATGCAGTTGCAAAGAGTCAAACGTGACTGAGCACACAAATTATTGTAGGATAAGGTTAAAACAGTTGGCCCACCCAAACTGCACAGGCTACATGAGGATGAGGGAAGCCTGGCTTGTCAGGGGATGGCCCTGGCCTCTGCTCTCCAGCCAAGCATTCCCAAGTGCCTGCTCCCAAAGGCCTCCCGTGTAGACGGCAGGAGAACCAAGGACTCGGGCTCCAGCCTCAGCAGGGTCAAAACCTCCTCCCTCCTAAGGTCCTGTTTCCAGGTGAACAGACGGAGCAGCAGAGCTTAGCTCCCCGAGGCTCTGAGTCTCTGGGGAAGAGGAAATGCTAGGAAACAGCTTGTAATCAAGTGCTAAG
This sequence comes from Ovis aries, assembly GCF_016772045.2. NCBI lineage: Eukaryota > Metazoa > Chordata > Mammalia > Artiodactyla > Bovidae > Ovis > Ovis aries. Next base: position 82,811,538 of record NC_056061.1, on the reverse strand, counting down.
TGGGAAAGCGCCACCAGCTCAGTGAGCCTATTTCTTCTAAATGCATTCCCTGGTTTTTGTTGCTTCTCTCTCGTTTCTAGCCTATTAACCACATTACTGAGTCAAGTACTGTCCTGTCTGTCTGATTCCCAAGTATGTTAAGTGCAGGTTTTTGCACTTGGCTCAAAACACACCGTCTATGCCCTGAGCTTTCTCTCCATGTGGCCTTTGGGCTCAGGTGTCTGACCTCAGCCTTCAGTGCCACCGGGAGGCGGGACCAGTCAGCACTAGGCTGGAAATGAGAGCTCCTGGAGAGCTCAGTGTTCACTCCTGCGGGTGGCCAGGCCTTTACCCAGTCCAGACACGCAGGGTCTGGTTATTTAAAAACACTCCTGCTCTCTACCATGGAGAAGGCAATGGCACCCCACTCCAGTACTCTTGCCTGAAAAATCCCATGGACGGAGGAGCCTGGTGGGCTGCAGTCCATGGGGTCGCTAAGAGTCGGGCATGACTGAGTGACTTCATTTTCACTTTTCACTTTCATGCATTGGAGAAGGAAATGGCAGCCCACTCCAGTGTTCTTGCCTGGAGAATCCCAGGGACGGGGGAGCCTGGTGGGCTGCCGTCTATGGGGTTGCACAGAGTTGGACACGACTGAAGCGACTTAGCAGCAGCAGCAGCAGCTCTCTACCAAACCCATGCCTGTGGCCTCACAGGGGCCTCTGCAGGGTTGAGTGGGCACTCTTCCTCCCCCTAGTGGCCATCCGCTGCTAGTTACAGAAAAGTCGAATGGAGTTGGTTTTCGGAATCCATCCATCAGCCATTCCTTAATTAAATATTGATCAAGCATTCAACAAGTGCCAGACACTGTTTAAGTGATTGAGGTACAGGACTTAATGACTGATAAGTTACACCCTATCCCATTTCTAACAATACGATGTACGCTCAGTTGTTTCAGTCGTGTCTGACTCTTTGCAGCCCCATGGACTGTAGCTCACCAGGCTCCTCTGTCCATGGGATTCTCCAGGCAAGAATGCTGGAGTGGGTTGCCATTTCCTACTCCAGAGGATCTTTCCAACCCAGGGATCAAACCCATGTCTCTTGCGTCTCCTGCACTGGCAACTGGATTCTTTACCACTAGGGCCACCTGTAAAGCACAGAGAGGACAATTAAAATCAGAGAAACAGTAGCAGCCGGAGTGAAAAGGAGCAGACGATTTCTGCCAGGAACCTGCAGTCAAACAGTCCTGTACTTGAGCACTGCGGCTGGCCTGGTGGCTCAGAACAAAACAAAACCCCAAATCAAAGTGGTGTATATACACACCGAGGAAACCAGAATTGAAAGAGACACATGTACCCCAATGTTCATCGCAGCACTGTTTATAATAGCCAGGACATGGAAACAACCTAGATGTCCATCAGCAGATGAATGGATAAGAAAGCTGTGGTACATATACACAATGGAGTATTACTCAGCCGTTAAAAAGAATTCATTTGAATCAGTTCTGTTGAGATGGATGAAACTGGAGCCGATTATACAGAGTGAAGTAAGCCAGAAAGAAAAACACCAATACAGTATACTAACACATATATATGGAATTTAGGAAGATGGCAATGACGACCCTGTATGCAAGACAGGGAAAGAGACACAGATGTGTATAACGGACTTTTGGACTCAGAGGGAGAGGGAGAGGGTGGGATGATTTGGGAGAATGCCATTCTAACATGTATACTATCATGTGAATTGAATCGCCAGTCTATGTCTGACGCAGGATGCAGCATGCTTGGGGCTGGTGCATGGGGATGACCCAGAAAGATGTTATGGGGAGGGGAGGTGGGAGGGGGTTCATGTTTGGGAACGCATGTAAGAATTAAAGATTTTAAAATTAAAAAAATATATATATATAAATGCAAAAAAAAAAAAAAAACAAAAACAAAGTGGTGTATATAGTTCTGATAAACCGAAAGAAAACAAAGGGATTCTCAAGGTGTCTTTAGGTCATGGAACAAAAACTTCTGCCGTGGTTTGGCAGAAGATGCAAAACTGTGCTTCATGTATCATCATTATATTGATTTCAGAGTAACTAAGGATAGAGCTTGTTGTTGTGATTGTTGTTCAGTCACCAAGTCACATCCGACTCTTTGCTACCCCATGACTGCAGCATGTCAGGCGCTCACCATCTTCTGGAGTTTGCCAAGTTCATATCCAATGAATTGGTGATGCCATCCAACCATCTCATGCTCTGTCGTCCCCTTCTCCTCCTGCCTTCAATCTTCCCCAGCATCAGGGTCTTTTCTAGTGTGTCAGCTGTTTGAATCAGGTGGCCAAAATATTGGAGCTTCAGCTTCAGCATTAGTCCTTCCAAAGAGTATTCAGGGTTGATTTCCTTTAAGATTGACTGGTTTGATCTCCTTGCTTTCCAAGGACAGACCACCAAATTTAATTCATTGAAAGCCTTTCAAATACACACCCAAACATGGTGCTTTCTGAGGTTCCCAGTTGATGAACCATAAAGCTTAGAGAATGAGAGGCATGGGTGTGCAGTGTTTATCTGAGTTTTTATTCTTGACTTTGAGAGATTTTGACTCTGGCTTCCATAAACCTTCAGTCATTCAAGTACATGGTTGATAACTACAATGAGGAAACCCTTCTATTATTGGATTGAAATGTACTTTTTTCCTTAACTTGAAGCATCTGTGTCCAAATCCTCTCTATACACGGTGACTTTTTGAATTGATGCAATCAGGACTGCATAGAGAATACCCCAGGATCATTCATGTGACGAATAGGTTCAAGGGATTAGATGTGGTAGACAGAGTGCTTGAAGAACTATGGACAGAAATTTGTAACATTGTATAGGAGGTGGTGACCAAAACCATCCCCAAGAAGAAATGCAGGAAGGCAAAGTGGTTGTCTAAGGAGGCCTTACACATAGCTGAGAAAAGAAGAGAAGCAAAAAGCACGGGAGAAAGGGAAAGATACACCCATCCGAATGTAGAATTCCATAGAATAACAAGAAAAGATAAGAAAGCCTTCTTAAGTGAACAATGCAAAGAAATAGAGGAAAACAATAGAATGGGAAAGACTAGAGATCTCTTAAGAAAACTGGAGAGATCAAGAGAACATTTCATGCAAAGATGGGCACAATAAAGGACAGAAATGGTATGGACCGAACAGAAGCAGAAGAGATTAAGAAGAGGTGGCAAGAACACACAGAAGAATTATATAAAAAATTTTAATGACCCATGATGGTGTGGTCGCTCACCTAGAGCCAGACATCCTAGAGTGTGAAGTCAAGTGGGCCTTAGGAAGCATCACTATGAACAAAGCGAGTGGAGGTGATGGAATTCCAGCTGAGCTATTTCAAACCTTAAAAGATGATGCTGTGAGAGTGCTGTATTCAATATGCCAGCAAATTTGGAAAACTCAATATCACAGAAACCTAGGAGGATGTTTTCTCTTTGATTTCCAGCGTCCTCCCAGTGTTCCAACTGACTTGGTGGCTTAGACCTTCCACACGTTAGGGCCACAGGTGTTTCATCTTATTGGGATTCATTCAGGGTTTTCAGTGGGGGCAGTCCCATGCTTCCGTCTAGAAATTTGTGGGGTAGTTTTAGTTGTCATAGTGACAAAGAATTACCTTGCATTCCCATACATATATTGGTTATCTTACCAGATAACTCAACTAGGAAAAAGGTATAATTATCTGATAATAGAATTTAACTCACAGAAACACAAAGTGTATTTTGCAGGGTTTTAATATACTGGGTTTTCCAGAATGAAGCTGTTGTGTAAACTGAGGGAAGACTGTACCTGGTTTCATTTAGAACTGCTTACCGTTTCCGCAAGTGGCATCATATAGGGCAGCGTGGCTTGTATTAATAGTATCTGAATCACTAAAGGATCTGCATTTGTAGATGCTAGTCTATAAATCAATGTGATTCTAGGTATGAGAACATCGGACAACTTCACTGTGTCTTTTAATGTAGTGTATATATATATATTTTTAATGTAGTGTATATTGAGAGTCCCTTGGACTGCAAGGAGATCAAACCAGTCCTCCTAAAGGAAATCAGTCCTGAATATTCATTGGAAGGACTGATGCTGAAGCTGTAGCTCCAATGCTTTGGCCACCTGATGCGAAGAACTGACTCATTGGAAAAGACCCTGATGCTGGGAAAGATTGAAGGCGGGAAAAGGGGACAACAGAAGATGAGATGGTTGGATGGCATCACCAACTCAATGGACATGAGTTTGAGCAAGCTCCAGGAGTTGGTGATGGACAGGGAAGCCTGGTGTGCTGCAGTCCATGGGGTCTGCAAAAAGTTGGACACGACTGAGCAACTGAATTGAACTAATATATATGATTATATATTATATTCTTATAATTTAATGTCCCTTTATTTCTCCTTGCATCACAGTAATGATACTGAATTATTGTTGTTGGTATTGGGCAAGGTAAATTATATTTTACATGAATTTCAATTCCAGATAGTAAAAGGTGAGCTACAAAATATTTCCTATAAAGAGTGAGCATTGGGTCTTTGGGGTTTAAGAACCACTGAAATTGAGGATCCAATGATTTCTCAGGTTACTTACAAATTAAACTGTGTGTATCATTCTCTTGTGCACTTTTTCCACGTATAATTGTGATTTAGAGGATGGAATGGGGAAAATAGAGAACTGGTTGGTTGTTTTTGTTGTTTTAAGTTGTGCTGGGCTTTTAACTTGATCGTGAATTTGCTTGTGCAATTCCAGGTCTGACTTCCAGGTTAACATTGCTCAGTGTTTCTCTTTCAATAGCAATTATCCAAATTATTTCAACTGCATCTTTTCAGTCCTCTTGAACAAAATCTGGAGCTCTGTCTGTACTTTATTCCTGTTATGCTGGCATTTAAATTTCTCTAAGTTTTACAGCAACAGCCAAATCAGAGATTTTACTCTGTAGTCCATGTTCCAAATCACTCAAGATCAAATTCACTAAAACTCTTCTTAGCCTATAGTCTATTTATTCAAGACAAGGTGTCCCCAGACTTACGACGATTTACTTATTTTTTAAATTATTTGTCTATTTGTTTATTTGTAGTGAACTCTTCCTAGTCAATAGAGGTTTCTAGGGTGACAGAGTTAATTAGCAAGTCGCATGGGCCCACTGGAGAAGGAAATGGCAACCCACTCCAGTGTTCTTGTCTGGAGAATCCCAGGGACAGCGGAGCCTGGTGGGCTGCCGTCTATGGGGTCGCACAGAGTCGGACACGACTGAAGCGACTTAACAGCAACAGCATGGGTCCATGGTAAATACCAAGAAAGTCAGAAAATCCCGAAAATATTTTCTTGGTAAATACCAAGAAAGCATTCCATCCACCTGGTGGCCTAGCAAGCTTAAGGTCCATCTTTAGGGATTCCATTTCCAGTCACCTATGCTAGCAGGGAACTAGAAGCCACACTGGCTTATTTTTCATATTATTCAAAACAGGAGTAACACAAACATGCTTCTCTCTTGCAGGCTTTTGATTTCTTGGATGAGTTGAAATGGAGATGGTCAAAGAATTCCATGAAATCTATGCAAATCAGTTGGCATGTTCCTTGATGGAGTGAGGGGTGAGCGTGGCGTCTATAACACAAAGTGCTAACAGGGACAAGTGGGCCCGAGTCTGGCTGTGCCCACCGACCTGAGGGGCCCAGCGGGCACTATGGTGAGTCAGAGGCAGGCTGGCGACAGGACAGGACAGGAGGATGTTCATGGCTGAGCCTGGGCAGAGAAGTGGAGTTGGTCTGAGAAAGGACAGGACATCTCTGGAGTGGGGGACAGGCCACTGAACACGACTGAGGCAGGAATGCGTCCTTCCTCTCCCAGGACAGGAGCCCAGGTCCCCACCGCCTATTAACAAATTCTAAACTATGAGCAAGGTCTTTCTCACCCTCCTTGATCTGGCCTCCTCCGACTTCTGCATCCTCAGTTCCCATAGAACGCCCCAATGCTCCCGCAGCAAACACATTCGAGACGGTTCCCTGGACACCCCGTGTACTCTTCTCTTTCCACACAGTCGCTCCTGCTCTTCCCTGTCCCTACCAGGATCTAATTTACTCGGAGGCAGTGAGGGGAATGGAGTTTGAAGCTGGGCAAGTTAGCAAGTCCCCTGGGATTTAATTTCCTTGGCTGTAAAGTAGAGGGAGGTGGCTCAGACAGTAAAAGAGTCTGCCTGCAATGCAGGAGACCTGGGTTTGACCCCTGGGTTGGGAAGATCCCCTGGAGCAAGATACGGCAACCCACTGCAGTATTCTTGCCTGGAGAATCCCATGGACAGAGAGGCCTGGCAGATTACAGTCCATGGGGATGCAAAGAGTTGGACATGACTGAGCGACTAACACTTTCACTTTCGAACTGGATAGCATTACAGGATCCACTTCTTAGAGTCACTGTGAGCATTAAATGCGCTTATGCATGTAAAGTACTCTTTTGGGGGCTGTGCCATGCAGCATGTGGGATCTTCGTTCCTCGGCCAGGGATTGAACCCGTGTCCCCTGCATTGCGAGTACACAGCCTAAACCACTTGACTACCAGGGAAGTCCCAACACAGAAAATACTTAGATCACAGTGGAAAGCATATTATAAACAACCCACTGACACATGTTAACTGTGGTAGTAGTAACAGTATCGATAGGGACAGAGTAAAGGGACAAAGTAGGTGATTAAATAGTTAATCCCACTAGGGGACTGTAGGTAGAAAAACTATGGGAGACCCCCCCCCCCTTACTAAAACCAATAGTAAGCTAATGGTTACTCAAGAAAGCAGGTTTACTTAACCACAAAACCAAGCAGGCTTGCTTAGCAACAAAATCGTGCAACAGAAGCATGAGGCATGTCCCCAAACAATAAAACAATGGTGGGATGAGACCCACATCCTGCCCAGTGAGCTCAGTAGAACACACGCTCCGCACACATAAAAAACAATCATTTGTGGACACAGCTTGACCATGTAGGGACAAGAAAAACCCCCTGCTCGATCTGGAGGAGGAGCTGATGATGGAAACACATCTACTCAAGAAAGACAAAGAAGCCCTTCTCCCCCTCCCTACGTTTCCTTTGATTATAAAAATGTTTAAGCCACTATATACTCAGGACATGGTATCCCCTTGCCCACTCGCTTGTAAGCCTTGTAAGTATCCTGTTCTAATAAATCACTTCTTATCTATCACTTTGGGCTTCTCAGGTGGTGCTAGTGGTAAAGAACCTGCCTGCCATGCAAGAGACATAAGAGGTGTGAGTTCAGTTCCTGGGTCGGGAAGATCCCCTGGAGGAGGGCACGGCAACCCACTCCAGTATTCTCACCTGGAGAATCCCATGGACAGAGGAGCCTGGCAGGCTACAGTCCATGGGGTCACAAAGAGCCAGACAGAAATGAAGCTCTTAGCGCACACACACATCTACCACTTTGCCTCTTGCTGAATTCTTTCTGTGCTGAGGCATAAAGGAGAAGAGCTCTTCGGAGTCCCCTGAAACACCATCTAACGGTTTCATCATCAGCATCGTCATTCATTGTTAATCTTCCAGGTCAATTCGCCGCTAATTCAGGAACCTTCTCATAATTTTCAAGCACAATTAACTGCTCCTTCATCATGCCCCCTTTTCCTCCGTATATTTCTCTATCACGACTCTGACTTCTCTCTGATTCAAGTGTCCTTCCAGTGGTGACACTGGTTCTTAGCGATCCCTCATCACCCAGCAAATAGGTCCTCACTGTTTGGCTGGAGTTGAGAAACACAGTGACTATTGTGACACGTGGGTTTGCTTGCAAAGCAGGAATCACATATTCAAGTCGGAAGGAAGGATCATAGTTAGGTGAGCGAGCTGCACGCATCTCAGAAAGCTCCAGGCTTCAGAAATCTGGAAAGCATCTGAAAATCTGAGGTCATTTCAGCATCTGAGAAGCATACTAAAAAGTGTTTTGTTTTAATGATCTCATGCAGAAATTCACAATCTCCCAGACCCGGTTTTTCTGCGATAATATTTAGTCACTCTCTCACATACCCAGTGAATTCTGAAACTGTGTTTTGGTTGCAAACACTGGCATCAGCTTCTGTCTTCACCCACATGGAGCTGTCTAGCCCCCAATCTCCTTTCTCGATTGCATTTTTGTGATTTTGTAATGGTGACTGCCTTTGTTCTACAGCATCCCACCATACCAATCAGTCTAATTTTTCTTAACAATTAAAAAATAAATAAAACCTACAGTGTATTGCCACTCTGAAGGAAAAAGTCCCCCAGAGCCATCTGGGGAAGCACTGCACAGCCAACCATCCCATCTCAGCGTCAGTTCAGGTGTCGGACAACCTGGGATCAAACCCTAGATCTGGAGTTATCTCAGTACAGTCCGAGAGCAACGGCTGGAGTAAAGCAAGCAGGAATTGGAAGCAGTCCTTCTGATCACCGTCCTCCCCTTCAGGAAGGCCCCAGAGCAGGACTGAAGCCTCTTTTCTGGGATCGATAGGGACACACACAGCAGAGGTGGGGGCCCCTCCTAAACCCAGCTCGGGACTTCAGTCCACACGTTTCCATCTCCTCTGTAGCCAGTCATGCCGCATCCCAGTGGAACTCTGCATCCAGACAAATGCATTTAGGTGGTGGTGATCGGTGTACTGACTCACAGCACTGATTTCATTGGACTTCTGTGAACCCCTCGGGTGCCAGGGAGTGAGGACATCAAATTAGCAGAAGCCCCTCTCTGCAATTGAAAAGCTCGCATTCCAGCCAGGGAGTGGGAAGGTGAACAAATAAGCGACAACTTGACAGGGTGAGTAAAAAGACTCAAGGATCTGCAGAAGAGAATGCTCAGGGGAAGGCGGGATTCGCTACTCGTGGAGAGAGCAGAAATGGCTGGTGGTGGGGGGCAGTGTGTGGGAAAGACATTCCGAAGGGGAACGTGAGGGACCCCTCCTTTGCCAGAGAAATGGAACATCTGATTGTGTGAATTCTGAAACCACGCTTGCTCTTTTTTTCCCCTCCGCCTAACAGCCAAGATTGACTTCGGCTTTTCAGAGCTGACGAGGGGAAGAAAAGTACAAGAAATGTGAAACCTGGGGGCGAGTAGGAGAAAGCGGGACGGGAAAGGAAACGCTCTTTATCTGCAGGCTCTTCCATCTAATGGTCATCTGTGAGCAGCTGGTCATCGGATCAAAGGAACGGGGGCATCAACCACCCCCACGCCCCCCCCCCCACGCCCCCACCCCCACCCGTGAAGGAGAGGAGACGCTGCGATCAGGCGAGGCGCCTGCGTGTGAACACTGTCATCTCCGGCCAGACTTTCAACTCAAGCTAGAGGTCGAGCCCAGCGCTGAAGCCTCAGCCAAGCCCCTGCTCTCGGCCCGGCTCCAGAGCCAGCACCCCCCGCTGCTGTGTTTTACCACAGCTATTTCCTTGAGAAGCTGCAGTTTGCTTTTTTCTTCTGAATATGGCCACAGTACTTTCTACCTAGAATGCAGGGGAAAGGTGAGCGGCTCCACAGACCCTGCTGATCCATCTGAAAGTGTCATCTCTCTTTTTAGCTCGTGGAGTGTCCTCACAGGCGTCCACAACAGCTGCAGGGACCGCTGGTTCGTCCACACTAAGGACGCAGGTGAAGGCAGGGTAGTGCTCACAGGCTTGACGGATTCCTTCTTACCAAGGCGAGAAGATTCACCTGGTGTCCCTCAGGAATGGCATGGGAATGGAGATGAGCCTTTAGAAACTCTTTATGTCTCTGGTCTCTGAGCCAGAAGTGGATTTTCTCAGAAGCCAGTGACCTCGGACTTCAGGCCTCACCTGCCAGGCCCTGGACTTGACCTTGTATTAGCATCTGTTTCCTTAAAGAAGGCTCCAGGTGTCATATAAGCTTCAGGTCCCTCAAAACTCTGTCCTTAATATATGACATTGTGCATATGTGGGCTTAAGTCTAGAAAACTTGACATCTAAACCGAGACAGGAGAGGGCTGGAAGTCTCTTCTGGAAAGGCCCCCACCACTCACGGTGGAGTCTAGGCTTTCTCATTCACATAGATACCTTGCCACCAAAAAAAAACCCAAGTGCTTTTTCAGAATCAAAGCTAAACACTGCAATAGAAACCCATGATATTTCAGACTTAAACTTGATCTTTTCTCGTGAAGGGATAAAGAAATGAGAACTGATATTAATACCTTGTTCTTTACATGAGGTAGTACTCATAATAGTTGCTGTAATTTTTGTTGTACCAACCCCTACTATTTATTTACCATTTACTCTGGACCAGAAGACTTGACACATTCTTTGCGCGAACAGTCTCAGTCCTCATTACAGCCTTATGCCATCAAGACACCCATTTTACTGATGAGCAGAGTGAGGCTTGCAACAATTAAGTAACTTACCTAAACTCACAATCTAATCTGGGTCTGTTTAACTCCAAAGCCTTATGCTTTGTTTAGACAGAAAAGTTAAGAATTTAGAGTCTTCTACTGTCTTGGATAAATAATCTTTTTTCATACCAGTTCTAACTTCTTAGTAGATATTTGGGCTTCCCAGGTAGCACTAGTGGTCAAGAAGCTGCCCACCGATGCAGGAGATGTGGGTTCAGTCCCTGGATTAGGAAATCCCCTGGAGGAGGGCATGGCAACCCACTCTAGTTATTTTTGCCTGGAGAGTCCCATGGACAAAGGAGCCTGGCGGGCTATAGTCCATGGGGTCACAAGAGTCGAACACAACTGAAGCGACTTAGCAGAGTAAGATACTTAACCGCTAACATGTATTTTCTTCCCATAATCTCTCCTTTTGACAAGAAGTTCTATTCCGGGGCTAAAGAAGCTGAATTGCAAGACATTTAAATTAGACTCCAGCTAACTTAATTAAAAAATTTTTTAAATTATATTTATGGTCCACCTCCAGACTAGAGATTATAGGGGATGAAAAAAATTGGAATCTGTGAAGTAAACGCAGAGCAAAATAGTGATAAACTGTATGTATAAGAATGTACAGGCCAAAAAGGAAACCAAATGACGCTCATCACTGCCTTTGAAAAAATTCACACCATACAGCTTTGGGAGAGTGTTTTTCAGTGTGGATTGTTTCTTAATTAACTCTAAAGTATTCCTCCATTCCATTTAAATCATTCTTAGCCTACGGTCACAATGTATACTATTCAATGAAATGACAAGTCATCCTTTGTCTAATTTCTTATTGCTGTTCTTCCCCACCTTTTCAAAGTCATCAGTGTAAGAGAAGTTATATTAACTGTAACCTCTACCCACCCCACCCTTCAAACAACCCACCACAAGGGCTGGACTCGGATGCTCAGCCTACCTTTGCCTCAGCTTCAAGAGAGGAGACCAGGGGAGCTCGCTCTGGGGAAGGAAGTCAAGCTTTCTTCGAGTTAGAACCACTGACGTGCTTCTCTTTCCTTCCGGTGGGCTGGGCGGGCGCTGAGAGCCTCTGTGGCTATCAGCTCCACGTCACCAAGGATCCCGGGGACAAAGCCACCTGGAACCACACCCAGGCGCTCTTGAAGGCCAACAGTTTACGTTTTTAGCTGGAGGAAAGACCACGCTATGCTACCGCAGTGTTTCACTCAAGCAAGGAAACCCCCAAGGAAACTGGAGGCTTCAGTTAGTCAAATGTTCCCACCTTTGCGAGAGGCTTCTCACTGACCTCAAGTGTAAATGACTGTGTCATCACAGCTCAAAGAGCAGCTGTTAACTCAAGAGTCAACTTATAACAAGACTGGCCTGGACTTTTGGGGGTAAATTGCATGGAAGCATAGTGTACATAGGGGGCTTCCCAGGTGGCGCTGGTGGTAAAGAACCCGCCTGCCAATGCAGGAGACACAAGAGATGTGGGTTCGATCCCTGGGTTGGGAAAATCCCCTGCAGGAGGGCAAGGCAACCCACTCCAGTATTCTTGCCTGGAGAATCCCATAGACAGAGGAGCCTGACGGGATATGGCTCTTGGGTTTGCAAAGAGTCAGGCATGACTGAGCGACAGAGCACACACACAGTGTACACACGGAATATGACACAGATCATAAGAACAGCTGGATAAATTCTCCCTAAGTGAATTCATCCCTATCAAGAAAAGAATTTTGAGCAGCGTCTCTGGAGCTACTCTGAATGACAAAATGTGTGCCCTTATGAATAGCACCTTCCTAACCAGCACTCACACCACTGTCCCCCAGACTTCCCTCTCCCTCAGTGACTCTGGAGTCAGGCTGCCCCATCCACCTGGTCCCAGCGTGGAGAAGACATGGGGCAGAGCCATAGCAAAGCTGCAATGGTCATGGATGTGAGCGACAAATACACCTCCGTTGTCATCACCCACCTAGAGTCTAGGGTCATTTGTTTCTCCAGCTCTAACCTAGCCTATGCTGACTGGTGCAGTGTGCGCATGACTTCATATACACAGAACAGATACACTATTTCATAACCATCACAGCATGAAGATCAGCCAGTCAAGGACTTCCCTGGTGATCCCGTGGTTAAAGCTTTGTGTTTCCAATGCAGGGGGCATAGGTTTGATCCCTGGGTGGGGAACTAAGATCCCACATGCTGCATGGTGTAGCAAATAAATACTTCACTAAAAAAAAAAAAAAGAAAGAAAGAAAATCAGCCACTGTGCCCTGAGTTATCCTTTAGTTGTTGGGTCTTGGGGATGAGGGGTGGGGGCCAGGACTGGGAGGAAGAGAGACCCAGGGGGTTCAGAGCAACAGCCACTCACCGTTGGTACAGAGGCGTTTCAGTCCCACTGTGCCTGTGTTTCGCAGATGGCAGCAGACCTAAACACAGGCATTTCTTAGCTCTTCTCGTGAGCACGTGATTTCTCAGCACAGGATTCTCACCTTTGGTGTGTGTTAGACCCAAGTCTATTTTCTTCTCCATTATAACATTACAGTCCTCAGACTAGAGTGTTTTGCAACTGCTGTCTTCATCATCATATGTATCATCATTATTAGTGACTTGGCATGACTCCACTGTACATCTCAGTAATACACCCCTAACCTCAGGAAAAGGAAGGAAAACCTCGAACATACACAGGATAAGATTTGGATGGCAAAGGGCTGCAGAGCCCAGACAACACCAGGAGACACAGCTGTGGCTGTGGATATCATTTGTTGAGGTGACACGGCTAGGATTATTAGGCTCACACTTGCTAAATAAGGCATTGACAATACCAATCCTTATTTCCAAAGAGTGTATTTAAGAGAGTCCACTCGAAAGAAAGAAAGCACACAACACCTGCCAACCTATGGCTAAGCCCCAAATTGAAAAACAAACCCAAGATCCAATCCACTGACTGCACAAAAACTTAACATTATTCTAAAGTACGGCTGAGAACGGGAGATTCATGAGCAGTTCTGAGTCAGTGTGTTTATACTCCAGGACTTCTGATGGACTCTTGGCAGAGCAGAAGTGCTAGTCACCTGCCAGCTGCCACGGTGATTTTAAATTCCTTAGCCCTAACAAAGTGTGCATCAACTGGGCAGACCATAACACTTGCACTGCGTTTTCCCAAGCACTGCAACATCGCTGAGCCTAGAGAATTCAAGTCCTCGCACTGACAGAAATCCGATTTTCAAATTTTTCCATAGAGGCCATATCCTAGTCAACTCTGCAGCTTCCACTGAAGCTCACAGATTGCCAGAAAGTGAGTACTCACTGCATGCGTGCTAAGTGAACACACAGCCCTGAAGATAAACGGACCAACTCGTCCATTTCTGGGGCAGACTCAATATAACTATGCCGTGTATTAAGATCCCTGAATGAATATTCTTTGACAGTTAAAACTGGAGAGTGGGACCAATGCAGATACGATGACGTCATGTCAAGTTTTTAAACAGTTCACATTCACGTGTTCTCTGTTGATTTATGCACATGCTGGTGACTTTCAGTCACAATAGAACTTAAGATGGAGTAGGAAATGGCAACCCACTCCAGTATACTTGCCTGGAGAATCCCATGCACAGAGGAGCCTGGAGGGCCACAGTCCATGAGGCTGCAGATTTGGGGATGACTGAGCGCACACATTATACCGTCCATGTGATTCAAAAGCATTATCAAGGCCGTATCCCAGCAGCCCTTCAGGAAGTTCACTTGAATCAGGAAATTCTTAAAAGGCTGTGGAACAATTTAGAAAAGAGGTCTCAAACCTCACTCAGAACCTGTCCGCTCCTGCTTTGCACGTAATTTAGCTAGTGGGCCTACGGGGCCTCCCTATGGAAGCAGAAGAAAATCAGAAGAGGGAAAAGGCCCCTGCCTGGCTAAAGAGGGCAGAGCCGCTGAGGAGCTGGAACTGGGCAGGTGGGGTCAACTGACCAAGAAGGACACCTAAAAAGAGATCTTGGGATCTCAGGAGAAGCTAGATGTGGGGAAGACAAAACACAGAAATGGCAGGCTTAGCATCCCGTGTAGACTGAGGCTTGAGGCTGAAACACTGGGAAAAGTGAGTGGAAGCCAGAATCGGAGAAGCAGAAACCAGGTGTGAGAGAGCAGCCTGTCGCCACCCAGCAGGTCCTCTCGGTCAGGTCAGGTGTCCAGGGCAAGGCAGCCTTGTGTCTTTCACCCTCCCCTCTCCCCTTCCCCACAAATCAGGAAGGTGATTGCCTTTTCCTCCACTCCCAGTCTGCAACTGGGTAGGAAGCAGAACTAATGTGTGGGAAAATCATTCTTTTAACACCTTTTAATTGTGTGTTTACCACAGGCCAGGTACAATTGATGGGGCAGGGGATCCATTAGTGAATCAATTGGATTTCTGCCAGCATGGAACTTAGCTTTTATAGCGTAGAAACAAGGGTTGCAGATGAACTGAATGTGGGTGCTGCAGCTTAATTCTGCAAAGTGTCAGGGTCCGGTGGTCAAACCCTTCCTAGGAGGATGGGAAGTGGTTTTTAGCTACTGGGCTTTGGAGAGGGTGTGGTAAAAACAACAGAAAATGTAGCCCCCAAAGTCAAAGGTTTTAACCTCAGATCATGTGCCAGCTGATACATCTATCCCAGCCCTTCTTGGAGAGCTGCTGAGAATTACCCAGGGCAACCACTAATTTTTATAAATTCGCTTGTCTACAAGTTAAAGGTATGCCTAGATCATTCTGGTTAAGGCTGCCAGGAAGTGTGCAGCATTTTACATTTTCTACCTTATTTAATGGTACTTGAAGGGGGAAAAAAAATTATATGCAAAACCTACTTCCCCAAAGGTAAGCTTCGTTCAAATCTAAAGTTTCCTAATTCTGGAACCCCCAAGGGGGCTGCAAACAATATCTCAGACAGCCCGTCATGTTCCGAAATCACTTTACAATTTGTTACTAGGTGTCCAAACCCACTTGCTTGTTCAAAGGAATCCAACAAAGTACAAACTTCAGGGAGGGGCCAGGACAGCCCTTCCCCTCCCGGCCTGACTTTTTCCAGTTTGTTTTGTTTTAGCTAAGGCTGTTGGAGGAGACTCTTGAGAGTCCCTTGGACAGCAAGGCGATTCAACCAGTCAGTCCCAAAGGAAATCAGTCCTGAATATTCATTTGAAGGGCGGATGCTGAAGGTGAACCTCCCATCGTCTGGCCACCTGATGCGAAGAACTGACTCACTGGAAAAGATCCTGATGCTGGGAAAGAATGAAGGCGGGAGGAGAAAGGGACCACAGAGGATGAGATGGTTTGGTGGCATCACCGACTCAATGGGCATGAGTTTTGAGTAAACTCCACTGAGTTGGTGATGGACAGGGAGGCCTGGCGTGCTGCAGTCCATGGGGTCGCAGAGAGTCGGACACGACTGAGCGATTGAACTGAACTGTCCAGGGAGCTGCCGGGACACCCTGGTGGAGGGAAGGTGTCCCCGAGGAGAAGCGCGTCTCCCTGACGGCGGGAGGAGAGGCGGGTCCCATCCCGCGGGCACTGCGGGTGCCCCGGGGAGCACGAGCCCGAGGGAAAGGGCGGTGCCCTGGAGGAGGCGGGGCGCGAGCGCGGGGGCGCGGTCTGGGCGCGGGGGCGGGGGCTGAGCGCGCCTGCGCAGCGTGCGCCACTTGGGGAGGCGGTGGCGACGCGCCGGCAGCAAGATGGAAGACTACCAGGCCGCCGAGGAGGTAACGCCCGGTGGGCTACAGGACGGGCGGGGACGGGCGGGGGCAGCCAGGGCCGTGTGCGGGCGCCCGGGCTGCCTCTGGGCCTGGGCGGTGGCCCTTCCCGGCGCCCCGCCGACAGCTTCGGGGTGACCCACTGCCTGGCGGACTCCGGGCGTCTTCGCCCTGCCCGGGGGCCGGGGGCGCGGAGGGGGCGCGCCTCCCGTCGTTCCTCCGGGAGCGGGCTCCGCAGGCCCGGACGCCTTCCTCCGGGGGCGCAACATCCCCCGGGGATCGCTAACCCTAACCCCCGGCCCCCCGCGCCCGCGGCCCTCCGCGCCCCCGACCCCCCGCGCCCAGGCCCTCCGCGCCCCCGAACCCCTGCGTCCCCGGACCCCCTGCGGCTCCCGGTCCCCTGCGTCCCCCGCGCCCCCCGACCCCGGCCGTCACTCGCGCCCTTTACTCCGAGCGCAGACCCCTGCCCAGGCAGATGGGGGAGCTGAAGGCCGCGTGTGCGTCTGCCGGCTGATGTTTGCGAGTCTCCAGAGTGACATGCACACCTGACCCGCACCCCCAGTTACAGCTCCCCAAGGGGCCCCCAGTCCTGGACCGCTGCTGCTCTGGCCGCGGGCAGCAGGCAGACGCGCCCGCGAGAACCTGCCTTTTTGTCTTGGGTTCCTCTCCTGCTCTCCACGCTGTGCACACGCCCACCGTGGCCACCGTCACTCACATTTCATTTGAGAAGACAGTCCGATAGCTCCGATTTTGGTGGGATGGTGGGGCGGGTAGTCATTGCCCCATTGAAGAAGTCGGGTAAAGCATACAGCTGTTTGCCAGGCAGAAGGTATTCACTGTAACAACGTGTGCTGTGTCCTGGCTTTCCTTCCGTCTGACGAGCATTCAGGGAATGATAGCTGATGGCTGTTGCTCTCACAGAATAGTTGCCCCTTTTCTTCTCGATAAATAGTTCTGGTTGAAGTACAAATAAATGGAGCCCTGTGTATTAGGCAGCCTTCCCAACCAGCACGAACCTTCTATGATAGTGTCACCATCAGTGTCCGAAGGGTGGTAGCAACCTAGGGAATGTTCAGGGAGAAGCCACAGTTCAGGAGCAGGTGGCCAGGGAACAGCTTTTCCCTGTCAACTGCAGTCATTGGAGAATGGCTTGTATTACAGGAATTATTGAGTAACTTTGAGGAAGGAAATATAGAGGAAGTCCTTTAAACCGGAGTTTTTAATACTCTGCCTTCTCATTCTGGCCCTCACCAAGGAGGTGGCTCAGTGACTTCCTTATTCCAGATCTCAACTGCATATCTGAGAAATGAAGGGGCTGAACAGAATGGTGTGTGTTTTACATAAGATAAAGCCCTGGAGGCTGGACCATGACTGTCTTCTCTCTAGTAGGCCTGCCTTCCCTGTTTACTGACCTACAGTAACAGACCTGACCCCCACGTCTGCTGACTTCACGTGGACACCTAACTTCACGTGGACACTGGCATCTTTGTAACTCTGCTCCGTTCATCTTTCCTGCAGAAGCTGAAACTGCCAGTGGATTCTGTACAACTGCTGTACTTTCCACTAAAAGTCCACTGAAATACCCCTCACCCTTTCTCATATTTTAACCGCATGGAAGCTCACACAGGGACTTTCTTGTATGGTTTAGAACCACTGAGGCCTCTTGGAAGGGTCTTTTAAACTTGGAGAAGTAATTTAAGATACTACAGAGTTTCGTTACCTTGGTGAGCTGGCTTTGTCTCCAGGCATGACTTCTGAGTACAGTGGGTGAGGGGCTTCAAGCAGTCAGCTCCTGACTCTCCTGCAGAGGAAGGGGCATCGCTGGAACTGGGCTTCGTGGTCAGCAGCCCAGCGGGGGAGAATACTCCCTGCCCACCTCTCTGCCTTTGTCCCACCAGGATGCACTGGGGCTGAGGGCTAGGGCTGCCCCCTGGAAAGCGCTCACAGAGCTCAGGAAATGAGGTTCCTGGACTCAGGGGACCTTGTACCCATTCACATGCACCCCATGTAAAAAGAAAGAAAACCACTAAAACTCTGACTGCTGGCAGCCCACCTCCCAGTTCATCTTGACATACTGGCTGAGAACCCCCATGCCTTCAGCTGACTGTATAGTCCTGAAGCCGGACACAGTTGAGAAGGAAAATATTAACCAGAAATAGGAAAGTCATTGTAAATTTTACCACTAAGAGTGGTTTCAAAATCCAAAACGTCTTAAGTTTCAAACCTCCTGATTAGTTTACATTAGGAAAAGAGTTAATTCATACAAAAGTCAAGTAACTCATTGAACTTCCATATTTGTTAATGATCCTCGCAGCCGGCTGAAATGGATGGACAGGTTGAGATCTAAAGTGAACTTAGTCTTATGGGTCATGGCATAATTAAAAAAAAAACAAAAAACCTTGAAACTGTATACGTGTACCCTGAGTCTCCTGCCTCTCACTAGCTTTGTGGTCCTCAGAGCTACTTAATGTTTTCCTCAGTAAAATGAACAGCCTGGTTAGATTATTTTTAAGGTCTTCATTTCTAAATTATATTCATTACCTAAATTTGCATTAATCAATGCAGTGGGAAAGGATCTTTTAAATCAATCGGGCTTAACTAATTTTTTCCCTTACAGACTGCTTTTGTTGTTGATGAAGTGAGCAACATCGTAAAGGAGGTAAGAGGAGAAGTGCTTCTTTTTTGAATGTTTGATTAATGGCTTATATGAGTGAAAATAATGTGTTTTAAATACTATCTTGGAGTTGTTTCAGCTGAGCCTGTGTTTTGGCATTTCAAATAACAGTTGTTACTTCAATGAATATCTAAATAAGAATTACTCCCATATTATGTAAATTATATATTTTGAATGAGACAGGAGGTTTTATATACTGGCATTATTATTGACTGTCACTAAGGCTTGGTTCTATAATCTTTTAGCATAAAAGACTCATGATATACAAATAAATACTTCTAATGTTTAATGGAGAGTGAATATTAAAAAATTGAACAACTTCTAGTCACTCAAGACCTGTTGCTACACTTGGGGCTCATTTTTTTTCTTTACATTCCTAAACCATCCACTCTATTGACCGTGGTACCCGCTTTAGATGATAGGAATGGGCTCGTTCATTCAAAAATACATGTCAAGGGTGTGTGCAGGGGACTGACGCCCAGAGAGGTTACAAAATGGGGAGGGGAGGGCAGACATTTATCAGATAATCACACTGCATTCCTCGTGTGCTGCTGTGAGGGATTAACCCATCTAGTGAGCTCAGAGCTGGGATCTGGAGGAAACAGAAGAGGAGGGTTCCTGTGTGTGTTGTGCTTAGTTGCTCAGTTGTTTCTGACTCTTCGTGACCCCACGGACTGTAGCCCGCCAGGCTTTTCTGTCCGTGGGGATTTTCCAGGCGAGAATACTGGAGAGGATTGCCATGCCCTCCTTCAGGGGATCTTCCTAATCCAGGGATCTAAGCCAGATCTTTCAAATTGCAGGCGGATTCTTTACCAGCTGAGCTACCGGGGTAGCCGCAAACGTAGGGTTCAGTTCAGTTGAGTCGCTCAGTCGTGTCCAACTCTTTGTGACCCCATGAATCGCAGCACGCCAGGCCTCCCTGTCCATCACCAACTCCCGGAGTTGACTCAGACTCACGTCCATCGAGTCCGTGATGCCATCCAGCCATCTCATCCTCTGTCGTCCCCTTCTCCTCCTGCCCCCAGTCCCTCCCAGCATCAGAGTCTTTTCCAGTGAGTCAACTCTTCCCATGACGTGGTCAAAGTACTGGAGTTTCAGCTTTAGCGTCATTCCTTCCAAAGAAATCCCAGGGCTGATCTCCCTCAGAATGGACTGGTTGGATCTCCTTGCAGTCCAAGGGACTCTCAGGAGTCTTTTCCAACACCACAGTTCAAAAGCATCAATTCTTCGGCGCTCAGCCTTCTTCACAGTCCAACTCTCACATCCATACATGACCACGGGAAAAACCATGGCAACCAAGTCAAAGACTGCAGAAAACAGGTGAGACCCAAGGAGACTTCCTAACAAACCAACTCCACTTCTCACAGTTCTAGTGAAACTGACCCGCCTTCCTGCTCCCCACTGTGTTCCTAAGAAACACTGTAGTTTGAAAAACAATGAAAAGCAGAGTGTTATAGATCCTGCAAAGCAACTAGAAAATGATGCCTCGTGTGGAATACTGTATATGGCAGAACAAGATCACT
Organism: Ovis aries; assembly: GCF_016772045.2. NCBI lineage: Eukaryota > Metazoa > Chordata > Mammalia > Artiodactyla > Bovidae > Ovis > Ovis aries. The sequence continues at coordinate 82,791,306 of NC_056061.1, read as the reverse complement.
TCGCCTTTTAATCACTTTGCTTTTTGATGATGTTCACAAAAATAGGTTGGAGTTCTTTAATCACTCTGGCATTTGTCAATAACTTGGATTAACAACAGTTTGCATTAAAGTCAACTCCAAATCATATAGAAAACTTCAAATGGTATTGTTCAACTGATCATCTAATGACCGTCTTTGAGCCACCAGCTTCACTATGTGCTCAAGGTACAGGGGTCTGGGGAAACAACCGACCAGGAAAACTGTTTCTGGCCTTGGTCCTGCCCCGGCGCTCTCCCCAGTGCCCCGCACTAGTCCAGACACCCCCACCTCCCTACAAATCCCTCAGACATACCAGGACATTCCTTACCACAGGGCCCTTGCACTTGTTCAGTCTGGAATATCTGTTCCCCTCTTTTCACTAAGTTAACCCAAAAAGCCTCTTGAAAGTGAAAGAGGAGAGCGAAAAAGTTGGCTTAAAGCTCAACATTCAGAAAACGAAGATCATGGCATCCGGTCCCATCACTCCATGGGAAATAGATGGGAAACCGTGGAAACAGTGTCAGACTTTATTTTTTGGGGATCCAAACTCACTGCAGATGGTGACTGCAGCCATGAAATTAAAAGACGCTTATTCCTTGGAAGAAAAGTTATGACCAACCTAGATAGCATATTCAAAAGCAGAGACATTACTTTGCCGACTAAGGTCCGTCTAGTCAAGGCTATGGTTTTTCCAGTGGTCATGTATGGATGTGAGAGTTGGACTGTGAAGAAGGCTGAGTGCTGAAGAATTGATGCTTTTGAACTGTGGTGTTGGAAAAGACTCCTGAGAGTCCCTTGGACTGCAAGGAGATCCAACCAGTCCATTCTGAGGGAGATCAGCCCTGGGATTTCTTTGGAAGGAATGACGCTAAAGCTGAAACTCCAGTACTTTGACCACGTCATGGGAAGAGTTGACTCACTGGAAAAGACTCTGATGCTGGGAGGGACTGGGGGCAGGAGGAGAAGGGGACGACAGAGGATGAGATGGCTGGATGGCATCACGGACTCGATGGACGTGAGTCTGAGTGAACTCCGGGAGTTGGTGATGGACAGGGAGGCCTGGCGTGCTGCGATTCATGGGGTTGCAAAGAGTCAGACACGACTGAGCCACTGAACTGAACTGAACTGAACTGACTTGGTTGCCAGGCAGCAAGTTTGATACAACTGCAGTCAGAGCTTCCCAGTCTCCCTGGAAGCACAAGTAACATTGCAGTCAGCGTTCCTTTCTCGTTGATCACCCGATCACTCAACTTCAGCAGCTTTTTCTGCCCCTGGGCAGTAGGTTAATTCCTTGCTCTAGCTATTGTTAAGTACTGCATAGTAAACTTGGATGGGTCCAAAATTCTAGGAAGGTTTTCCTCCCTCCCTGAAAAACAGTGAATTCCAAAGTGAATGTGTAAAGAATGGCTAGAGTTAGTGGTTTAGCTTGAGCACAGCCCCCACGTTGACAGAGCTGCTCGCTCAGCCATGTCCAACTCATTGTGACCCCACGGACTTGCCTGCCAGGCTCCTCTGTCCATGGGATTATCCCAGCAAGAATACTAGAATGGGTCGCTATTTCCTCCTCCAGAGGATCTTTCCGACCCAGAGGTTGAACCTGAGTCTCCTGTACTTCCTGCATTGGCAAGTGGATTCTTTACCACCGAGCCATCTGGGAAGCCCCATTTGACAAAGCTGAGCCCAGACCTGTTAATACCTTTGTCCCCTGAAACCAGGACAGGCATCAGGATAAAAGGCCCAGAAAATCATAGAATAGGAATATTCTCACTACCAACTTCACCAAGAGGTGAGGCCAGGGATCATGTGTATTCCTGAATAACCCCTGAAGCACACAGCATGAACCGTCCCAGAATACAGCGCAGAAGAGAAAACAAGGAATTTCATAATAAAAAAATGTGTCACAAGCTTAAATAAGGTTTTGGAATAGATAGAGCAGTTCTTTAGTTTTCTGAAAAACATACTTCTGTGATAACATTACCAGAAAATGCTGAATAAAGGAAGTATTTGTAAACACATGATTATCTGGATAGGTTTGTACATTGTTGATTATACAACCCACAAAGATTCCTCTATCTACTGTACTTTTAAGAAAGCAATAGGCAAAGGGAAGTATTTTCTAACTACAGTGGGAAGAAAATGCATTGCTTATCTCTAGATAATTAATCACAACAGCAAACATTAAATTCAGTCAAAATGTTTAAAAAATTTGACAGATGCTATATAATTACATATTTTAAAAAAATGAATAACGAGGGCTTTCCTGATGGCTCAGTGATAAAGAGTCGGCCTGCGAGTTCAGGAGACAGGTTCAATCCCTTATCTGGGACGATCCCATATGCCAAGGAGCAGCCATGCCCGGGTGCCACAGCTGTTGAGCTTTTGCTCTAGCGCCCGGGAGCCAGAGTAGTTGAGCCCACGTGCCACAAGGAGAGAAGCAATGAAAAGTCCAAGCACCGAAACTAGAGAGTAGCCCCCTCTCGTCCCAACTAGAGGAGAAGCCCGTGCAGCAGCGCAGACCCAGCACAGCCAAAGATAGATAAACAAACGTTTAAAATGAATGAAGGGGCTTCTTGATAGCCCAGTGATTAAGAATCTGCCTGCCATTGCCGGGGACACGGGTTCGATCCCTGGTTGGGGAACTAAGATCCCATGTGCCATGGAGTAACTAGACCCACCCGCTGCAACAAAGATCCCAAGTGCTGCGACTAAGATCCAGTGCAGCCAAAAATTTAAAGATGATAATAAAAGTGAAAGATAAAGCATTCGAATGGGATATGATACAGTTAAAAGGTATGTCTACAAAGGAGTACTCATGGTTCCCAACAAGCTTACTTTCACCTTATGCAGAGTATAACTTAGCAGGTCATAGGGCGCAGTGCTCACTGCGCTGCCCTCAGGAGCGGCCGGAAGGGGTGCTGTGCTGACAGTGACCGGCTGTGCTCTGTCTTCCAGGCCATAGAAAGTGCCATCGGTGGCAACGCCTATCAGCACAGCAAAGTCAATCAGTGGACCACAAACGTAGTGGAACAGACCTTAAGCCAGCTCACCAAGCTGGGGAAGCCATTTAAGTACATCGGTAATGCACCTTTGCTTCTGGTTGATGGTGGTGGTGGTTCTTTAAGTACTGCTGAGAGGGAGTGTGGGAGAGGAGACAGCAGAGGCGGTTTCTGGAGGAGCATGTCACCGGCCTGTGCACACCCACCTGGGCCGAGTGGCTGTGGGAACGACTGCGGACCACGTCCCTGGACGTCACAGCACTTCAAATCCGCTGCTTTTAGAGTAAGCGCGTGGTGAGGTGTCAGCTTCCTAGGACCAGGCGCTCTACCCCTACAATCATTTTCATTTTGAACGTCAGCCACGTGATCATCTACACATATGAGGACAGAGAAGAATGTGTGTTGCCAAGTAGATTCCTCTAATAAAAGTTTGTTTTTCTGTAGTGACCTGTGTGATCATGCAGAAGAACGGAGCCGGCCTGCACACGGCAAGCTCGTGCTTCTGGGACAGCGCCACTGACGGTAGGTTTTCCTTCCCCGGAAGGCTTGTCCCCGGCACGTCCCCAAGGGACCTTGCTGCCACCTAGACTATTCAAAGCCGTGTTCTAGGCAATGTGTGTTGGTTGTTGCATGTCTTTGAATGCATTATTTATTAGAGTCACCTTTCAAAACGTTTTATAGAAGAGACGGGCCGACCTTCTTTGTTGGCTACAGAGTTGAGTCCTGAGTGTTTGGCCTGATCCTGAGAACTTGGAAGGCCCAGCTCTTCGGGTTTTCAGGGCGGCCTGCCTCCTTCCCCCTGCAGGGAGCTGCACCGTGCGCTGGGAGAACAAGACCATGTACTGCATCGTCAGCGCCTTCGGACTGTCCATCTGACAGCCCCGCCCCGCCCCCTCCACCGCACCCCTTCCCTCCCATCTTCTAACCACCAGCCGGCTATTCAGCGATCACCTTTCTCATCCTAAGTGTGTTTTTGTGGCACTCTCAACATGTAGAGAAAAGAAACAACCACACTGCTCTCTGTGACCTGCACACCAAGTCAGAGGCGTTGTCATCACAGGTAGTCTGGAGCCTGTCCTGCCACTTGTCTTAACTCTGAATGTTTCTTCTCAAAGGTGCTAAAAGCCGAAGTCTGCTAGTGTGAAACTTTCTCTACTCTCTGAAATGATTCAAATACACTAATTTTCCATACTTTGTACTTTGTTAGAATAATAAATTATTCCAATTTAAAGTGTGTGTTCTTCATTGTCTAAATAATATCACAGGTGAATTCTCCATATTTAGCTTCTGGCTTTAGAATCGAACTGTAAAAAGAGCAGGAAAGGTTGCAGCTCTGCTTTGGTTCTCTCCAGTACAGTGAATGTGCTGACTGGCCACCCGGGGGCTGGGGGCTCTTGGCTGCTCTGCGGTGTCCTGGTTGGATTTCTGCCCCGAGCATCAGTCACTCTTCACTCTCAGATCCTTCCTCTTCTGGAGCTTCAGGGGCAGGAAGTGGGCAGGCTGGACTGTCCTTTTAGCCAAAGGACCTGAAGCCACACTCTCGGCCCGCGCCCGACCCGCAACACCGCAGCTTCTACGCGTCAGTCGTTCAGCAGCAATCAAGGAACACGTGTTAGTACTTCACTGCTTACGCGGTGTTTTCACAGTGACTCATTTGGGTCCACAATTATTAGCCCATTAACGAGTCAGAAAAAGGTGTTGAGAGGTTATCTGATTTAAAGTTATATGGGGGGTGGCCCAAACCCTGGTCTTAACTCGCCTTCAGGGCTCGTCCAGGGCCACGTTTACACGACAGTAGACCCACCTCTGCATCACCTGCTGAATTGGAAAAAGCCCTGCTCTCGTCCCTAAAGTGCCTAAACGGTCACCTTAATGCCACACGCAAAGAGGAAGCCACTGTACATAAACAGGATCAAATATTAACAGTGTGCTAACATCCACCAGAATGGTAGTAAAAGGCTAAAGATTCACACGATTTGAAGAAAAACCAGAGAAACACAGTCTCAATGAAGCCACTCCCACAGTGTGAATCTGCCGTAAATAAACGTTTATTGACTTCTGATTACAGTGATCGTTCTGGGACCCAGGGTAGTGTGCTCGCTGACGCACTTCCAAGGTCTAATATTCAGCTCTAGCTTTCCCATTGAGCCTAAGATTTAGAGTTGTTTTATTTTACAAACATTTACAGTCCTTTTGTAAAAAGGCAGTTTTCAGTAGCAGAAAATCCTGTTTCATAGTCTGGCAATACATTCCTGGGTCCTACATCCAGTCCTCAATGAGATGTCCCTTTTCATCACCCCTTCTCTAAGCTTCAGTGTTTCTACCTGTGAAGGGGATTCCAGGAAATAAGCTACTGACCACGTCATAACATACTGAACATTAACTCTACCTTGAGTAAACAGTTCACAGAATACTTGAGGCTGGTGACATCTGTCCTGTAACCTGCCCATTTAGCAAGCTGGCTTCACATACTGAATCTGAACTTTTACTGCAATCTGTAATTATGTACAGGAACAATCTTACAAACCTTGAATATATTTTATATATCTCCTTCTTTAGCCTTTCAAATGGGGCTTAAGAGAGAAAACTGCATCACTGTGCTGCTTTAATGATTTAATAATAAATCAAGCGGACCTTTATCCTCATGGATAATGAAGCTCTCTCTAGGGAAACGGAAAGGCCTGTGGTCATCTTCCAGGTTCCCCAGACTAGACCAGTATAAAAAATCATCCCCAAGATGATGTTATTCATGCCATTACCATGGAAGAACTAAAGTCAGCCCTTTGGATTTTTAATTTTAGTTTATAGTACTCTGATAACCCTCCAAGACCAAAAAAATAATAATTTTCTTGCTACCATCTAAGGTTGCTGGCAGACTTTAGTGTTATAACCTAGTACCTGTAGCACATGCTAAATGCTATATACTTGAAGCACATTTTTACATGGAAGATGTAATATGTTGACATATATGATACACCAGAGAAGATAAATTGAAAATGCATGATTTAATAAAGAACCATTTCCCCCAAAGTACTTTCTTTTATAACTTCCTTGTTCCCAACCTAGTTACAGAAAGTTAATAAATACTCCCTTATTTTTCATTTCACTGACCTGATGCTATCAAGAATCAACGTACGAAGATCAATCATCAGTTAACAGTTACACTACAGGACAAGGACAAGTTGTAAAAATGCCTAAATGTGTACAGCTAAATGCCTCAGATACTTTACAATTACTGATAAAAACATTCCAAATTATGGACAGTTATAACAATTAAAATTTGTAAACTATAACATACTAGGCTACATTAATCAGCACAAGTAACTTTTCATCAGTTTACATAAAATTACTTATAGTGAGTCTTAATAGAAGTAAGTTTGGTAACAAAAAAATTTTAATACCTCTGAATATACAGAATCAAGAAAAGAATCACATCACTGCAGATGTAAAAACCATGTAAACTTGAATTACCCTTGCAACAACACAACTGTCTGAATTCAAACTTTCTTATTTACAGGGTTTTAAAAACAAATATAAATGGAATCCATATTAAAGGTACGTTAAATTAAGAAGTACGAAGTCATAATAAATAGTCTTTCATGAAGCTCTCTAAGGCCCCGGCGCTACCTGAAGTGGACTATCGTTTGAGCTCTGCATGGTAGCTGGAGAGCTGATGCACAGATGGAGACAGTGGAGGTGCTGTTTGCAGGGTGGAACAATCACGTCCCTACCTGCTGTGTCTGCCCAGATGGTAGGCATCAGGATGTCTGCAGTGCTCACAGGTGAACCGTTCAAGAGATGAGTGTGCACGCCAGAGGAAAGGCAGAGGAGACAGCTCCACCTCCCACACTTGGCCTTGACAGAAAGGAGCTGGGGGTCTCCAGGGCCTTCTCCTGGATTCAGCAGCTCCAGACAGCACTTACGCAGAGCAGTTCACCCGTTTACCTGACGACCGTGTAAGGCTCACAGGGCAGGAATGATTCCCCACAAGTTACCTTCTCCCCAGAGATGTTCTTCCATAAACCATCTAAAAATGTGTTACCTTCTTGCACCTAGTTTCCAAATGTGAAGCTGAAGAAGTTTTTGGCAATAACGAATCTGTAGTATTGTTATCAGTCACTTGTTTAGCTTTTATTGGGGGGAAAAAAAAAAAAGCTCTACAGGAATACCGTCCTTAACAGAGCTACTCCTGCTCACTGGAATTTCATGGGTACCCTCCTCCCACCCCACCCACAAGGGCCTCCATCCATATTCACGATGTAAGGCTCACAGGCCTCTAAAGACTCTTGACAGTGAGACCCTTCCCTGTCAACCGGAGCTGACGACCTGTCAATCCTTAAGGAACCCTGTCGAACCCTCTTCAGAACTCCCGAGACCCTGGCTCTGCTTTGGTGGCAGTCTTCACCTCGAACCTGCCCACCCAGCCTCCCTCGACCCTCAACAGCCTGCGGGGAAGGAACGCCCTCGTGGGGCAGCCTCAGAAACGGGCTTCCCTCTGAAGGGTCGACAACTGGTGCCACGGGGCAGGGGAGAAAGGAAGCGAGAAGGGGGAACGCCACCATGCTGCGGGCCACATTCACAAAGGCCTTCCGGGAACTCAAAATCAGCAAACTTTTTTTTAAAGCATGTAATTCTCTCTACTAAGAACAGGAATGATTTCTTAACATTGAAAACAGCTTGTCTTTCATCATCTGGAATCTCTGAAAAAATTATTTGGCTGTCTTAAAATTTTTTGTCAGGGCCTCTCTTCCCAAATAAATGCCGTCAGTGTGACGGTAAATTTAGGCCCAACATTTAAATTAGCCCTCAGTTTTGGTTTTCCTTTCAAACGTGTAAATGAATGAGGGCCAGGGCATCTCTGCGCGTCAGACGCATCCGGGGAAGGCAGGCCGGGGCGCGCTCGCAGCGGCGGGCGGCCGGGCCTCAGTCGCTCTCGGAGCCCTCCTTGTACTGGGCCCGGATGGCCTGGCCGTTCTGCAGGGGCATCTCTTCATAGTCACTCCTGTCACGGAAGAGACCTCTGACACCCCGGGCTCCGACAGCGCGGACTTCTCTCCATGCCGCGGAGCCGTCCTGACGAGAGCCCGGCCCCTGCTGGCTCGCCCCATCCCTCTCACCGCCTCCCCCTCCTCCAGCCCCTCGACGGCCAGGGCCCGCCGCCCAGAACCATGCGCGCAGATGCCCAGCAGGAAGGCACGAGGCCCCTCCTGAGCACAAAAAACCAGGGGTCGCAGACACGCCCGGGTGGACCGAAAGGGATGATACCGTGAACAGCGCCTCAGAAGGCTCGCCAGCCTCCTCAGTGAACGCGCAGAGGCAGGCTGAGTGCTTCCCGCGGGACAGAGAGCGGGATATAACTTACCCATAGATCACGTCGTCATCCGAGTCATTGAGCATGGAGAAGGCGGGGTTGTCCTTCAGCTGCGACTCTGAAAACCAACAAGCATTGTTGTGTCATTAGCCGGGAGAGGCCGGGTGCTGTCCTAGGAAAAGAATGAGGGTCGGAGAGAGCTGGATTCCTGTCCTGCCTCCACCGGTTATGGCTGCTGTTGAGCTGGACAGGTGGTTCCGAGTCCTGGCGGGGGATGTGCTCACTCACAGGCCAGGACAGCGCGGGGAGGCTTGGTGGGAGCCTGAGGGGCCTGAGCCCCCTGGAGGAGACCGAGAGCCAGCTGCCCCACCCCCTGGAATCCCCCAGGGCCTCACAAGAGCCAGGCCACCCTCCTACCTGGGGCCTGAGCTAGCCCCCGGTGCCGGTCCATCACCGCGGACGGGAGCACCGCACGCCGCCAGGGCCTCGGGCATGTGCTGGGAACTCCTCCACGGACAGCCTGTGGCCGGGGCGCGCCAAGTGCTGCCTGGGCTCCAGAGAGCTCGCCCCCTTCTCATCCCGGGGCGGGAGGGCTGCTGGGTTTGCTTTTCGGTTTGGTCCCTGGGGAGGTGGGCTGGGGGTACACAGGGCTTTCTTCTGATGGTCGGGGCACTCGTGTTGTACAGATCATTTCAGGGCACCGGGGCGGTGGCGGTGGGGGGGGCGTCATGATGCTGGTGTCAGGGCCCACCGACTCGCTTGGTTCTCGCATGAGGGGCTGTAATGACAAAGAACCTGCTGGGCTCCACCTGCGGCTCGGGGCTCACAGTGAGCGCCCACCTGGTCTCCCTGCTCCAGAGCAGGTTCTGCAGCCACGGCGCCCTGCCAAGGGGAGGTGGGCAGGGGGTCAGGGGCAGCTTACCATACAGGGCGTTCTTCGAGGGCGAGTACACAAAGGCCAAAGTGTAGAGGTAAAAGTTCAACAAGCCGTAGAAAGACAAGAATTCAGCTGGTGGCAGCAGTCAAGGGAAGCAGCAGGCCCAGACATGGTCTCCTTGGTCCTGTTAGCTGGCCCCGCCCCCAACCAGCTAGGCCCTCGGGGGTCCATGCCCAGACATCAGGGCGCCACAGGGTAGGTCCAGCCAGAGGTCACGGTAACCTTCCCGGGGCAGCTGGAACCCCCAGGTGAGCTGTGCCCTCTCCTATCCGTGGCAGGACCTACTGCCATCAAGGCACACACAACGGTGGGAAGGCCACACAGGTATGGGTGAGTCAACAGTGAAATGCCCTGGAAACAAGACTCTCAAACTGGTCTTTCTTAGTCTTTTCTGAATTACAGACCCTTTAGAGCATCTGATAAAGCTTGGTGTGAGATTCAGTTACTGAACTGTGAACAATCATGCGTTGACTCCAAGGATGTAAGAGGCCCCAAAGAAAGAACCCAAGACATCCAGGGTGAACCCCAAAGTGTCCCCTGATGGATGCCACCACTAAGAGCGGAGAGGGGAGCACACAGCTGACTTGGGCATGCATCTGAAAGGGGGGGTCACTACTGAGCAACGAGGCCTCAGGGATCGCAGGAGCCCTGCCCTGAGGCACCAGTGTCCCCCACAGCTGGACACTCCTGGGAGGTGCTAAGGGATGCCCTCTGGGAGACAGGACTCCTGAGTCAGGCCTCGGCTTCTCCTCAGTGCTCAGCAGGGGGAGGCAGGCAGCCCTGGCCTGACCCGAGGGAGGCGCCGATGGTGACTTGCCCCTCTGCAGTCCCCGCCCCACAAAGAGGACAGCCGAGGCAGGTGCTGGGGTCCCCAGGCTTGAGCCCCGCGGCTGCCTTCAGGGGCCTCTCACTTGGGGGGACAGGCATGGGGCCCCCAGGGTATGCTGTACAGGTGACCTGCCTCTTCCGGACGCTCAGAGGCCTGAAACACTACCCACCCCACTAGGCTGTGTGCCTGACGCCTTCCCAGAAAAGGATATAATTCTGGTAGTGAGTCGACAGTTCAGCTACGAAATTGTCCTGTAATACTTGTGCTCCGAACCTTAAATAAAGGATGACGATGCTGAAAAAGAAGGGAGGGAGGGAGGAACAATATGTAAAAACGTACCAAGAAACGGCACCAGCTTCATATGTCAATAGACTTGCTACTTTCGCTTACTCTAGTCACGATTATTTCTGCATGGAGACTTGCACACACATGCACGTGCACACACGCGCACACGGCCACTCTGCTGACACGCGTGACGGCAGGGTCCTGGTACCCAGAGCCACCTCCCCTCCCTGAGGTCCAACCTCCGCTCCGGCCAGACTGACTGCTGGATACAGCGTAAACCAGGTCTCTTCCTTCCCGGCCAAACGCCCTGCGAAGGGCCCCCATCACTGAGAAGGGAACCCGGGCTCAACCTGACTTCCTGGCCACCCTTCCCCTCCCATCCTCCACCCCCACACACTGCTGTCCCCGAGCCCGAGCTTCAGGGCCCGACTTCAGGCAGCAGATCCCCCCCACCCTGCTAAAGCAGCCACAAGCCCCCGGCTGTCATCACACCTCTGTTTTCATTATGGCACTTCCGCTCTTTATTAATTTTTTTTTTTAATCACCACCTTCCTCCATTGGAATATAAACACTGCAACAGGGAGGAAGGAGCCTGCCTGCCTGTTCACCAGGGCAGGTGCTCCATAAACCTCTGCTGCACCAACGGGCTGACCCCCTTGAAAGTCAGATGAAGAAAGATCAGGAAGCCTAAGCGCTTCAGGGAGTCTGGCTCCCAAGCGGTGGGCGGGGGCAGCCAGAGGGCGAGGATGTGCGGGGGCGGGGGTGGGGGGAGTTTGTGTAGAAGGAGGTGAGCTGAGTGTGAGGCCGCACGAGGGCTGAGGAGAGCCGAGTGACAGCCACACACGCACCGGTACCTTCAGGTGAACGCAGAGGCGGAATAAAACCCAGCTCGTTTTGAAATGCGGGCTGAGTTCACATGGCTCGGTGAGGGCAGCGAAGGAACCCAGAGGCCTCCAGGATCCTCCACCCCACACAGCTGAGACCCCAGAGCAGCAGTGGGGAGCTGGCCCGGAGGAGCCCCGAAGAGCCCCCACCAGGGGAAGGCTCTCACGCCCACGTCTCTGCTGCTCGCACAACCAAGAACGGAGAGCAAAATGCAGACGCTACGCTTCTCTCAGGGTTTCGCTTCTCCTCTCAGGGTTTTGATCTCGGGAGCAAGGACCTGGGATTCATTCAAAGACACGGCCTTCTGCGCCTCCCTCAGGTGAGGTTCAGGGACCCCCGCTGGAGGGATGCAAACAAAAGCAACTCCCGCCCACAGACCCGCCCAAGCACGGCACCCTGGCTTCTAACCCTCCCACCCGTGTTCTGCTGCACCTGCTGATTCCACACAAACATCAGGGCAGGGACAGAGTGCGGTCCTGCCTCCCGGGGCCCTGCCAGGCGGGGGAGGGCCTCTGACCCTGCGGATACCTGGTAAGCAGCACCCTAAAACTAACCCCATAGACGGGGACAAAAGATGCTCGTGACAGTCGAACAAAAACTCACAGTTTGCTTCTATCAAGCAATAAAGTCTTCTTACCTGATGACGAGCACGACAAAAGTCAACGCAGTCAAGAATTTTAACCTGAGATCTGAAAGAGAAATACATACAGGCTTCTTAAATCACCAAACTGGAATTAAAATCCACTCATCCCAGAGAGCTTAAAAATAAAGAAGAAAAGAAAGCCAAACTCTCAGAACAAAACCCCCTCCCATGTGGACTCCATTGTTAGTACCTGACGCCCAGGAAGACACGCTGTCCCACCTCCCTGAGTCTGGAAGGGTCTGTGGCCGTTACTATTTGGTTGTCACAGACTGGGGGACAGGACCCAATGAGATCAGGTGACTTTCCCCGATTCAAAGAGAAGGAAACCCCCACCCCCACTGCCTCGCTCGGAAGGTGTGTTCCAGAAGGATCCAGGCAGCTCCAATAGCCACACACACGGCCCCCGGGGCCCCAGCTGACCTCCGCCCTGACTGCGCTCCCTCTCACCCTCGCCTGAAGCACTGTCCACGTGGCCCAGTCACCCCAGCAAACCTGCCGAGGTTCCCCCCGCCGCCCCCGGCCTGAAGGTGCCCGCCTCCCCGACCTGGCAGGCGGCCCTGCACCAAGGGTGGGAGACCAGCACTCACCTACGTAAGGCATGTGACCCAGCTCGGAGCAGGCCCGCACGATCAAGAACAAAAGGTACAAGATGTACACGGCGGCCACCACCATGAAGAAAACCTTCATTCCCTGGCAGGAAACAAGACGGGCCCTTGAATGACTGTGGGGTCTCAAGGGTGGTCTTTCCCTCCGATGCTGTAAGCGGGAAAGCCAAGCCTTTCTAAAAGGACCCGGGGTCGAGGGTCACTGCCGCGAGCAGCACAAGGACACGCAGACTCTGCTCGTGCGGCACAGGCGGCCGGCTCACCCAGGGGCACACCCCGGTCCCTGCTCAGCAGACGAGCGAACACCTCCCCAGTGCACGGGCAGCTCTGGGCCCGGGGCCCAGAACGTACTAGGTGCTCAGTAAACGTGGTGGCTCCCGCTTGCCCCTCCCCGGGGTGAGGTCCTGGCTCCCTGCCCTGCTCGGGAAGATCTCAGCTTCTCTGGACCTCGGTTTTCTTTCCTAAGGACCGAGGGGACTGAACCAGACCATCCAGGAGACTCTAGGTTCTGCGACCCTGAGGCCGGGAACACAGGACGACTCTCGTCTGTACTCAGGAGCTGTGACAGCGAAGCTGGCTGATGAAGGCCAGGCCCCACTGGGCTGGGTGCATGGTGCCCCTCCTTCTGCAGAACCTCTGCAAGAGTTCAAAGCCTCCTCTGCACCTGACACCCCCCCCAACCCCCTCCTCCCGCCCCAGCGCTTCCTTCTCAGAGCCAGGACTGCCCCGCACAGCCAGCAGACAAAGGATCTGCTCTGCCTCCTCGGAACCTGTGGCTTCAGCCTGGGCTCGGTTTTCTCGTCTGTAAAGGAAAAGGGTTTCGTGGCCTCCATCCTGGGCCCCTTCAGCTATCTCCCTAGAAGCCCGTGATTTCAAGGGTTTCCTTTAGTAACAGGAATAGACTGCTCGGTCTGTTCTTCCTGCGAGGGCTCCCGAGCCCTTGGCCTCCCTGACTGCCGGGCTGAGGAGGGGACAAGTGACCAGAGCCGCAGTGACCCTGCTGTGCCGGAGCCTGGCCCAGCGCTTCACCCTCCTTCTCTCTCTCAATCCTCACGACGACTCGAGGGAAGATCCCACCACTGCCCACTGCACAGATGACATGGGGAGGAGGAGGGAGGGGCGGCCGTGGCCCAGGACTGTGGGCTTCACCCGCAGGCCTGGGGAGCCTCGCCAGAGCACAGGACCGGCCTGTGACCTTCGGCAGGACGGGCGTGTGACCTTGGGCAGGACTGCCTGCCCCACGTCCTCCTGTGAGAAGTGAGCAGTGACCGTACCAGACAGAAACTCCCTAACTGTAGATTAGCGTCAGTTCAGTTCAGTCGCTTAGTTGTGTCAGACTCTTTGCAACCCCATGGACTGCAGCACACCAGGCCTCCCTGTCCATCACCAACTCCTAGGGTTTACTCAAACTCATGTCCTTTGAGTTGGTGATGCCACCCAGCCACCTCATCCTCTGTGGTCCCCTTCTCCTCCCGCCTCCTCTTTGCCGGCATCAGGGTCTTTTCCAATGAGTAGCCTGGGAGGTGCAAACTCAACCAGCAGTGTCAAATGTCACCTGTCACCGGGGCTGCAGAATCCTCTCTGACGAGGTGTCAAAGCAGCTCCTTCCTCCCCTTCCTTAGTGTCTCCACCCCAGAGGGGCCGCCCTGAGGCCTCACCCCTCAGGAGACACAGCCGAGAGCCTTCCTGGGGCGTCAGATTCTCCAAGGGTCCGTCCCGCCCCATCACAGCTCGGGGACAGTGTCTCCTCTGTCTGGCCCAGGACACCTCCCCCTCCTCTGCAGCTCCAGGGGCACCCTGCCTTGCAAACCTACGATAGCATCCCAGGGCTAATTCAAAGACAGGAAGGACAAAACACAAATAAAGACAGCCTCCCCCCAGTAACGGGGGCCTGCGGTCCACAAGGACACACCTGCTGGGCCCCTGCAAGCTGCAACACTGGTCTCTACTTCCCATGCCTTCTCTCCCTCACAAGGTCACATATCCTTTGAGAGCAAAGGTTATGACATGCTGTTCGTAAGGCACACACTGAACCACCTTCAGAACTCCTCACACAAACAGTGGAGTGGAAAGGCTACGGGCACTCCGCTGCCGGGGTCCAATTGAGAATCAGCGCTGGCACCAATCCCTGTGACACGTCTGTCTCAACCGCTTTTCAACATGGTATCGTCATTCACTACACTTCTCTCCTTTTCAGACAGCAGTTCCCACAAAGAACCACAGACTTGATCACCCTCTGCAAAGCTGCACGGGGAAATGCCGGAAAGTCACCTGGGGTCAGGATTCAGCTCTGGGGCTCGCCCTGCCCAGGGACAGGACTCCAGACCCCTCGGCGGGGGTCCGGGTGCCCCTCAGCCCCAGGCACCTCCATGCCTGGGCTCCGCGGAAGCTGCACCAGGACGGGCTACCCACGAGGCACCGACACATCCTGGGCCTCGAGAGGAGGCCACACTCCCGGCTGGCTGTCACTCGCGTTAAGTAAAGACTTAAGTAAAGATCCGCCTTCCCAAAGTGCGAAAAGTTTCAGGACCGAGACAGCGCAGCGTCACCCGGAGCGCCAGGCCCTGGGGCTGTAGAGCTCGCAGGCCCACGAAGCCAGCCCCGCTCCGCTTCAGAGAAGTAAGTGGACAAAACGTCTTAATTGTTCTACAATGTTCCTAGAAATCGGCACGTCTGTGCCCTGGCGCTTCAACCATAAACCAAGGTCGGGGAGTGACAATGCAGGGCTTCTTTCTCCTACCATTCACACACATCTCCCCCAATTTTCCTCCCATGAGCTTTCTATGGCCCTTGTCAAACAACCAGTTAGCCAGCCAGCTGTGTCAACGGCACAATTTAAGTTAAAAAATTGAGTTGTTTTTTTAAAACAGCAGCTAAAAAAAAAAACCCGCAGGTTTCACTAACAATCCTTACCTGAAAATTTCCTGTGTCAACTCGATACTGGTACATTGGATCATGTAATTCATTGACTCTAAAGATACAATGTTAGAAAAAAAAAAAGCCATAGATTAATCACTAGTTTATTTTATACTTTCTCTCCCTTGGCTTTTTAAAAAATTTACTAATATAATCTACTCACTGACCAACCATAAAAGATTTTTGAAAAGTAAACCTTGGTTTATGAGAAATCTTGAATTACCTACTGAACGGCCCACAGTCCTCAGTGTTGTAAAGTATAGTATTTTTCATTAAGAGAATCTCTATGCTATCTCAACTCTGAGGCTGATTTTCCGGGCACCCCGTCTATGGCACGTATGGCACCAGGACACAGATGAGCACCTGAAGACAGCAATGTGCGCAGCCGCTCAGTCCCGGCTCTTTGGACCCCATGGACCGCAGCCCGCCAGGCTTCTCTGTCCATGGGGTCTTCCAGGCAAGAATACTGGAGTGGGCGGCCATGCCCTCCTCCAGGGAAAGACAGCAAGAAAGGTAAACATAAACTTTCATGATACTCATTTCAAAACAACACTGGTCACTTGGATGACAGGTGGGCAGGGAGAGAAGTGGATGTGAGCTAAGTCCTACCATTACTGTACCAAGAAATGAGATGTGCCAGCTTCCAAAATCATATCCCTGAGATGGAACTAGTTTCTGCAGAAAATTCTGTTTGGGTGAATCAGGCTGTTACTACGTTAGGCTTCTGCGCGGTGCCTTTTTACTGACGGACAGAAATATTAAAGATCAATTCTGGGAGCTGGTGTGAGGACAGGAAGCTTTACAGACACAAACCAAAGGAGAGAATCAAAACATCTGGGGACAGTGGCAAGCCAGGAGCCAAATGGAGCATCATCCCTACAAATGAAGCCTCTGCCTCTCGGAAGGAGATATCTCAAATGACGTGGTATTTTTCCTTTTCCACCCGAGACTAGAAGATTCAGGCATGCCTCTACACACTGTTCAAGCAAAACTGAACCCGCAGCTCAAGTCACACGAGTAAGCCTTGAAACCCTGGGTGACAGATTCCCTTCTGGATGAGTTCACAGAACACGGTCAACTCTGAGTCTGCCCACATTATTCAATGCTCGCCAAGACTGTGGTTTCACGTAGAAGAAAGTTACTCACGTCTGCCATATTCCGAGGGTAACAGAAGCCAACCACAGTAGTCCAACGATGAAGAATTTAGGCAAATAGAAAGTCAAACACTTCCTTTCTCCCTTTAAAAAAAAAAAAGTAAAAAATAGAGAAGCTACTAATCCTTGCAAACCATTACCCCCTCATAGACCACACTGGATCATAGATACTCAGATCATGTTCACACGGCACACATCTTCTGTGGACTGTGAGGCTGACGACAGGTTCTCAAGGCCGAGTCCACCTTAGGACCGTCACCAGCGTCTGGAGCGGGAGGGTCAGCGCTGAGGGCTCACCTGCACCCGGATCCCGTGGTACGCGCACAGCCAGAAGAGCAATAGGGCGCACAGGAACACAGACTGGAACAGGTCGTCCAGCATCCCCGGGAACCAGCTGTTCACCAGGAAGGACAGGGGGAAGAACGGGTCTGGAAGGCAAGAGGCAGGCAGGCCTGATGAAGGCGGAGCCGGCGGGCACCCCAGCCACAGGAGCGCAGGGCTCAGGATGGCTTTCTCCCCGGCCAGAGCCCAGGGGATGGTAGTGAACTAAAGGCTGTCTTGTTTTGCAAACTGAAAAGCCACTGAACAGATTGCTCTGGGGATGACTGCAGAGCGCCGCCTGCTCTCGCCAGCCACAGCTCTGGAAGGAATAGTTCTCTGGGGCAAGGGACAGAGGCAGACAGCTGGGCTCCCACCCTGAGCCAAGTCCTCCAAGCAGGGGGGAAAATGCCCGCCCCTGTGAGTCCTGGGGCCACGTCCCGTGTGTTCCCTGTTCAGGGCCCCATCGCCCCCGGATGCCCTCCACCTCTTGGTGTGGAGGGGGACCGCGCCGAAGGGCCTACCGTTGTAGAGCAGCAGCAGGGGCAAGAGGATGGACATCCACTTCTGCTCGATGCCCCAGTCTCGCATGGAGAATTTGCGGAGAGAGTGCGCGAACAGGCACTGCGAACCAGACCAGGCCCCGTCACCGTCTCGGCCACGCCACGCGGCATTCCTTGACGGCTGTTGGCCTGCATCGAAGGTCTGGGGCCAGCCCAGACCTGCTGCACTAAC
Organism: Ovis aries; assembly: GCF_016772045.2. Taxonomy (NCBI): domain Eukaryota; kingdom Metazoa; phylum Chordata; class Mammalia; order Artiodactyla; family Bovidae; genus Ovis; species Ovis aries. The sequence goes on along the minus strand of NC_056061.1, from coordinate 82,773,674 downwards.
CCCGGGCTGAACTGACACCGGGACCGCCAGGGACAACTGTGAAGGAGCCGTTATCACAGGACGGGGGTTGGATGAGGATGGTCACGGCCGTGACCCCTCTGGCCTGGCCTCCTCCTGAGCCGGCTGCTTCTATCAGGAAGGACCGCCCAGGGCACAGGCCACACGCCCCTAAGGTGCGACTCACAGGGGACAGCAGCTTCTGGGGGACACCAGGGCACCCACAGGAAAAGCCCCAGAACGAGGCTTACAGCCACGGTCAGACGGTGGGCCTGTTTTCAAACGCGTGCCTAAAGAGGCCCGGCTCCTGGGACAGGCTTCTTTACAGCCTTTAAAGCATCACGCAATTTGGGATTTCTGGGCCTGGTGCCGTTTCTTATTTTTCCTGCGATCTTACAGAAGCCAGTTATCTACTAAGTAATTCGGACGTCCTGGGCTAATGGCCCATCTCCCCGTCTGTCAGAATCAGGCCCGTTTCTCTCATTTGAGAACATGGGGCCCAGTTCTTTAGGCCCCCGAGTCTGGCTGCAGAGCCGTAGGCAACAGGAATCCTTTAAGAAATGGCGAGGATCTCTGACCCAGGGTCGATGGCACTTTCCCACCTCCCTCCATCAGGGAGCTCCCCGGGGTGGGGTGGGGGCTGCCCTGGCCGAGCCCACTCTCTCTGAGCTCTGCGGCCAGGTGTGGCCCTCCAGCCACTCCCAGGTCACCACTGCCTGGCACCTTCCTCCATGTCCCCTGGGAGCCTGTCCTTCTGCGGTCGGTTTGCAAAACAGCAAGTCCCTTGGGTGGCAGCTGGAGCAGCCACCACTGCAAAGAGTGGGCCCACCCCCTGGACGTCGGCTCGGGGCAGGCCCCTCCTCCTTCCTTCAGTTTACAGACGCCCACCCTTGCTGGCTGGGCACCGATGGGGCTGCTTCTACTTTAATAAGCGATTGCTCCCCAAAGTCACGGTGCCCTTGTGGACAGACACCTCGGATCCCAAAGGAGCCCTGAGCCTGCACATCCATCCCCTAATCCTGAAAAAAGCCCAAAGACCGAAAGGTCTGGTCCACTTCCCCAAATGTAAAAACCCAAAAACCTGCTGAGTCAGCGCTCAGAGAATGTCACTCAAACAAGGCAGAACTCCTTCCGCCCAAGTTACAGGGCACTTGTCACTCAACGCTGATGACAATTCACTTACGAGTCAGTCACCTGTAATTGCCACGACACTACTCAGAAGTCCTTACTATGACACCACCGCACTCCTGCAGCGCTGCGCCCGGGCAGAGTATAGAATATTCAGTACCATCAGGTCGGCCCACTGGATGGAGTGTTTCAGAGTTCAGACAATCAGAATTTGTAAACTAACTTTGCCCTTGGTAGGATTCCATGAGGTGAACGGTACTCACAGTGACAATGAAGGTAAGCACCACAAAGACGAACCGGAACCAGATTTCCAAATGGGAAAACGCAGGGTCGTAAGTCTTCCACTAAAATGGAAAGCAGGAAAACAATTTGGGAAAAAATTCATCTGAAAGGAAGTATATCACATCATTAACAATAGTCATCTTGAAATGTGAGATTACAGGGAATTTAAAATGTTCTCCTACACTTTCTGACATGTTCTAACACTTTAACACTTGGTATGTTTTTATATTAAAGAACATATACTTTGTACCAAGAGTTGACAATGGTTTTAAACAGTAGCATACTAATGATGAATCTAGCAGATAAATTATTCTATAATAATAATGAGCATTTGGCTTTTAAATCTCATATCAAAGATTGATCACTGCTATCAATCTCTTTATTAGAAAAAGCCATCAGTGAGTGGGGGGTGGGGGAACAGAAAAAGCCAGGCTTTCTATTAAAAGAAAAAAAACAGTTTTAAAAATGCAAAAAATGTGAGTAGGGATGATGATCTAAAAGACACTGAATGAAACAGAAACGTGAATCTGACGCACGAAGACACTGGAATCACAGCTGCCAGTTCCCGTGCTGAGCAGTCTCACTCATATCAAGTCTGCGGCTAACAGGGCGAGGAAGGGGCCCTGTGTGCTGACGGCAGGCGGAAGGCAGCCCTTCCCATCCTGCTCAGCAGCCAGGTTCATCCCCAGACCCCAGGACACGCGCTGCACCGTGCCAGGAAGGACCATCATGTCTGTGCTGAATTAAAATCAGCTGAGCGATGTAAAAACTGTAACAGAGCAACAGCTGAGTGAAGGACTCAGATTTCCCTCACCTGCCTGCAGCATTAGACACACACACACAGTGGACACGAAGCAGTGAAGGGCCATAATGGCCTGCTCATGGGGCAGGGGTGCGCCCTCGGGTCGCCCCACACTGTGCAGGAAGCCAACCCGAGCCTGCGGTCTCCCTGAGTTGTGGACGCTCCGCGGTGAGGGCAGGGACAGAGCTCACCAGTCGTGACTCACGGGGCAGAGCACTCAGAGAGCACAGAGCTCACTCTGGACACCTGCCAAGGTCGTGCCCCCACACCTTCAGCCTAATGTTGATCTGCGCCTGAGTGTGGATAAGCCACCCAAGGCCGGGAAATCCCCCAAAGGAGCCCTGGCACGCACGCAGGGCCAGCGCAGCGCCTTCCACAGCAGGATCCCTGGCACACACGCAGGGCCAGCACAGCGCCTTCCACGGCAGGATCCCCGGCACGCACGCAGGGCCAGCGCAGCGCCTTCCACGGCAGGATCCCCTGCACGCACGCAGGGCCAGCACAGCGCCTTCCACGGCAGGATCCCCGGCACGCACGCAGGGCCAGCGCAGCGCCTTCCACGGCAGGATCCCCTGCACGCACGCAGGGCCAGCACAGCGTCTTCCACGGCAGGATCCCTGGCACGCACGCAGGGCCAGCACAGCGCCTGCTCCACGGCAGGATCCCTGGCATGCACGCAGGGCCAGCACAGCGCCTGCTCCACGGCAGGATCCCTGGCACGCACACAGAGCCAGCGCAGCGCCTTCCACGGCAGGATCCCTGGCATACACGCAGGGCCAGCACAGCGCCTTCCACGGGCAGCAGGAACACGCACAGGGTCTGTGGAGCGCACTGCCAGCACATTTTTTCTCGGCGGTGGGGCAACATCAGCCTTACACTTGGTGCTGCTCTGCTCCCAACAAGCAGAGTTTAAAATCCAGGCCTGAAGAGATTGAGCTGCTTCCAAGTATCGTGTCCACGTCCTGGACAGAGCTCAGCGATGTTTATGAGAGTACAGAAGTCCAGCAATCATAAGCTCTGGCACTGAATCAAAAATACGAGACATGTACTAAAGCAAGAAAATACGGAACAGGATGAGGAAGAAAGTAATCCGTCGAACTGACCCAGAAATCACAGATGATAGAATTGGTAGATAAGGACTCCAAGCAGCTAGAGGAGCGTGAGGCCGAGACCGGGAGGCTGATCAACAGCAGATGAGACATCGCAGAGGGTATAAATGTGAACACATGAACACAGAGCAAAGGAATCGACTTAAAATGGAACAGAAAAAACGCACAGAGCGTCAGTAAGCTCTGAGACAACTTCAGGCGGCTGAGAAGATGTATTAATGTACCTGGAGTCCTCGGATTCCTACCGACGGAAAGAAGGCAGGAGGATAGAAAAAATATTTGAAGAAAGTGGCCAGAATTTTCCCAGATTTGATGAAAACTATAAACTCACGAATCCAAGAAGCTCAACTGTACTCAAAGGACAAGAAATAGGAAGAAAAGTACACCAAGGAACACCATAATCAAACTGTTTAAGAAAAGGAGAAAAAAATCTTAAAAGTGAGGGTAGGGGATGGATAAAGGGGAGGAAAACCATTATAGAGGACAAATATAGGATGAGAGATTTCTTGTCAAAAAATGCAAGCCAGAAGACCAGTATTTTCAAAGTACTGTAAATAAACACAATACCACCACACGCCTACCGTTGCAGTCATTTAGCTGCTCAGTCATGTCTGATTCTTTGCGGCCCCGTGGACTGTAGCCCGCTGGGCTCCTCTGTCCATGGCATTCTCCAGGCAAGAATACTGCCATTTCCTCCTCCAGGAGATCTTCCCAACTGCGGGACTGAATCTCCTGCATTGGCAGGCGGATTCTTTACTGCTGAGCCATCGTGGGAACTACGCACCTATTAGAACAGCCAAAATTACAAAGACTGACCCACCGAGTGTTGATGAGACGAGATGTGAAACAGCGGGAACTCTCACAGGTGCTGACTGACATGTGAGACGATACGGCCGCCGTGAACCCAGCGTGTCTTCATCAGTGACACAGGCCCCTGCCGCAGGAGTCGGCATCCCATCCCTGCGCACCCAAGGGAAGCGAGAGCGCGCGTCCACGCGAGGGTCTGGACACGGGGGTTCGCAGCGGCTCTGTAACGGCCCCGAACTGCAAACAACGCAGGCGCCACTAGCAGGTGCGTGGATACACTAACCGTGCCACCTTCACGCAGCAGCACGGAGGGCTAAACTACTGAGCACCACCGCCATCCAGCAGCGGCCAGGCACTTACGCCGAGTGCGAGAACTCAAACCTGTCGCACGGCTCCACTTACGTAGAATTGTAAAAAAAACACAAGTGAGTCTGCAATGCAAGCAGAACTATTAACAACTGATGTTACTAGAAAAGTGGAAATCACGGTGATTAAGGACAGATGAATTGTGACATCAGAGATTAGGGTTCAAACTCCAGCTTTTCCATTTCCCAGTTGGGCAGTTTACTTAAATCACATTAAACCTCAGATTTCACTTCCATAAAGCAACTGCTCTGTAGAAGTATTGTAACATTTAAGTAAGCTGATGCACAGAATAAGCTTAGTGCAGACCCTGGCAAGGAGTGAAAGCTCAGCAAATAAGAGCAGCTATAATAAATCCAAAATAATACAGCTACTGTGATGATTGCGTAAGAGGAAATGTAAACAGGTACAAAAGTTAAAAGGAGAGAATCACAATCAAAGACAAACCAAACAGTGACCCAAACCCAAATGACAGGGTTGAGTGAGGTAAACCCGGGGTCGGCGGGGGGATCACTGCTGAGCACTTTGGTAAAAGGCTCTTAAGAGGGTGATGTTCAGACAGGCGACAGAAAGGAGAGATCCCTCGCTGGGGAAACACGGTGCTCTCTTCCTTCCGTATTCTTGAATCAGAAGGATGCAAACAGCAAGGTCTAAAGCACAGATGTCATCACAGGACGAGAGCAAAGTTCACCTGAGCTCGGACATCGGTCTCAGGCCCTCTCTGAGTTCAACTCCTACCTCGTGAACTCCACGACACAGAAGAACGCTGATTGGATTTTCTGAGGACAAAGTTCGAGGAAATCAGTCATACAACAAAGAACAGAATCCAGATTCAAACTCAAAGATCAGGAGAGGCTGGGGCAGAGAGACAGAACTCTGAGAAGAAGTTTCGGAGCAGAGTGTAATGTCTGAGCAGCATCTGAACTGTTAGAAACCAACCACAGAGGCCAGAACAAAGGAGACCAGGCTGACCTGGGGCCATGGGGAGAGAACCCGGAGTCCGAGGGATCTGTAAGGGAGGAAAAGAAAGGTCCTTGGCGGGGATGAGACAGGCATCTTCAAACACCTGCAGCGCCTGCAGGCAATGAATAAACTCGCTCTGGGTGGTCAGAGACAGGACAGGAACAAAAGTAGTGTGACTGTGACCTCGGCCGCCATCTGTCAGCACACAAAACGAGCTGGCGCTGGGCACGGCCCCAAGCCCAGCCGACGTCCAGAGGCCTCCAGGAAACGGGGGAAACTGCAGAGGCAGGAAGGTACCTAAGGGTGCAGGAGGCGCCCACACATCTCTCAGTAAAGGGGACCTGGTCATCCAAATAAAAACCTGTCTATAAATACTCGTGGGCTTCCCCTGCGGCTCAGCTGGTAAAGAATCTGCCTGCAGTATGGGAGACCTGGGTTCCGTCCCTGGGTTGGAATGATCCGCTGGAGAATGGAAAGGCTATCCACTCTAGTATTCTGGCCTGGAGAATTCCACTGACTAGAGTCCATGGGGTCGCAAAGAGTCGGTCTCGACTGAGCGAGTTCACTTTCACTATACATACTCGCAGCAGTGTTATTCCTAGCAGCTGAAGGATGGAAACAAACCCAATGCCCGTCCACTGTCGCCTGGGTACACGAGAGGCGGCACACACACAGTGAAACAGCATTCAGCAAAGGAGGAATGAAGCGCTGATGCCAGCGAAGCACGGATGGACTCTTGAAATCATGGCTCAGCGAAAGAAGTCGTTCACGGAAGAGCATGAAGGGCACGATTCTGCTCGTATGAAATGTCCGCAACAGACAAATCCATACAGACAGACAGCAGATGGCTGACTGCGGGGCTGGGGGAAGGGAAGCGGGGGCCAACCGCTCACAGGCTGCGTTTGCGTCGTGTGAATTACTGTGTCGCATGAATACATCACAGAACAGCGCGATTCGAGAAAGGACCCACTGGCACCTTCATTCAACAGTCAGGGCTGTTGAGAAGTAGCTATTTCACGGCAGAAGTAATGGTGGCACCGGGATCTGAACCCAGCTCTTCTGTCTGGTCTAAAACCCGCGTTCTCGGTCACCACGCTCATTATTCTGACTCCCAACGAGCAGAGGGGACAAGGAAGCCAATGTCAGCTGGGCGAGAGACAGGGAAGTCTAACCATCAGAGCTTCCCAGGTGGCGCTAGTGGTAAAGAACTCGTCTGCCAGTGCAGAAGACATAAGAAACGGGGGTTTGATCCCTGGGTTGGGAAGACCCTCTGGAGGAGGGTATGGCAACCTGCTGCAGTCTTCTTGCCTGGAGAATCCTGTGGACAGAGGAGCCCAGTGGGCTTCAGTCCATAGGGTCACAGAGAGTCGGGCACAGCTGAGTGACTCAGCACACACCACCATCAGAGCTGTGCGATTCGGGGCACACCTGAGAGCAGGGACCCCTCCCAGAGGTCAGCTGGGTCTAAGTCCACTCAGGCCTGGAGGAGGGGGCCCCTCCTTCCCCAGAGGACTGCCCCAGTACCTTCCAACTGCAAGGCTACTCTCGCTAAGTCTCAGGACACCACGATCTTCCAATTCCACGCTAATTCAAGCTATCCTTCACTCCATGTATACTTAATAAACCGGTTTTTTTAATAGTTCTTAGAATTGTACATGTCTTCCACCATCCAAAAGAGCATGATTTCAAAGCTGTGATTTATTTCGGTCATTCCACAGAGAATGGGAGCTACACAAGTGAGCCATGGGAACGCTGTGGTCAGCCGGTGTACTCACGGTGAAGTTCAAATCCTTGACGGGCCGCTTCAGGTGTTCGAATCCCACCGTCACTGTATACTTAGTGTAATTCAGGTAGCTGAGGTGAGCCACGATGATTTCTGCACACTTCTGCAAATGCACAAGCAAGATCTGTGTCTGTGTCCTTAAAACGCGCAAGACTCTCTCTCTCCCAACTGACTTGTGAAGTGACCCATTCCAACCACAGAGGATCAGCACAGAGCACCTCCAGGGAGCTCACTAGGAGCCCAGGGGAACTCAGATGCCAGCCAAAAGCAGTTCTTAGAAAGAACCAAATGGACATATTTAGAAACAAATAACGCATGATTTATAATCACTAGACCTTCTCTACTTCATAGGATTCAAAATAGTACATCACCTCGAGAATAGACTTCTGGTTGCCAATGGGCAGGGGAGGCATGAGAGAGCTGGACTGGGAGTTTGGGATTCGGGCTTCCCTGGTGGCGCAGATGGTAGAGAATCTGCCTACAATGCAGGAGATTTGGGTTTGATCCCTGGGTCAGGAAGATTCCCCTGGAGAAGGAAACGGCATCCCACTCCAGTCTTGTTGCCTGGAGAATCCCATGGACAGAGGAGCCCGGCAGGCTACAGTCCATGGGGGTCACTATTATATATTGGATGGATCAACAACAAAGTCCTACTAGATAGCACAGGGAAGTATATTCAGTATCCTGTGATAAACCATAATGGAGAAGAATACGAAAAAGAATACACGTATGTATAGCTGAATCACTTCGCTGTACAGCAGAAGGGAACGCGACACTGTAAGTCAACCCTACTTTCATAAACTTAAATGATAATATGTCACCTGAATAAAAAGGTGAGTTAATGCAACCTGAACTGACATTTTCACAAATACACTAGTGCAGGAGGTACGCTGGTGAGGACACGACTGCTCAGAGCCCTCCGCCTAACCTTCCCTCCTCTGTGGCCCATCTCTGCAGTCACTGTAGGATGCACGGGGCGGATCACGCGTTTCCCTTTTCTCCCCTGGCCTGTGGCTCCCACGCAGAGCCCCTGCGGTCTCCGTGGTGTAGCGTGTGTACGCACGGACCGGCCAAGCCCCAAGCTTTTATCCTTTAGGATCAAGAACGGGCCTGCTTGGGTCTCCCCCACAGATGTGGACATGGACTCAGTGGCCAAGCCAGCCCGGGGCTGTGAGGAACACGCAGGCCTCCCGGTGGCACCTGCTGGAGCCACGGCTCCGACTGGGGCTGAGTCACCTGCCCTTGGGCAAGGCTTCCCGAGCCCGGAATGTCCTGAAGACGGCAGGAGGGCAGCTGGCAGGGCGGAGAGCTGCCCCAGGGGACAGGAGAGGAGGCAGAGGAGAGGGGGGTGCGTGGTGTCCGCAGGGTGGAGAAGGCAGCTGCTGGGCCGGTGGTCCCCACAGCCCCCACGCCCACTGTCCCTCCTCTCTATCCTGCGTAGCAGGGAGGGGGGGGCCCAGGCTCTCATGCCAGCACAGACAGCTCCAGCTCTCGCTTCCTCGCCCACCTCCATCCTCACCACTCTCCGCCAACCCCCAGGGAAGGCATGGCCCCCCAACTTTACAGATGAGGAAAAGACATTTCAGAAACTGGCCCACTGTCCCCGCTAACACAGGGGATGAACAGAGGAGAAGGAGGGGGCCAGCTCCATGGCCTGGGCCTTCCCAGGGGACCCAGGGCAGGGTCTGGGCTCAGCTGAGCAGCAGACACCACCTGAGTACAAGGGGCAGGGCGCACCGTCAGTTTCGCCTCCAGGGGGCCTGGTCTGCTCGGGTGGCAGTTCTGACCCATCTCAGGACCGTCCAGCAGACATCGATGCAGAAGGGCCAGAGCCAGCGGCCGGCCTCGGACAGGACCACTCCCATCTGAACGCCTTCACGCTGGGAAAGGCTCCCCAGTCTCCTCTCCCGTTACTACCAGGAGGTGTGCGCGGATGTCAAGGACACAAGCTTCGGAACAAAGCGCCTGGGCTGAAGGCCTGGCGCTGTCACGCACTCGCCATCTGTGTCATCCTGGGCCAGGGTCCCGCCCTCTCTAAGCCTCAGTTCCTCCTTCTACACAAGGGGGCTCTCGGACAGTTCCTGCCCCAGGAATGGAATGAGACCACGTGTGGAAAGCACCGCCATGGGGCCCTTCCTGATACTATAATCAGACGCAATCTCTTCGGGGCTCCCCGTGCTGTCCACGCCCCTCCTTGATCTGTTAGGTTCCAACAGAGCCTCCGTACTGCGGCAGGACCTGCTTGCCACTCTTTGGGTTTCAACGGAACACGGTTCCCTACAATGAGGGCTCCTTTGCCGCTGTGGACCCTCTCCCTCCCAGCCCGGAGCCACATGCTGCACGTGGGGCGGATGTTCAACAAAGGCCAGCCGCTCCCGACGAGGCCCGGCTCCCAGTGCCCCACGTGGGTCGGGACATGCATCCCACAGCTGGGAACAACCCGAGGCCCGAGCGATCCAGACAGACCACGGACAGCGGCAGACCACGCTCACGTGAGACAGGGAGCCCATCAGCGGGCATCTGTGGCCATGCCAGACAGGCGTGACACAGACAGCACAATCAGGCGCCAGGGTGCGTGCTTGTGTGCGTGTACTGTGTGAGCACATGCGTGTGTGCACATTTCTAAGAATTTATAAGGTCTTGGTGCATGGGTTGGGTAGGTCTTCCATGCAATCAGTGGTGTGACTTAGCTTCTTTACCTAAGAAAGTAGCTCCACCCACAGGAATGCGGCAAGACTCCGCCGTGCACCGGTCGCATGGACTCACCTCTGCACACGTGAGCGTCCGCGTCCGGTTGTGAACTTTGTTATGGATGAATTTGGTGGTCCCGTCCTGAGCCACACCATCAACCTTAACAGTCATGGTGAAGGTTGTCTGAATAGATGTTTCTACAGAAGAAGAATCCCGGTGTTAGAGTCCACGAGGGCCGGTCACACCAGCAGACACGCCCGCCTTCCTGGATGTGTGTCAGCCCAGGGAGGTCCCTCTGTGAGTTGGCAAAGCTGACACCCGCCAGCAGAGTCGAGCCCTCCCTCGAGGGTCTGCCTTTGACCCACCACCAACCTTCATCTCACACAAGGCCAAGTTATTTCATGGCTGATAAAGTTATATATTTTACTTTCCCATATACATTTTAATCTAACTTCATACCAAGATAAACATAAGTTTCTTATTTTTCTGATTATATAATCTCTTATTTTTCTGATTATATGCTCATTGTTAAAAAAACATCTAGGAACACAAATACAAAGATATACATAAAGTATTAAACGTATAATCCCATCACCCGAGAAACTATGATTTCATGTTTGGGTCCATGCTTCCAGACGGTTTTCTAGACACACAAATGTGTAGTGCTATCAGATTTTTTAATGCTTTTTAAAATGTTACAAAAAGGCGTTGATTTTTTATTCTAAGCATTTTTTTTCCACTTAATTTACTGCAGTCATTGGGTTATCTTTCCAATTCTTTCAACTGAAGCACCTCGCTGAATCACAGTATGTAGAGAACGAGGTGGCCTATGCTCTCAGTTCTCGGGAGCTGCCGTGGGTGGACAGAGCGAGGTCATCGCCAACGGTGGGTGCTTTGGACGGGATCTCTAGGCCTTTGCACCGCAGGTGTTTTGAGGCCGGCTAATTCCTCACTGTGGGGAGTCTGTCCTGTGGCTTCAGGATGGTGAGCAGCATCTCTGGTCTCCACTCTCTGCTAGCAGCCCCTGCCCCCCAGCTGTGGCGGGCATAATGTCACAGTGTCCCGGGACACTGTCAAGTGTCCCTAGAGCACCAGGACCTAGTTCTCTCATTGGAAGCCCCTGGAGGAGGCTGCCTCTGGAGCATCCACAGTATGCAGGCTTTGAGCCAGGCTGCCCAGCACCCCTGGGCGAGGCCTGGCACCCGGAGCACGACCAGTAGCCCTGAGGGCCTCTTGGGGCTTCCGGAGGGCGGCATCATCCCTTGCCCTGGAGGACATTTAGGTGGCTTCCAACTTGCTGGTATTAGAAAGAATAATCACCATCATTACAATTCATCTTTGGGCAGTTGCTAGAAGATTTTAAAGCTCTTTGAACCTTAAAAAGAAATCATTCTAAAGTGTCAGGCTTCATACCTTTTGATTGATCCAACTCGACAACACACGTCAGCCATAGCTGCTGATTATATGTAGACAGCGGTTTGGAAAATATTTGAATTGGCTTTAGCTGAGGCAGAAAGAAAGAGAAGTCAAGTAATCCGAGTGACTTTTTCAGCTGAGTCTCCAAATGCCTCATCTTAAACATACAACATTCAAATTTACACAAAAGGTTGAAACATTAGCTTTGGAAACAGAAACATGTAGTTTTCCTTTAGACAATGTAAGTGAAATTCTGCCGTCCGAAAAAGAACGGACTAACTTCTCCTGCAGTCCACGTCTGATTCTCACCAACCACGTCTAAGCAGGTGGTTTCTACCCTCTACAGCGTTGGGACAATATAACCACTTAAATAACAAGAAAAGGCCTCCTTGGAGAAAAAAAAAAAAATTAAAGTACATACGATGATGCAAATAATAAATTAATGAAGGATAACAATGAGTATTTTCATATTCACAAGAATCATTTTTTTAGTATCAATATGCCAGGTGTATCACCGACGTGTTATTTTCAGCTTTCATGGTCCTGGAAAGAAAAATTAGAGGGGGCCACATTGCCAAACAGTGAGAGCTTTTACATTCTCAGGCTCCTAAATCACTGCAGATGGTGACTACAGCCATGAAATTAAAAGACACTTGCTCCTTGGATGAAAAGCTATGATAAACCTAGACAGTGTATTAAAAAGCAGAGACATCACTTCACCCACAAAGGTCTCCATAGTCAAAGCTATGGTTTTTCCAGCAGTCATGTATGGATGTGAGAACTGGACCATAAAGAAGGCTGAGCACCAAAGAATTGATGCTTTTGAACTGTGGTGTTGAAGAAGACTCTTGAGAGTCCCTTGGACTGCAAGGAGATCAGTCAATCCTAAAGAAAATCAACCCTGAATATTCACTGGAAGGACAGATGCTGAGCTGAAGCTCCAATACTTTGGCTCCTCAGCATAGAGCTGACTCACTGGAAAAGACCTTGATGATGGGACAGACTAAAGGCAGGAGGAGTAGGGGACGACAGAGGATGAGATGGTTGGATGGCATCACCGACTCAACGGACATGAGTTTGAGCAGGCTCTGGGAGTTGGTGATGGACAGGAAAGCCTGGTGTGCTGCAGTCCATGGGGTCACAGAGTCGGATACAACTGAGAGACTAGACTGAACTGAAGGATATTTGAACAAAAAGTATGAAGAAAATTCCAATAAAGATTAAAAAAAAAAAAAAGATTTGCACATGAGAGGAATCAGGATGAGCTAACCAGCCACTGGAAATGAACTGCTGCTCCCTAAGGAGTAACACCACCATGCATCCTCAACACTGAGGTCACAGTTACAGCAGAAAAGGTAATTTTAGCAAATTAGGACCCAGAGGCTAGCAGCTGAAGGTGGAGTAAGAAATGTGTGTTGCCTGAGAAGCAAGCTGCAGGGCAAGGAGGAGGTTGATCTTAATGACCCTCTAAGCAGGACCATTTCTTAGTGACTCAGAAATTTACAGGGCCCACCAGCTGCCACTTAGACCCAGTCTTACCTTTTTGCTATTATTTAGTGAAAAATTAGCTGCAGAAGTCTGGATCACTTTGGGTCCTAAAGCGCAACAGAGAAAGAAAAAGCAGGTTATAACTATATTGATAATTCATCTATTGATTTTTTTCCCAAATGCCAAGAAACTCTCATATTTTATACAGAGGTAGTCTTTTTCCTGGTCTGTCTTTGGAGGCTTTATACACACACACATATATATACACAAATACACATACATACATATGTAAAATATATAAACATACGAACACAGACATACAACATCTACTCCGCTGCACACGATGACCTCCCAGCTCAGGCAAACAGAACGTGACACCACACAACACACCCGATTTCCACGGGATTCCGTGCGCAGTTCCCCTCACTGCCCCCTGCTCTAGGAGAAGGCTCTCTCTGCAGTGTGTGGATTTAAGAAAGCACCAACGACACAGATACCGTCTACACAGCTTGTATAAAGACTTCCACTGAAAGATTAGACACCTCGATCCATTCACCCAATTAATCCAACCTTCCAAAAATATTAAGTTGAGGATTTAAGAAGGCATGACATATACTAATATATTCTCAAGGTTTTTACCAAAACAACAGAGAATCAAGTTTCAAAGAATCTCACGCCGTGATATTTCAGAGCTTTTTGGCCTTAAAAGAAGTCGTCAAAGGAAACACCGTGAACCTGATTCGATTCAGAACCAGATTGTGCTGTAGCAAACCCTCGGCAGCCTGCTGGTGTTCCGGGCTGTCCTGTGGCCACGCCCAGCCTGCTGCCAACCACCCTCTGCTTGGAGCAGGAGATGCCTGAGTTAAGAACTCAACTGGGGCAGGAGCCCCCCTCTGGGGTGTGTCTACGCAGGCTGAGTGAGACAGGAAGGAGGCTGGAACCCAAAGAGAGGCTCATTTCAAACTGACTCACAATCCGAGTGTGCTCCAGCTCCAGGAAGTGAGGCAGTCTTGGTCTCTCAGGAAGGGTTAAGAACTGGGAGTCAGGAGGTCTTGACTCGAGCCTCAGCTAAAGGCTCTCTGGATCTCATTCCCTCATCTGCAAAGCCCAATGGCTCCTCAGACGCTCCTAACCCTGAAATCCTGACGGCCTCAGTCTAGAAAGTAACTTTCTTTGGCGCTAGTGGTACAGAACCTGCCTGGCAATGCAGGAGACACAGAGACACAGGTTTGATCCTTGTATTGGGAAGATCTCCTGGAAAAGGAAATGGCAACCCACTCCAGTATTCCTGCCTGGAAAATCCTATGGACAGAGGAGCCTGGTGGACTATGGCCCATAGGATCACTAAGTGTTGGACATGACTGGGCACACGTATCAGCAGACAGTCACTGGGAGCAGAGGGCTTGTGATGGCGATTTTGTATTTCCACTCGACTGGGCCCATGGTGCCCAGATACCTGGTGAAGCATTACTCTGGGCGTGTCTGTGAGGGTGTTTCTGGATGAGACCACCTTCTGAATCAGCAGACTAAGTAAAGCGGGCTGCCCTCCCAGTGTGGGTGGACCTTGTCCAAATCGGTGAAGCCTGGACACAGCAAAAGTGGAGTCAGGGAGGATTCGCTCTCCACTCCTCTGTCCTCAAGCTGGTAACACGAGCCCTCACCCCTCTTCAGATGCAGGAACTACGTTGTCAGCTCTCCTGGGCCTCCAGCTTGCCGACTGTGGAAGCTCTTAGCCCCCACAGTAACGAGAGCCAAGGCCTTATGATAAAGTATCCCTCTCTTATCTCCCCCCGCCCTCTGTAGCTCCCATTGATTCAGTTTCTCTGGGGAACCTTGACTCACACAGATTCTGGTACCCAGAGTGGTTCCCTAGGATCAGCAGGGAGAGGGTGAGTTTTCTACACTGGCTCTGGGGGTTCTGGAACTGATTCTCTAATCTGATTGAAGATGCTAACGACTTATGTCCAGTAGTAAAATGAGCACGGATGGTCCAGGAACATATGCAAAATATTTTCATTAGATACGCCTAACCAGCCATTTATTACAAGGAGCAAGGAGTTAAGTGACTCTGTTTAGGGATACTTCAGAACATTCTTGGAAAACTAACAAACCTAATGCGGATGGCGGGTTGCCCCTCATGTGACTGGACAAGGTGGTGAGAGACAAGGATGGGCTCAGGGACTTGCATTCTCAGCTCAAGGGCCGCATGCCTGATCTGAAAGCGCCTGTGTGGGCCCCGATGGACACCCTTATTTCCTACAGCCACAGGGCTGAGACTTCTGAAGATCACACCGGAATCTCATCCTGCGACTGGCTGAGTTACAGCCCAGCCTCGCAGCCAGCCTCGCAGGCAGTCTCCCTGCTGAAGTGACTGTGCTGACTGGAAGAGAACAGGAGGCTGTTCCAGGGACACACGGGAGGGTCCTGACGAAGCTGGGTACACTAAATTCCCACGAGTCCTTTCCCAGTGGGACACTCTCCCCATTCCCCTTGGAAGGGGCCTTCCCGCCTCCTCCTGCGGACCAGCCCTGCCCCGCCTAAGCAATCAGGGACGGCTCCTCGGAGGCAGTGGCCACACGGGACCACACCGCTTCTCCATGTGACCTGCCCTCTTCACCTCTAGGCCTGTAACTAGACTCACATCCCAGCAGGCCCGGGGCGGGGGGGCACGGGACCCGTGAGGACGCACGCTACGTGCCTGAAGAACGACCTGAGTTTCCTGATTTATGCAGACAGAAATCCAGGGAACACGGTGTGCGACGACAGCAGAAGGAACGTGAAGCCGTTTCAGGCCCATCGGATGGATATGGGCTCATTAAGCAGAGACTCTGCACTGAAAAGCTGTAGCTCAGGGAGTCGGAAAGGGCTGCCAGGGTCTGACTGGGTGGTTGGCTAACACAGGGACCCAAAGGTAGTTCCAGTGAGTGAATCAGAGACGCTGCACCTGCCCGGGTGCAGTGTATGGCGGGGGGAGGGGGGGGGAGTCACAGACTTAGGGGGTGGGACTGCTAGGGTGGATCTGTCATTTAAGACCTACTGGGAGAGTCCAGAAGACATGCCTTTCACCACTGGTGTGATTTTGCATCCCTAAAGGGCTCTATGATTGTCCTGCTCTGCAGGCCGGGCCTTACCATGGGAACTACGGCCCCGAAGCTGGGAAACAAGATGCAGGGGCAGGAGCTGGATCCCAGGGGAGGCAGGGGCCACGAGGTGACACCAACTGCCAAAGGCATGGTGGGCGTGCTCACTGTGACGGACAGCAGAGTCATGGCAGTCAGACAATCGGATTCCCACAGACCTATGGCGTGAGCTACCTGATTGGGGTGGTCCAGATGTGAAAGACACAGGAAGCCTAACAAACCCTTACTTGATCTGCATAAGCAGCAAAGTTCAAGTCAAGCGTACAAAGGTCTAATGTACGTCATAAAAACAGAGAACCATAACCCAGCAGCAGTTTCCAAATATGAGCCAGTTCACAGACCCAAAGGCCCTTGAACAAAGGGAAGGCTGGGTCTCCTTAAGAAAGCACCCCAGTGCACCACCGAACACTTGGACTGTCAGTCATTCTCCTAGAGGAGCCTCAGGTCTTCTCCTAGGACAAGCACTGGGGAAAATCAGATGATTAATTTGGGGAACTGCTGGACACTGGCTCTGAACCGATGCTGATTTTAAGAGACTCAAAACTCCGCTGTGGTACCAGAGTAGGGACCTATGGAGGCCAGGTGATCAATGGGATTTTACCTCAGATGTGCATCACAGTGGGCCCAGGGGGTCCCCAAACCCATCCTACAGTTAATTTCCCAGTTCCGGAATCCATAATTTGAATAGATAAACCCAGCAGCTGTCAGAGCCTGCATACTGCACCCCCCCCCCTCCGCCTCCATGGTTACCTCTATCCTATGCTCACTGCTCTCACCCCTTATCTGCTGCACTGGAACCGGTTAAATGGTCTGTCTCCTCCATCAAACAGCATATTCTGGATTCCCCAACACCCAGGGCAGGTCCCAGAGCAAAACAGACTCTTCCAACACAGAGAACATGGTCAAGGGCGCCCAGTGCTGCCAAGCTGAGCGTAGGCCTTGGCTGCTGTGAAGGGCTAGACCAGGGTCACCCCTCTGTGCATCACCTTTCGTGATGGGGTCATCAGGGGCTGAGAGCAAGTGGGTACAGCTAAGCTGAGCTGAATGGCACTGCACCAAGGTAACTGTAAATGATAAGAAGGCCAAAAACTGCTCACCTCAGGGAACATTCCCAAATTTACTCTATGAAGACACCATCATCCTGATACCAAAACCAGACAAAGATACTATCAAAAAAGAAAATTACAGGCCACTATGTTTGATGAATATAGACAGAAAAATTCTCAACAAAATATAAACAAACCAAATCCAACAGCATAAAAAAAAAAAAAAAGATCATACTCCATGACCAACTGGGATTCATCCTAGCGTCACAAGAATGGTTCAACACACGCAATGTGATATACCCTGTCGATAAAAGATAAAATCCACATGATCATCTCAATAGATGTGGAAAAAACATTTGATAAAACTCAACATCTACTCATGACAAAAACTCTTATCAAAGTGGGTAAAGAGGGAACCCACCTCAACATAATAAAAGCTATTTATGATAAACGCACAGTCAACACAATACTCAATGGCAGAATGCAGAAAGCCTTCTTGCTAAAATCTGGACCAAGGCAAGGAGGCCCACACTCACCACTATTACTCAGCAGTGCACTAGAAGTCCGAGCAAGGGCGACTGGACAGGAAGAACGAAAGTTACCCGAATCGGAAAGGAAGCGGCAGACCTGCCACTGTAGAGCGGCGACACAGTGCCACGTGCAGAGACCCCTGAGGGCTTCACATGAAACTGTCAGAGCTGATAAACCCAGCAAGGCATCGGGATACAAGATTAACATACAGAAATGAGCTGCATTTATTTACACCAACAATGAAAGATTAGAAAGGGAAAGTTAAAAAAAAAAATCCCTTTTAAAATCACATAAAAAAAAATAAAATGCTTAGGAATAAACCTAGCCAAGGAAGTAAAAGACCTGCACTCTGAGAACTATAAACATTGGTAAAGGAAACTGAAGATGATTTAAAGAAATGGTTAAATATCCTATGGCCATAGATTGGAAAAATATTATCAAAATGGCCTTACTACCCAAAGCAATCTACTGATTTAATGCTATCCCTATCAAATTACCCGTAACAACTTTCACAGAACTGGAACAAATAATCCTAAAATTTATATAGAACCATAAAAGACCTGGGACTGCTAAAGCAATCCTGAGGAAAAAGAACAAGGCTGGAGGCATAACCCTCCCAGACTTCAGACAATACTATAAAATTAGAGTAATCAAAACAGCGTGGCATTCGCACAAAAACAGACACATGAATCAATGGAACAGAGAAAAGAGCCCACAGACAAACCCAGACGCCTGCTGTCAATGACCTCTGACAAGGGAGGCAAGAATGGATATACAGTGGAGAAAAGACCGTCTCCTCAGCAAGTGGTGCTGGGAAAGTGGACAGCCGCATATAAATCAGCGAAGTTGGAACACATCCTCACATCGTACACAAAAATAAACTCAAAATGAATTAAAATTTTAAATATAAGACATGATAACATAAAATTCCTAGAAGAGAATAAGCAAAACATTCTCTGACATAAAATCCTAGCGGTGTTTTCTTAGGTCAGTCTCCCAAGGCAACAGAAATAAAAGCAAAAATAAACAAAAGGGATCGAATCAAACTTACAAGCTTTTGCATAACAAAGGAAACTGCAAACAATATGAAAAGACAACCTATGAACTGGGAGAAAATATCTGCAAATTATCTGACTGACAAGGTCTTAATTTCCAAAATATACAAGGAGTTCATACAACTCAAAAAAAACCCAAAAAACAAAAACAACCAATCCAAACAAAAACAGGCAGAAGATCTAAATAGACATTTCTCCAAAGAAGACATAAAAGGTCTAAGTCACTCAGTTGTGTCTGACTCTCTGCGATACTATGGACTGTAGCCTGCCAGGCTCCTCTGTCCACGGAGTTCTCCAGGCAAGAATACTGGAGTCGGTAGCCGTTCCCTTCTCCAGGGGATCTTCCCAACCTGGGTCTCCTGCATTGCAGGCAGATTCTTCACCATCTGAGCCACAGGAAGCCCAAAGAAGATATACAGATGGCTGACAGGCCCAGGAAAAGATGCTCAACGTTGCTAATTACTAGACAAATGAAAATCAAAACTATAACGATGTCCCACTTCACACTGGTCAGAATGGCCGGCATTAAAACATCTACAAATAATGCTGGAGAGGGTGTGGCGCAAAGGGAACCCTCCTACACTGTGGGTGGGAATGTAAATTCATACGCAGAACAGTACAGAGGTTTCTCAAAAAACTAAATATAGAGTTGCTCTATGACCCAGTGCAATCCCACTCTTGTGCTTATATTGGGACAACACTATAATTCAAAAAGATACACGCACGTCTATTCACAATAGCCAGGCCTGGAAACACCCGAAATGCCCAGCGACAGATGAGTGGATAAAGCTGTGGCACACGTCTACAACTCAGCCATAAAAAGAACGGAATGATGGTGCAGCTACATGGATGGACCTAGAGATGACCATACTGAGTGAAGTAAATCAGAAAGAGAAACACAAAGACCGGGTGATACCCCTTTTATGTGGACTCTAAAATATGACACAAACTCATTTACAGAACAGAAACAGAGTCACAGGTACAGAGAACAGACCTGTGGTTGTTGAGGCGGGGAGGGGAGGCATGAGAGAGCTGGAGTGGAGTCTGGGGTCAGCAGAGGCAAATTATAACATACAGGGTAGACAAACAAGGTCCTACTATATACCACGTGGAACTACACTCAACGTCTTATGATAAACCGTCAGGGAGAAGAACATGAACAAGAATATATATAAATATATGTATAGCTGAATCACTTTCCTGAACAGCAGAAACTCACTCAACATTATAAATCAATTATATTTCAAAAAAACAAAAAACACAACTGTTCCTTACCTCTGATCCCAACGAAGACGGTCAGGCCGAAGCAGACGAAGAAGACGACGAACACCAGGACGAAGTGATGCTTGGAGAGCGTGTAGAGCCGCATGGGCGCCAGCCTGCAGCGAGAAGCCGGGATGAGGGGCGGCAGGCGAGGGCCTCCCCCACCCGGGAGCCCCAGACCAGGCGACCTGGCTCACCAAACTGTCCAGATAACCTCAGGGACCACGGCCGGGCTGGGGGCCGTGTGGTGTGTTCTGGGCCCAGCAGGGCATGGGGAGGGTTCCTGCCACCCCGAGCTGCAGGGCCCCCAGGCCAACCCCACCCTCATGGGGGGAGGATGTATCTCAAAGTCCACTGGGGGCACACGGACCAGGTCAGAGACGCAGGAGGCTGACCCCCTCCACTCCCCTACCTCCAGCGGTCAGAGCAGGGCCCAGGCCAGGAGGCCCTAATTCCTTGCACGGGGACTATCAGCTGCCAGGGTCAAGCCTGGACCGGGGCGGGGTCGGGGGGGGTTCCAGGCACCCCCAGCATCATGTGTCTACCTCATCTTCTGCCAGGCCCCGGCTTCGGGCTTCCTGTCCAGGGTCCCTCTCAGCCTGAGACCCCTCGCTGGCCCCACCGGTCAGGGTGAAGCTCGGCCTGGCCCTTGCTGTGGGGTCTGGGTTTGACGCCACTAGGCAAGCCGCCTGCAGGCATCTGAGATGTACGCCAACAGGAAAGCCTTCCCATCCCGAGGGTCCATCCTAACACTCATTCCTCTGGCACCTCTTATTCATCCCTCCTTTCTTCTTCGGTCACAAGCAAACGGTGGTGTGAAAGGTTATCATGTCTCTTCCAGAACTCCCTATATCAGGGGCGGGCCAGTCGGGACGTGGCAGGGACCTCGACCAGCAGCCCCAGGCAGGCTGGATCGCGGGCTTCGAGGACCCTGACCCTGACCCAAAGGGGAGGCTGCCCCCTATGCCAGAAGCCTGGAGAGATCAGAGCCTCTGGGGTTTTCCGTTTTGGTTTGCTTCCGCTGTTCTTTTTATGACCCAATGTTTCCTGGCCTGAGAAGCTGAGGAAGCAGGAAGGAATTTCTCACGCCTTCGGGGCAGGCGGGGACGACACAATCCCCTGAAGGAGGAGACTCAGGCTCTGAACCAGGAAAGGAGGGAAGGTTGTTTGCTCTTTATCAAGTTCATAGCTGTGAGCACACACACACACACCCCTTCCCTTGCAGACCCAAGGCCACAGCTGGCCGGGAACCCAGAAGGGCGGCCTCCCAGAGCAAAGGGCCCCCGAGTCCTCTGACGTAGCGCTGCTGACACGGAGTCAGCGCTCTTCTGCGGGGCCTGCCAGGCCCGCGCGAGTGAACTTTCAGATTGGGTGGTCGGCAAAGAATGAAGGAACAGGAGTCTTCCTGTCTGGGACTCGGGTGTGAACGCAGAACCACAAACAACCCCGGTGGGTGTGGGAAGCGAGAGCTCGTGAATTAAGTGGCCTGATCCCAACTCAACTTTGGGATCCTAAGGATGGTAAGAGGCCTGAAAGCCTGACACTATGAGAGCCAGATGCGAGCTCAGCAAGGAAGTCCTTGGATTTGCAGGCGGGGAAACCGACAGATGGTAGATTCTTGCCCGAGATACCACAGCTCTGCCCTGGGCAGTCCTGACGGTCTCCTGGGTCACACACACCCCACCCCCGTGAGAGGCCTCAGTGCACCCTGCAGAGGGAGGACTTGCTCGCAGGTACACGCGGCGTCTCCACACTCACGCGTGCTCAGTCACTCAGGCATGTCCGACTCTTTGCGACCCCATGAACTGCAGCCCGCCAGGCTCCTCTGTCCATGGGATTCTCCAGGGAAGAATACTGGAGAGGATTGCCATGCCTTCCTCCAGGGGATCTTCCCGACCCAGGGATCAAACTCGCATCTCTTACATCTCCTGCATTGGTAGGCGGATTCTTTACCATTAGCGCCACCTGGGAAGCCCTCCAGGCTCATAACAGCACACAAAGCTACATGGACTGGATGCTAGGGGACGTGCAGACATGCTCAGACGTCAAGGCCACGGCCCCAGTGAGGACCGGAGCTCTGACAAACATGCTGGATGAGGACATGCAGGGGAGCCTGGCGAAGGGGTGCAGAAACACCCAGCACCGTCTTCACCACTCCTCTGTATGCCTAAAGTTGTTTTAAAGAATTACACCAAGTCACCCCCACCTGCTGCCCTCAGGGGCTCTGAGGGCACCAAGGGCCTTCCAGCAGCTCAGAATAGATGACCTCCAAACAGAGGACAGAATAAGAATAGTTATATTTCATGCTTGAATTTAAAAACATATCATCAACAAGACGCATTATCGGTGATTTACTATAAAAGCACA
Organism: Ovis aries; assembly: GCF_016772045.2. NCBI lineage: Eukaryota > Metazoa > Chordata > Mammalia > Artiodactyla > Bovidae > Ovis > Ovis aries. The sequence goes on along the minus strand of NC_056061.1, from coordinate 82,751,443 downwards.
GTTCCTCAGCAGGTGAGAAGGCTGAAGTTCCTGCAGCACACAGACCACTCTGGGTTTGCTTCCAATTTTCTCCTTGGGGGCTCAGTAAAAACCTTCCGTTTCCCTTTCCACTTCAATCCAATTTATTAGCTATTTTCCTGGCTCGGCAATCAAGTCTTACCCACCTGGGCAGAAAAAAAAGATGCCAAGGAGGCAAAATAAGCCCCCAGTGTGAGCGAATGGCATCACACAGCCAGCCCAGCTGGCCGGGGTTTGCAGGGAATGGGCTGGGCCCCAGGCCTCATGTCTCTCTGCTCCCCACTTCCCGAGTGGCAGGATCCCACCTCACGCCGGAGGCATGTGGTGGCCCGGTGTCCTGGGCCACGGGATACTGCCCAGACCACAGACAGGCTGACGACATGCCCTCCTCCACCGGCCTGCTTGCCACGTGTCCCTGAATGCTTTCAAACAGCTCACCCAGAGCTTTCAACCCGGCACCGCCGACCCCAGTCCAGAGAACTCCGAGATGCCACCACAGACGGGAGAAACACGGGCCAAGAAGTCACAGGACTGCACGGGCCACCGCCCCCTGAAGCCAACCAGCATCTCGGGCTCTGTGCCTCCTGGCGTTCTTTCCTGGCCAGGCACCCGGGGGTCCCTCTGCCCAGCCCACTCCCTGCTGAACTGCCCACACGTCCCCGCCGTCAAACTAAAGCCTAAACCTCCCCATACCCGAGCATGAACCCATGAGCAGACAGCCCGCAGCCCTGTGACCAGGCCACCAGCGGGCGGATCTCTGCTCAAGAGGCCAGAAAGCGGTGCAGAAAAAAAGAAAATGGACGCGGCCTCAGACCCTCCTGCTCCACGGTCGCCCACCCTCTTCTGGAAACTCTCCAGCCCGGATTCAGGACCCCACGCTGCGGACCCGCGGACGCCCACCATGGATCTCCTGCTTTCTAACAGTCCTGCCCCCGGGACGGTCCCCAACCTTCTGCCTGCCCCGGACCCCACTCAGAAACTGGCTCCCAAAACATCTCGGAAGTCCTACTTCACTTCACGGTCAAGAGGTTTGAAACTGAACCCATGAAAAAAACAAAATAGCATGAAGGAAACCTCAGCTTCTACTGCCTGTTTCCTGCCTCCCACCTTTCTCCATCCTGACATCCGAGCGCCCTGGGGTCACTCGCCGCCCATCTCTCACGTATCCGGCACCGCCAGCCAGGAAGAGGTTCATCCCGCACCGCCAGCCCGGAAGAGGTTCATCCCGCACAGCCAGCCCGGAAGAGGTGTCGCCACGCTTCCTCCTCTCTGCTCCCTGCATGCCAGCCTCGCAGTCCAGGCCCTGGTCCCCCTCCCACGTAAGCCCGGGAACAGTCTTCCAGGTGCGTCTTCCTCTGCGGGTATCACAGCACCGTAACATGTTACCGCGGCACAGAAGGCCTCCGTGGCTCCCATAGCCAACTCGACTCAGTTTAAACTCCTTGCTATGGGTTTCGAGGGTCCCCCCAATCCTTCCCTAAATTCCTACCACCCTGCATGTATCCTACAAGAATTACTACCTCCCTGAGTCATCACACCTGCTTCTGAGGTACGGACTATTAACGGTCCCATTTCACAGATGAGAACGCTCAGACTGAGGCAGGTGACTTGTCCTGGATCTCAACCCAGAAAGAGAAAGTTAAAGTCGCTCAGTCGTGTCCGACTCCATGGACAGTATAGCCCATGGAATTCTCCAGGCTAGAATACTGGAGTGGGTAGCCTTTCCTGTCTCCAGGGGATCTTCCCACCCCAGGGATCTAACCCAGGTCTCCTGCATGGCAGGTGGATTCTTAACGGAGCAGAGGCACACAAGTATCAGACTCCAGGATATAGGGCTTAAGTTCTATAAAGCTTCCCAATGAGGTTGAGCCAGCCGCCAGACAAGCCCATTCATGTACTGCTCTCCCGATCTGAAATGCTCTCTTTTCTCCCTGCTATCAGAATCTGACCCAGTATTCATGGCTCACCTCTGTGTCCCACCTTCTCCATGAAGTTTTCTCCTGCTTCTCCATTGCTTGCACTGGCTGCCCAGACTATTAAACCACTACAGCACATGTGGTCAGCACTACAGAGCTGAGAGCTTGAAAATAAAGCATCAATTAGCTGCACAGACGCCAGACAGACACACGGTACGCACTCAGAAAACATCTATTCAACTCAACTTTTATTAGTTTTCACCAAAGTGTTCATGCGGTTCCCTCTAGTTGGTGGTGAGAGGCTCTGGAGCAGGGAACCGGCTCCTGTCTCCCCATGAACCCTGGCCGGGTCAAGCGCAGCCACAAATGAAGTCTACCTCGATAAGCAGGGCAGGAAGACTTCCTACACAATCCTGCTGGCTCACAACCATGTCTCTCTTCTTCTCTTGAGGGGACCCATACATCAGTCTTCCTCTCTGGGTCCGTGTATCTTTCCACGCTCAGGCATCTAACACACACACACACACAAAAATCCTGGCCTATATGGAGCCTTTCCACCCTTGGAAGACCTTTCCAATGTGATGGAAAAGACTATCACCTTAGCGCCAGCTTGGACTCTCTGGGTCCCTTCTAAATTAAATCTCAGTTTCACAGGTGATTTACGATATCACAGACATAGTTCCTAGAGAACCTACAAACCCCTTTCTTAGAAAGCCAACACCCAAAATTGCAGCTTTAATCCAAATCACAGCGAGCCCTCCCTCCCCTCCACCATAGGCATTCATCACATTTCCCAGGGACACTTCCAAGGAAGGGGTGTTTGTGGAGATATCCATTCCCAGGAGGAAAAGGCGGGACACCCGTCCTGCAGGGCTCTCCTGGGCGAGCACCCTCTTCACCTGACTGGGGCCCCTCGAGGCCGCTCCTGCTGCTCCGCTCAGCTCTCACTCCCCAGGCAGGGCAGCCTGCTTCAGGGGCGAGCGCAGCACGGTCCTGTCTCAGCCCAGCTGGACCTGGCCTGGCGCGGGCGGAACGTCTCCACGCCGACGTCGGGTGGGCGTCTCAGGGGTGCCACGCTGACAGCCAGACCCCTGGCCTCCCACGGAGGCCCTGCAGTCTTCCAGCGTCAGGAACGGGCAGCTCCAACCGGGCTGCTGAGGCCAGAAGCCTCTGGAGTCTTTTCCTCGCTCCCACCGTCGACGTGTCCACAAAACCCTCAAGCTACACGAGACTCGACCCTTCTCACTGTGCAGGCTGAGCCTCTGCCGGCTTCCCTAGGACAGCATGGCCCCTGTCATCTTGTGAACCCCCCTCAGCTCCCACTGACCCCTTCCCCGAGCTCTGGTCCCCCCATCCGCTCCCGTGGAAGCCAGACCTCCGGCGACTCCCCTGTCACTCACGGTGACAGCCAAGCACCTCAGGACTCTTGGGGGCATGCGTGTTACACGCCTGGGGGTGTGTCCGCTGGGACACATGGCTGCGGGAGGAAGGGATCTTCAGGGCGCGGAGGAAGCACTACCTGCTGCTGTCTTTCCAGGAGCATCCTCTGCCCACCTCCCACCCTGGTCCTCTGACGCCGAAACCAGCGCCCCCACAACAGAGGCTGAAATGCCAGACTCCCCTTCCCAGCCTGCCCCTCTGCTGGCCTGGAGCCTGAGGGAAACCAGCTGGGTGCTGCCTGCCTTCAGTGCCCGTGACTGAGGGGAGGCACTGCCTGTCACCACGCCACAGGTAAGAGGGTGGCTGCCGCCCACAGATGAGGATGCGGGAACAGAAAGATGGAGACACCTCCCCCCACCGCCAGCCACCCCCATCCACGCCCGGGTCCCCAGAGCCATCAGATTAACCCTGGATGTTCCCGCCTCAAATTCCAGACACCCCCCACCCCCGGATGTGTCAGCCACATTTCATGAAATATTCCATCGGAATCGAAAGCTTCGCACTGATACCCATACCCTAAAAACAAACCAAAACGAAAAGCAAAACTTCAAGGCAGTCATGGAGACGTGGAAACCTTCTAGTTCAAGGCACCTGGGCGGCCCTTTCTGAACGTGAAACAGTCCCCGGGCGTCCCCAGCACTGAGGCACTGCTGTCGAGGCCGACATCCGTCCCCAAGGCCACCATCCAGCCCTTCCCTCCAGCCCCCACCCTCCTGGACCCGCTGAGGTCCTGGCTCCTAGGAGGGCCCCCACAACTGGCTGCTCTGAGGAAGCAGCCATCTCCCCCTGCAGGACAGGGAGGGGGCGCACACGCCTGTCCCTGGATTTCCCCGTGGGTTACAACCATCTGCAGCCCCCCCAAAACCCCCACCTCGAGCTCCCCTCTGCCCTCAGGGTGCCGTGTGCTGTGCCTCACAAACGCCAAGTGTTTCCCTGGTTTCCCCCAGGTTCTCATTATTTTCCCTGCTACGTTAATTGTCAACATGTAACTTCTTTCTCTCGGAGAAGGCAATGGCACCCCACTCCAGCACTCTTGCCTGGAAAATCCCATGGACAGAGGAGCCTGGTAGGCTGCAGTCCATGGGGTCACTAAGAGTCAGACACGACTGAGCGACTTCACTTTCACTTTTCACTTTCATGCATTGGAGAAGGAAATGGCAACCCACTCCAGTGTTCTTGCCTTGAGAATCCCAGGGATGGGGAAGCCTAGTGGGCTGCCATCTATGAGGTCGCACAGAGTTGGACACGACTGAGGTGACTTAGCAGCAGCAGCAACTTCTTTCTCTAATGCTTCTGTGGCTCTGACCTTTGCCCTTGGTGTCAGCGAGCTGGCCAAGGCGGTTCCCAGCAAGGGCCTGCCCTGGGGTACCCTTGGCCAGCGGACAAGCCCGGGTCCCGTCAGGGCCACAGGGCACTCCTGAGCGGCTGATGGCCAATGCTCCTTGGCCCACTAAGCACTTCTCCTTCCCACGCAGGCCTCATAAGAGTTAATAAAACAGCATTAGAAAGAAACCTCGGGGGAGGAGAGCACTCAATGAGCCTCTTTATCGGCTGGAGCAGAAGGGCCAGGCGGTGGACAACACCTGAGTGAGCAGAGAACACGCTTCAGGGTGCGTCTCAGCGAGGTGGAAAGGGGTGGGGGGCAGGGAGCACCACAGCTTCTGCGGTGACAAGAGCCCACAGGGGGTGATCAGCATGCAGCCGGGCGGGAGAAAGAGCCCCAGAAGCTGCAGGGGCTCAGAGTCACGTTTTCTCCACGTGAGAGCCTTAGCCAGCCCTGATGTAGCGTCAGCCTGCAGACTTCTGTCCCAGAAGATGCCATCACACATCCTGTCCAGCTCTGACGCATCTCCGTGACACCAAAGAATTACCTGTCTTTGCTCAGCTCACTGAGTCACGGTACAGTGGGTAAATACAGACTAAAGCTGCTTCAGGATTACAAATGCTGCTGTTTGCTCACCATATACCCAGGTTTCCCACTGTAGAATTAGAAACGTAGAATCTGGGTGGTGGAAAGGGATGCTCCATCTCTCGGCTAGTTCTCACGTTTCAGTTAAGACTTCATTTTTCTCACAATCTGTATCAAAAAGTGGTCTCATCTCCCAGGGCCCAAAGGGCCGGCCGGTGCCTGTCAGGCTGGGTTCAAACACTGGCTTCCCCACTTCCTAGGCAGACGCTGGGTGGGCAAGCAGGTAACTTCTCAGGGCATCAGTGTCCTCGTCCAAAAATCAGAGGTGGGCAGAATAATACCCACAGGAAGGGAGACAAAAATGAAACTCTCAGAAGAGTGTGGTAAGCACAGAGGAGGGACTCAACTGCATTAGTTATGAATAGGAATGGTGCTTTTGCCCTACCCTCTACTTTTTCTTAAAAAAAAAAACAACCTGTTTTCATCCTCCCGATACCCCTGAAGATCCACTGTGTAATATTGCCCCTCCTCTGGATCAGAGCCCACCCAACTGCAGGAAATGCATCAGGTGTACTCCCTAAGCACCTACCTGGTACCCAGTCAGGTGTCTCCCTGTGAGGTAGGTATCATCAACCCAATTTACAGATGGGAGAGCAGAGGCTGGGCAGAGCATATACCCGTCAAGGTCCCAGTCAGCAGGACACAGAGGTGGGATTTGAACCCACAAGGTCAGAAGTGGAAAGGAGACCCACCACTCTACCGTAGCCTCCCCAAACTCCCCATTTTAAACGACTCACCATTTAATGGGGTTTGCAAAGGAGAGTAAGAATTCTGAAATTTCTTTTTAAAAAATATTTTTATTTATTTGGCTGTGCCAGATCTTAGTTACCGCACTCGAACTCTTCGTCACAGCACGTAGAATCTAGTTCCCTGACTGAGGCCCCCTGCGCTGGGAGAACAGAGTCCCGGTCACTGGACCACCAGGCAAGTCCCAAGAATTCTGAAATTTCAATCAACCAACTTGAATATATCACAAAAAATTATCCTTATTCCAAAAGGCCATTAGGCAGATATTCAAGGCCCAACAAACTCAAAATGTATTCTGATGAACGATGTTCCAAGCTGCTCAAGGAGCCATGAATTCACGTGTTATCCTTGCTTGCCAGGCCACACCCCCAGGGACACAGACCCAGGAGCGTGTTGGTCAGATCATCTAATACCCTTTCCATGGCAAACAGAGCAAGGAAGCAGGCCCCGCGCCAGGCAGCCCCCAGCCCAGAGGTTAAGAACTGCAGGCTCCGGAGGCCAGCGGCCCGGGCTGGAAGGCCTTTGCCCCACCGACCAGCAGGGTGATCTGGGGAGAACCACGTCACCTTCCAGAGCCCCTAATTCCTGAACTGTAAAATTCAGGAAACCGAGGGACCCTGCTGCCGTGGGCTGCTGTGATAACGAGGTGAGTTACGACAGGGAACTTTGCGAATGCTCGGTCAGGGCCAGCTGTGACTGAAGCCGGGTGCATGAGCCCCAAGACCGTGGGCCCTGGAGCCCACTCCCAGGCTTTTGTCCTCAGCGACCTGGAGAAACTCGCCTGGACTTCCCTGCGCCTCAGTGTCCTCATCTGGAAAACTGGGATAAGAGAAACCTCTCGCCAGGAAGGGAGGCGATAAGGGTTACGTGGAATGACAAACTGCCACACAAGCACCTGACCCACAGTAAACGCACTGTCATCTTTCGTTAGTTCCAGAGATCCTTCCGGTTCAGAAAAGAGACCATCCTAAGTAAGGGACGCAAATCTAAATAGCTCTACAGCTGAACGAACGAACAGGACACTCACTCAGGTCTGCTGTCCCCTAGGGCCCCAGGACACTCAGAAGACTTGGGATACAGCCACCACCGCAGGGCTCCCCTGTGCCACCTGCTTGCTGCTGCAGAAGTCTGAATAACACCTTTTTTTTCTACGCTTACATGCACCCAGGTGGAAGGAGACTTGCAAAATACATTCTTCAAAAACCGGCCATAAATGCCAATCGAGACACACACAAGAGGCAACCTGATGGAAACCGTCAGAGAAATGGCCTGCGTCAGAGCAAAGCAACAAATTAACCCGAGAAATCTCAGCCACCTGGGGCCGTGCAGCTCAAACAGGTGTTCCTGTTAGTCACTTTTAGCAAGAAATTGAGACACTCCCTCCCCCGTCCCCTCCTTTAACTCCCAGCACCTCTCGCTTCCCTAGTACTACCAGAAAAGGAATGTGTTTGCAGGAAACTTAAGCATAAAGCTTTAAGAACTGGGAACTCTTTTTTTCTGACTGGTTCTGATGGCAACCTCTCCTGACCTTTTAAAAAGAATAGGCTGGGACGCACCTGAGCAGAGGTCAGGGCAACAGCCCTGCGTGAATGCCCCCAGCCCGGAAGCCTGCTCCTGCAGCGGCTCTGTTCGCTCCCAGTCTCCCTAGCCCGTTCTTGCTCCTGGCTTCTCTTCCTGCCCCGTCACTTCTCACCTTTGGTGCCGTGGGTTCCTCGTCACATTTACGAGGTTTGACCCCACCAGGCACTGGAGTCCTGCTTTAGATTTCCAGGCTTTTTTTGGAGGGTAGGATTTTTTGTTTTGTTTTGCAAGTGCTTTATTTACAATGCCAATTTTAAAAGTCACTAAACCAAAATTAACTGGACAATAAACCAGGTAGAAATTGCTTTACAAAAAGGGAAAGCCCAAAATGCCACTTTCCATAGGGATCCCACAGTTCAATTTTATTCAGAGCAAAGAAAAGGAACTTTTGATCATTAGAAGAAACTGGGCTGCAAGTCTGGGAACTGTACTGACACTACACGTGCAATGAGGACAACGTTCTGCTAACACAGCTGACTTGCTGCTGCATCTGTTGCCTGTTTTTCCAATATTAACCATTATAAACAAAGCAGTGCAACTAGCATTTGGAATATTCCTTACAGTGTTACGGCACCAGACATGAAATTTCACTTCTCCTCACACCACTGGTTCTCTTTGTGTACCTGGGCTTCCCCTTCTTCAGTAAAATCGTTATCGATATTGAATGTCTTTCAAATCCCAGGAGTTTTCCCGTTGATCATATTACCAAGCCTTGCAGGTAACATCAAGCAAAACTTTAATGTCTAAGTAGTTTGCTGCCAATATAAGCTCAAAGAGTGTCCCTTGGTCAACTTTCAGGAATTCTTGATCCCAAACAGGTATATCGTCTGTTCGTCTTCCTTTGTTCTCATCATCCTCAGGAGGAGGGTCATCCTTGTGGTGGGTGCACCACTGAATGACCTTTTCTAATATTGCCGCATTAACGTTTGGCAGGGGGACTGGATCATCATCTCCTTCATCACTCATTCCCAAATCTTCCAACGTAGTCTTGAGGGTCACAGACTGTTTTGCAATTTCAATATCAACTTCGATTATCTCTCCATCAGAGCTCTGCAACTTAATGGAAGGCATGGTGTCAGGTCTCAAGGAGATGGCGGGCAGGAGTCAGCAGGTTGGCGGCGTCCAACAGCAAAACTGAAAGGTGGAGAGCAAGGCCAATACAGCCAGAAGGTAGGATTTTCATTTGTTGCCAAAGACGTTTTCCTCATTTTCAGGTCTGTACGGTTCTGAGTGTTGGACGATGGTGGCCAGCTGACCTCTGCATAAGCAATACTGGGCCCCCTGCTCGACAGGACAGCATCTGGTGGCCGACCCTCCGCAGGGGAGCGACTCTAAGACTCGGACTGCCACGCTGTGCGGGCCCAAGGAGATTCAGTACATGAGGACCTCAACATGCTCCTTGCCACTAGGCCACAGGGTCACAATTTCAGTGTTCTCAGAAGTGCTGTTCACATAACTGGACTTGCCTGGTGGCTCAGATGGAAAAGAATCTGCCTGCAGTGCATGAGATGTGGGTTCGATCCCTGGGTCAGGAAGATCCCCTGGAGGAAGAAATGGCAACCCACTCCAATATTCTTGCCTGGGAAATCCCATAGACAGAGGAGCCTGGTGGGCTACAGTCCAAGGGGTCGCAGAGAGTTGGACAGGACTGAGCAACTAACACTTTCACTTCTCACTTCAGAAATGAATGTTGCACCCCAGAGTTGGGCAGAGGCAGTTACCGCTATCCTACCTCCCTCTGGGGTTAATTAAAAGGAAGACCTTTCAAACACCCATCTGGGACTGATACGTTATGCAAGTCAGGTTTCCCATGTTGAGCTAAAATCATCAGGTCAGAAACTTCTACACAAGCAGGAGGAAAAACCTATCCTTGCAACACATGTGTTTGCATTCAGGCAACATGCCCAGATCCTGCCTCTCTATGTCCACAGAGAAATGAGCAGAAGTGCACTGCAAACCTTTCAGCCTCTAAAACCTCAGACACACAGAGACACTCTCACAGTCCCCTCTCAGGGCAGCCTTCGATTTGGGGGAACTGCCCTCCTCACCTCCCATCACAGATGCCGCTCCCCACCACAGAGACACAGGGACTCCCTTCTCGCCACCGTTTGGGACTCAGATACTAAAAACTTCTTTCTAATTCTCTCTCCTTCTTTTCCAGATGTCCCCTGAGGAACACCCAGGTGACTCTGTGGCGTCAACTGCAAGCTTCAGGGACGGCGTCTGTGAGGCCACGAACAGGTTTTTTTACTCATTAAAACCCCTTCACTTCACAGAAATAATAAACCTGAAGTCAGCAGACTGTAAAACTCGTAAGCCTCGTGTCCCCCACATCTAAAGAGGCTTGCAGCGAGCTCCCAACGTGGCAGCATCAGCAAAGAGCCCACGGAGCGCCCCGCCCTCTACCTGGCGCTTGGACAGAAAGCAGGGATGAACAGGGCCTCGGCCCGGGGCAGGGGGTCACTGCCTTTGCAGCAGGAAGGCCGGGCAGGGGCTCCAGCTGGGGGGCAAGGCACTTCTCAGCCATCTCCATAGCGCTGCGCTGGGGAAAGACGGGGTCCCCCGGCTCCCCGGGGCGAGCAGGGCCTTCCTGCGCTGCGCTGGGGCCGAGTCCCGCCCTGGAACCCTGACCCGGTCTCCGACGCCAACTCCAGCTGGGCCGGCGAGCCCGTGGAGCGGCCCCTGCGCCGAGTGCCCCGCGCGAAGCGCGGGCGGCACGCCCTCCCCGGGCCCCCGGGCTCCACGTGGGCGGGGGTCCCGTGGCCGGCCTCCCGGAGCCGGACGGAGAAGCCCCAACTCCGGGCCCGGGGGGAACCAGGGACTCCCCGCCCCACAGCCCCCGCTCCCCCTCGCCCGGGCCGGCACTCACGGTTCCATCGCGGCGGCGCGGCCCTCGGCGCCGGGCGGGCTCGGGGCGCTCACTGCGGCCGCGGCAGCCGGAGCCGGAGAGACAGCGGCCGGGGGAGCGCCGGCTCCCGGAGACTCGCCGGATCGCGACGCGCGGCCTGGTCACGTGCGCGGAAGCGGCTCGCCGCGGGGAGGGGCCGCGCCGGGGGGCGGGGGAGGGGGAGGGGGTGCACGGCTGGGGAAGGGACAGGGGCCCGGGAAGGGGGAGCGGGCCGGTGGAGGGGTGGGCAGCCCTGGCATGCCTTGCTTCCAGGCCGCTGGGGAGAGCCCCCGCGGCGCGACCACCTCCCCTGAGCCCCTGGAGCGCCGAGGCCGGCCCGTGGGGAGAGGGGGTGGAGGGGGGTGTCAGACACGGGTTCACAATGGAATGAATGAAGGACTGCCTCTCACTCCTTGCGCCCAGCGGACGGGACAGCTCGCTAGTTCAGCCACCCTTTGCTTTCAGAGCGTCATCTCAGCGAGAGAATGGCCGTGGGTGTCCAGGAATGCCTTCGGTTGTCTGAAAAGTGTCTGCATAGACACCCATGCCTGTGTGGTAAGTGACTTCTGTAGTGTCTGACTCTGTGCGACCCCATGAATTGTAGCCCACCAGGCTCCTCTGTCCATGGGGAGTCTCCAGGCAGGAATTCTGGAGTGGGTTGCCATGCTCTCCCCCATAGGTGTCTGCATTTTTCTGGCGATGGGGTTTGTAACCTTCCATTTTCACAAAGAGGTTTGTGACCCCAAAGACGTTAAAAACTGGGGCAAACCTCTGACACACCCAAGTGATGAGGACAGGGGAGCTTTTCAGCTTCTCCCACAAACCTTTTCTGAACTGTGACTACCAGAGCGTGCAGGTTTTCTCTCCCAGGACAAGTGCTCTCAGGAGGGGTATGTGTGGGGGGTCCCACCTCCCACAGAGCTGACAGCCTGACCCTGCAGGTCACCATTCTGCTAAGGCGCCTGGACAAGCGCTCTCAGGAGGGGTGTGTGGGGGGGTCCCACCTCCCACAGAGCTGACAGCCTGACCCTGCAGGTCACCATTCTGCTAAGGCGCCTGGACAAGCGCTCTCAGGAGGGGTGTGTGTGGGGGGTCCCACCTCCCACAGAGCTGACAGCCTGACCCTGCAGGTCACCGTTCAGCTAAGGCACCCGGACAGGAGCAAGTGTTCAGAAACATCGCAGTCCAAGCTGTTTCTAAATGGTGTGGAGACATGAGCTGACCAAAAGCACTTTCTAGATTTAGCATCTTGCCTCACCGTTCTGAAGTTCTGAAATCAAGAACAGATGAAGATATTTCCAGACCCTTTTTGGAGCACTGGTTGAAATGTCCCCTGAAGGTCCTGAAATGTTGCTGGGGGCCTATTTAAAGTCAGTCTGAATGAGGGAAAATGAAAGACTCCAGCTGCCTTCCTTGTGTGTTTCTCAGTCACTCACTAAGCTGTCAACTAGCTTGAAGATGCCAACATGAACACCCAGCCCCTGCCCTCAGCAAACTTAGAGGCAGAGGTATTAACAGTTACCAAAGCAAAGTGTGACGCGCATGGATTTGCTCGGGGGCTCTGAGGAAGGGCACCTACAGTTGGGGGGTGGGGGTGGGGTGGAAGAGAATGCATGGTGTCTGGCCTCATGGGGTGAAGGTTAGAAAGTTGGAGTGAGGACAGGGTTACCAGGCAAACCAACAGCCTGAATCCTGGGTAATTAGGACAAGAAATTCCATTCACACTCAATCTGAAACTGCGATTCCTAAAGGAATAACAAAAGACTGTCTCTCGAATTCTTTTCATACACTCTCAGAGGGACAGGTTTCTTCCTGACAAGACCAGGAAATGTAAAGGCCAGTTGCTGCAGGGACAGGCCGGGTAGCAGTGTCTAAAGGGAACAGCTGCCACTCAGCGCTTTGAGAAGAGTTTGACTTCAAATGAGAGTTTTCAGGTGACAGCCTTCCGATTCCAAAACATTGCAAACTTGTTCAAAAAAATATTTTAATCTCTGAGGATGAAACCAAACACGTTGGTGGCTGCATTTGCCCAGAGACAGCTGGCTTTGAGCTCTCAGTTGCAGCCAGGCTTATCGGGTATAGAAATGCCTGCTTGGAGGACTGGGCCAGCAACCTCACCTCCCCGAGACATCCCCACAGACTTCCTGCTCTCTTCAGATGACTCCAGGTCTTAGAAGAGTTGACATCTTTGAGGCCCACACTGCCTCCTGGTAACTTCTCCAGGAAGTGGTCCTCCCTTGAGCTGTAGCCCTGCGTCACTTCCATCCCTCTTATCCTCACTCGTCTGTTCTTCCAACCTTAACTGAGTGCTCAATGGGGGCTGGGCATGCTTCTCAGCTCTGGAAACAAGGCAGAATCCATGGAGTCGCTGTCCTCCTGGGACTAACCTTCTAGTGGGACACAGTTAGCTGAACAACCAAACAATTACATCGTTAGCACTGTGATGGGAGAGGAAATGGAAGGGTGCCGTGATGGTGTCTGTGACCAAGGGAGTGGGACCCCCGTGTGCCGGGGTTTGGAGGAAGCTGGTCTGATGCTTAGCCATCCCTCACGTCCCTCCACATCCTCCTCCAGGTCCCCCTCCTCCGAGCATGCTGCTGTTGGGCACCTCCCTCGTTAAGCTCAGAATGAACACGCTGCAGGTGAGTCTGTGTCAGCCTGAGAGTGAGCGCGTGGGCAGCTTCCACCCCGTGGGTCCATTACTCCAGTCTCAGGTTGCCCCCTCCGCTCTCTGCTCAGATTCATGCTCTCCAATGAGAATAACCAGCAATTGCTGAGCACCTACAAAGCCTAAGGCCTGTAAATTCTCTTAACAGCTTGATCAGTTACCAGTGGTCATCGTCCTCATTTATAGACAGGAAACAGGCCTGAAGAGGTGAAGTGCTTTTTCTCAGGAACTGTTGGAAAGAACCCAGGAAGACCTGACCCCAGCGTGGGACCTCCAGTGTTGGCGTCTCATGCATTATTAAATGTGACAGGGATACAGCGTGACCAGCTGAGGCCCGATGCAAATGGGCCACCAGCTGAGGCCCGATGCAAATGGGCCACCAGCTAGATAGAGTCTCTCTAACCACAGAGATGCTCCGATGCAAATAAGCCCCCAGCTGGAATCTCTCTAACCACAGAGATAGCCCACATTTGTCAACCTTGTTCTTATTTTAAAACCTTCTAAAATCCAGCTGTAGTATATCCACAGTATTCTCCAGTAATCCTATTGAATTGAGAAATTTGACCCATGGGTAAATGAGTATGTATGTATTTGAAACCCTGCTCTGCTATGCTAGGTTGTTTCAGTGGTGTCTGACTCTCTGCGACCCTATGGACTGTAGCCCACCAGGCTCCTCTGTCTGTGGGATTCTCCAGGGAAGGATACTGGAGTAGGTTGTCATTTTCACCTCCAGGGAATCTTCTGGACCCAGAGATCGAGCCTGTTTCTCTTAGGTTCTCCACCACTAGCGCCACCTGGGAAGCTCATCTGACACCCTGCCTTGCTAATCTGGGTCAAGAATATCCTCTGGAGAAGGGAATGGCAGTCCATTCCAGTATTCTTTTTTTTTTTTTTTTTTTGCTGTCTTCATGCTTTTTCTTTCTTCTTTTTGCTCCTCTAATTGGATGATTTCCATTGCCCTGTCTTAAAGTTTACTGATCCTTTTCTCATTTCAGCTTGTCTACTATTGACTCTCCCTATTGACATTCCAGTATCCTTGCCTGGAGAATCCCATGGACGTAGGAGCCTGGCAAGAATACTGCAGTGGGTTGCCATTTCCTTCTCCAGGGGATCTTCCCAACCCAGGGATCGAACCCAGGTCTCCAGCATTGGAGGCAGACACTTTAACCTCTGAGCCACCAGCGAAGCCAGGCTACAGTCCATGGAACTGCAGAATTGGACACGACTGAGCTACCCACACGCCTGCTAATACTACCTGCTTCAAAAAGGATCTTGATGTCACGAATAAGATTGGTCTGATACCACTTATTCTTAAAAAACCCTACTCAGACCTGATGTTCATCTCCTAAGGGTCAGTGAACCATTTCTTTTAAATAATCTCCTTCTAGAATAGGACCAGAGTCAAGCCCACCAGCCTGCAGCATGCTGACTCCCACTCACAGCTGTTTATCAGAGTTCAAAGCAACAACTCAGGAGGCCCATCTGCAGAAGTTGTGCTACCCCAGGAAATCAGCTATCTGCTCCAAGGGACACAACTCATTTCCCAGCTTAACAAGGGACGTTTGTCTAGCATTTTGTAGATACTCCATCGTGGTTTCCTGGACTCTTTTGTTAACAATAACCAGTGACAGCTAACACTGAGTATTCATGCTCTAAGTGGGCCCCCAGTTCAGGAAAAGAAACGGCTTAGTCCAGTTCCTCCTAACCTACTGTCTTAGCTCAGGCTGCCTCAACAAAATGCAGAGTGACTGGCTTATGCAATAGAAGTCCATTTCCTCCCACTGCATGCGTGAGTGTTCAGTTGCTTTAGTCGTGGCCAGCTCTTTGCGACCCCATGGACTGTAGCCCCCCCACCCCCAGACTCCCCTGTCCATGGGATTCTCTAGGCAAGAATACTGGAGTGGGTTGCAATGCCCTTCTCCAAGGTTTCTTCACCTTCTAGAGGCTAAAAGTCCCAGATCCAGGTTCTGGCCATTCAGTTTCTGCTGAGGGCTCTCCCTGGCTTGCAGACAGCCACGCTCCTGCTATGTCCTCACACGACCCTTCCCTGGTGCAGGGTCTCTCCCGTCCCTTCTCACAGGACACAGTCCTGTCAGACCAGGGCCCACCCTAAGGCCTTCTGTTGTCACTCAGTTGTGTCCGACTCTTTGTGACCCGGTGGACTGTAGCCCACCAGGCTCCTCTGTCCATGGGATTCTCCAGGCAGGAATCATGGAGTGGGTTGCCATCTCCTCCTCCAGGGGATCTTCCTGACTCAGGGATCGAACCTGTATCTCCTGCATTGCAGGCGGCTGCTTTACCACTGAGGCTCACTTAACCTTTAATTACTTCCTTACTCCTAATACGGCCATGCTGGGGGTTAAGACTTCAATCTAGAAACTTGGAGGGGGTACAAATATTTTTTCCCTAACCCTCCTGCAGCCGTGAAATTAAAAGACTCTTGCTCCTTGGAAGAAAAACTATGACCAACCTAGACAGCATATTAAAAAGGAAAGACATCATTTTGTCAACAAAGGTCCATCTAGTCAAAGCTATGGTTTTTCCAGTAGTCATGTATGGATGTGAGAGTCAGACTGTAAAGAAAGCTGAGCACTGAAGAATTGATGCTTTTGAACTGTGGTGTTGGAGAAGACTCTTGAGAGTCCCTTGCACTATAAGGAGATCCAACCAGTCCATCCTAAAGGAAATCAGTCCTGAATATTCATTGGAAGGACTGATGCTGAAACTCCAATACTTTGGCCACCTGATGCAAAGAACTGACTCATTGGAAAAGACCCTGATGCTGGAAAAGACTGAAGGCAGGAGGAGAAGGGGATGACAGAGGATGAAATGGTTGGATGGCATCACTGACTCAATGGACATGAGTTTGAGTAAACTTCAGGAGTTGGTGATAGACAGGGAAGCCTGGCGTGCTGCAGTTCACGGGGTTGCAAAGAGTCAGACACGACTGAGCAACTACACTGAACCCTCCTAAGTGGCAGATTTCTTGAAAATTTTTTCTGACCTAGATAGTACAGAGAATATAGAATTAATTCCATGCCAGCAACTTGGTAATTGCCTACTCTTTGTTCCAAGGCAGGAAAATCTCAGCCTTAACTCTTCCTTGAGCGTGATGACAGTTGATGTTTAGCAACATCTGTTGGCCTGTGGTCCGACAGCTCCTGGACAGCCCGGTGCTGCTGACTTATCTTCCCTGCAACAAGCAGAGGTACTTGCACGAGCCGCTCAGTTCTCTCCCCTGTTGCCTTCCCAGGACTGCCCCGCCCCATCGTTTGTAGGCGGGAGCAGACTTCCCAGCCCACTGGTTGCATCACGTGTGGGTGCTTCCTTCTCGATGTCTTCTCTGCTCCTAAGAACTGACCATTAGAAGCAAGGGTCTAACTGTGGTTCAAATGCTTTCTCTCGTTTATCAAGTTTAGTAATGCCAGGAGCGAGCTTCCCAGGTGGCTCAGTGGTTTAAAAAAAAAAAAAAAATCTGCCTGCCAATGCAGAAGACCTGGGTTTGATCCCTGGTCTGGGACTATCCCCTGGAGAAGGAAATGGCAGCCCACTCCAGTATTCTTGCCAGGAAGGCCCATGGACAGAGGAGCCTGGTGGGCTATTAAGAGTCCACGGGCTCACAAGAGTCAGACATGACTGAGCAACTGAACAACAGTGACACCAGGAGCGCAGAGTTCTGCCTGGCACTTATGGCCAATATGAGGCTATTGTTTTGGCTGTCTTATTATAGTTGTATTTGTTCCCAAGTTTCATTGCTGTATGACCTGAGGTAACCCTTTTGGGGTTTCCTTGCCCTAACCTGAAGTAACTCTATTGGTTTTCTATTGCCACAGAACAAATTACCCCAGGGCTTTGTGGCTTGAACAGCATCTATTATATCTCAGTCTCGGGGGGTAGGGAATTCCGGGTGCAGCTTAGCTGGGTCCTCGGGCTCAGGCTCCCTCACAGGCCGCAGTCAAGTTGTCAGCCATGGCGGAAGCCTTCTCAAGGCTCACCTGGGGAAGAGTCTGCCTCCAGGCTCACACTGTGGTTGTTGGCAGGATCTGGAGGTCACGCTCAGTTCCTTGTCACCTGGGGCTCCCCACAGGACAGCTTACAACACGGTAGCTTTGTTTCCTCCGAGTGAGCAAATGAGGAGAATCAAAGAGAGTGTGAGGTCAGTGGAAGTCAGTCTTCTGTCACCTAATCTCACATGCACGATTGCAGCACCTTTGCTCTGATCCTTCCTTTATCAGCAGACCACAGGTCCACCCTGCACTTACGGGGTGAGGAGCTTGCCAGGGTGCAGGGGGCCGTGGGAGCCATCGCAGACGGCGCCTCCTACGGTGACTTGAGACAGCAGGGGTTCTCTCCCGTGGTTCCCTGTGTTGACTGAGCTCAGCTGGGTGGTGCTTGCTGGGAGTCTCCCTTGACAATGCACTCAGATGACATCTGGGGCTGCAGTCACACGATGGCTTATCTCCGCTCTGCTGGAGGCATGTCTGGTGCCTGAGCTAGGCTGGCTAGAAAGCTGGGGGCTGGCCAGGCAGTGTTCCTTCCTCCCTGTGGCTTCTCCACATGGCTGGCTTGGGCCCCTCACGGTCTCAGGGAAGCCAGACTTCACACATGGTGGCTGGTTTCTCCTGGGACAGATGCTCTAAGACACCTAAGCTGAAGCTGCAGGGCTGCAGTGACCTACTCTCAGGCGTCATTCAGCATCTCTACCACCACCTTCTATTGGTGAAAAGAGAGCCAGAGCCTGCCTGGGTCCCAGGGCAAAGGACAACAAAAGCGCATGGATCCTGGGAAGAGAGGCTCTTTGGGGTACCCTCTTTGGAGTTTAGCTACCGTAGTCTTAAAGTCCACAAACAAACATGTTTGCTTCAACTCTTTTCTTCATCTTGAAAGGTAAGGTAACTGCACAGAACTTTCAAACTCACTTTTTAAGTTTCCTACCACGCCAAAGAGTTTACATATATTATCTCATTCTCTCCTCTAAGAGACCATTAAACCAAATGCACTGTTTTGCCTCAATACCTGTTGGTATTTGCAAAAATGAAGACTAGTGAGTCTGCTGGGGCCCAGTCCTGATCCCACATATGCAGCTCAGCACAGCCCTGACTCAGGGCCCCCAGGTGCCCCTGCTTACAAGGAATCAGTGTCCAGTACACCACACCCTTCACCTTCTCTCATTTTGGTAGTTGGAGAGTTTTTCAGCATCAGTCCCAATCTGTTAGACTAATGGCTCGGCGGTAAAAGGCTGCCTACCAGTGCAGGAAAGATGCAAGAGATGCAAGTTGGGAAGATCCCTAAAAGCTACCCACTCCAGTATTCTTGCCTGGAGAATTTCATGGAGAGAGGAGGAGCCTGGTGGGCTACAGTCCGTGGTGTCGCAAAGAGCTGGACCTGACGGAGTGCCTGCACTGAGCGTGCGCACCTTTCATTTTCAGCGTTTGACCGCTGCATCCCCCACCATCTCCTGTGGCCTTTCTTGGTCCTCAGCTCCCCAGGCCTGACACCAGCCTGGTAGAGACACAGCCCGAGAGGTGCTGGGCAAATGACACCACTGGATTTGTCAGATGACTGGTGCTGCACTAGCACGTTTTCTAAGAGTTTTAAAGAAAGGGGGACACCTTCCCGTGGAAGGAAAGGGAAGGGGGCTGCAGGACAGCAACTGCAGCCCTTGGAGGTGGGAGGGCTTCTAGCTGGAAGACTGTCCTGGTTTTCCTGAGACTTTCCCAGGTTTAGTACACGCATGCATGCACGCGTGCATGTGCACACACACATGTACACGGATGAACACACGTACGTTCACATGCGTGTGCACACATGGTATTCACACGTGTGCACATGCACACACATATGCACATGTGGGCACACACGCACGCACGCACGCACACATACACATACGCCTTTCCCAACTTGAACCTGATAAGCCTCAGGCAGCTCAGATCACAGAGAAAATTGCAGACATGTCTTCTGGGGAGACTGTCCCTGGGGTACCCCCTTCAGACCCACAGCTGACTTGGTTTTAGAGCCAGGGGGGCTCTGGGATGGTTCCACAAGACGTGCAGACCTGATTCCAAGATGGCACCAATGGCTCCAAGTCAGGACTCAGTCCTCCTGACTCTTGCTCACCAAACATTCCACTGCTGGCTTAGAAAGTACATGCAGGGAGGAACCTAAGTCCACAAGAGGTACTGGAGTCCTAATCACCGGTACCTGGGACTCTGGCCTTATTTGAAAATAGGGTCTTTGCAGATGGTCAAGTTAAGATGAGGTCAGAGCGGGCCCTGGCCCAATAGAACTAGTGTCTTCTTAATAGAGGGAAATTTGGATAGACAGACGTGCATAGAAGGAAGACGATCTGAAGACAGACAGCCATCTATGAGCCCAGGGACCTGCGGGGCCCCCAGAGTCTAGGAGAAAGGCTTGGAATAGGTTCTCCCTCATAGCCCTCAGAAGAAATAAACCTGCTGACATCTTGTTCTCAGAATCCTGACCTCCAGAACTGTGAGACCATAAATGTCTGTTGCTTAAGCCCCCATTTCGTGGCACTTTGTCACAGTGGCCCTGGAAACGAATCCAGAGCCCCAGGGTTCCTGTTTCAGGGACAAGGCGCGCTTCAAGCCTTGCACGTCCTGCCCCAGATGGGAGGCCTGTTCCCCTCTTGCAGACGACGCTCTTTCTGCTGCACGGGCTGAGTCATCACTGCAGCTGAAAGATGGGCCCCCGGAGAATAACTGGGGTGCTTAACACCTGCTCTGCTCTCCAGGAAGCAAATATCTTCCTCTTTTCTTCTTGGTTCAGGGCAAGATGTAGCATTAAAGGAAAAAAAAAAAAGACTCTGCTGCGTGGGTCATAGCTCTGCTCACATTAAGATGCACATAGAAACGGAGCTGGGGTGAACCACCAGGAAGAGCTCTGAGAAGCACATAGCACCTCACTATTGAGTCCCGATGCAGACAGAAGCGAGCAGCCAGTTCGAGGCGTCCTGGACTTCCCTCCAGCACAGTCGCACACCTGAAACGTGAATGACCGAATGACGGACTGCCCGCGCATTCACTGACGCAGCCCAGCTGGGGGCCTGAGAACCTGCGGCAGCTGTGGCTGCCTGTGCTCTCTGTTGGGAAGAGCTTGGCCAAGAGGAAAGCAAAGCTACAAGAAAGAGAAAAAGTGAGCCCCTGTGACATTTCTGAGTTCTTAAATTTAGCTGGGCTAAGTTACATCTGTCACTGGACTTTTCAGTTAAATGCCAATAATTTCCCTTCTTGCACTACACAATATAACTTGAAATCATATCACTTGGGGTACAGAAAGAATCTAAATCCTAAAGACAGACCGGGAGAGGCCAGAAAACAATAACCCGTATGGTACAGACATCAGGAAACGACATCACCTGAAGGACTGCATCATCTGAAGGGTGTTTATAAATTGGAAAAAGAAAATGAATACTGAGGGACACTGCCAAAGCTGCCTGAAAGTGTCCCCAGGGGCTGCTGAGTAATCCAAGATGTAGATCCATTCTGGGCCCCTGAGAGCAAGACCAGGACCTTCTAATGAAAGTCACAGGGAGCTGAAATTTGTCTAGAGACAGGAACATCCTCATTTTTAGAGTGACTTTTAAGTTGACACAGGCAGAGAGATGACCATATTCATGGACACTGAAGGGGGAAAAAGTTCTGCCAGTGCAATTAAGGTCCCGTTGGAGAAGACTCTTGAGAGTCCCTTGGACTGCAAGGAGATCCAACCAGTCCATTCTAAAGGAGATCAGTCCTGGGTGTTCTTTGGGAGGAATGATGCTAAAGCTGAAACTCCAGTATTTTGGCCACCTCATGCAAAGAGTTGATTCATTGGAAAAGACCCTGATGCTGGGAAGGATTGGGGGCAGAAGGAAAAGGGGACGACAGAGGATGAGATGGCTGGATGGCATCACGGACTCGATGGACATGAGTCTGAGTGAACTCTGGGAGTTGGTGATGAACAGGGAGGCCTGGCATGCTGTGATTCATGGGGTCGCAAAGAGCCGGACATGAGTGAGTGATTGAACCGAACTGAACTGAACTGAACCTTGAATATTCTCAGATCCCATGATTCCCCTTCAAAGAATAAAGAGCATATGAGCCTTCATTTAAAATAAACTCCAGATCCCTGTTCAGTGTTATTCATAACTCAATGTGTGGTCCTTGCCCTATTAAGAAATCCCTCTAAATCCCTTCTTTAGACCCCCTGGAAGTCAACGTGCCGTTCCTGGAACAGCCTGTGGCAGCCAGAGATGGAGAAACCCAACCCAAGTCTTAACTGCAGAAACATAAACACTGAAAACTGGAAGGCACGCATCAGAGCCCCACTGTGATGGCTCACAGGCAGAGGCGGGGAAGGCGACAACCGACAGGCACCTCCATTCCCATCCGGGACCTCATTCCAGGCAAGCAGGACACTCACGTCCTCCTGGGGTCAGGCAAGGCTGACAGAAGGCTGCCCTTGCTGCCAGTCTCCCTCCTGACTGGCTGGTTGGCAGGGAGAGCAGGTATGACATGGTCTTCTCTCATAGTGACCAGTCCAATAGCAAGGTTAAAACGTGTGGCTTGGGACTTGAATTTATATCTTGACTCCCACCTGAGTGTTCTATTTCCTGTACCTTATAGCAGAAAACACCCTCAAATGTCCCTGTTTCTGAGCTGGGATCAAGACACTGTCCCCAGGCCAAGATAAGGACCAGGAACCTTCAGAAGTCAGAGAATAACCAGAAGCTCTAACCGGGGGTCCCCAAGGGACAAAGGTCTGACCCCATATCAAGCCTCTGGGACCCACACTCACCATCTCCTTTGGACCTGGAAAGCTGCCCAACAGGTAGCGAGAGCTGCTAATGCCTGGCTCATAGGATCCAGCGTTATTCAATTTACACATCGGTACTGCATGGCGGAAAGAGGGTCACCCGCCTGAGAGTGGTCTGAAGCAATAAATGGTGATTTCCAGAGATGCTTAGCGCCGTTAATCACAGTGCCATGGCCTTGAGGAAAAGTTGGGTCCATTCTAAGCTCAGACAGTAAACAGGAAGAGACTTTGCCTAAGATGCGCTGAGACCATGTAGAGGACAAGGTGTCAGAGGAGAACGTGAAAGAAAGTGAAAGTCGCTCAGTCATGTCTGTCTCTTTGTGACCCCGTGGACTATATAGTCCTTGGAATTCTCCAGGCCAGAATACTGGAGTGGGGAGCCTTTCCCTTCTCCAGGGAATCTTCCCGACCCAGGGATCGAATGCAGGTCTCCCACATTGCAGGCAGATTCTTTACCAGCTGAGCCTCAAGGGAATCCCAGAGACTGTGAGGGAAGGGTATTTTTGGGGCCCCTGGAACAATCAAGGAGCTCTGAGAGAGAGTCCCAGACCCAGGGGCAAATCCTTCAGGGTTGCACTGGGCGAGGGCCTGAAAGGGGCCACTGGATTGATGCTTTGAGGTCCCCGGTGACCTGGGCTAGGGTGGCTCCAGGACAGGTGTGGCGAGTTCCGGGGTTTCAGGGCTGATGGAGGAAGAGGCAGGACCACGAGGTGGCAGTGTTGCACAACAAGCTTTGCTGGGTGACGCTTGGACAGATTGCACGAGGGGAGGGCCCTCTTAGCAGGAGGATTCCCCCCACCCCTCATCCCCCCACTCCCAGCCCCAGAATACTACGAAGCAGGGAGAGAGGGCAGGGAACTCCCAAAGGAGAGGGGGAGGAGGGTGGGGGCCCGTGTGTCCCGTGGTGTTGCTCACAGACCCCAAGGGGGTGGCTCCCAAAGGGGAACGTGATTCATGGTCTTTGTAGCCATGGGGTCTGTCACAGCAATGCTGTCTCAGTGACTAGCAGATGCTGGGTGCAGTTTCATAGGTGTGCAAAGCAAGGACTCTGAAAGGCTCAAAGTATGCTTATTTGTGTGTGTGCTGAGTTGCATCAGTCATGTCTGACAGTGACCCCAGGCTACTCTGTCCACGGGATTACTCCAGGCAAGAATACTGGAGCATGTTGCCATGCCCTCCGCCAAGGCATCTTCCCAACCCAGGGATTGAACCCACATCTCTTATGTCTCCTGCATTGGCAGGCGGGTGCTTTACCCCCTGTGCCACCTGGGGAAGCTGTGCTTCTTTCGGCTCTATTTAAATGGTGAGCATTTGAGTTGGGTGCCAGTGGGAGGGAGTCAGGGGTCTTCTGTGAAATAAGTGAAGAAACAAACAACATGGGAGCCAACTTGCCAGGACCACCTTTAACCCATTTATAGAACAACAGGATGGGTGGGACAGGGGGAGGAAGCCCGACCAGCATATGCTGGAGAGGACTGCGTGGTTGCTCCCAAAGGAGCCAGGCAGAGGGAGGGAGTCAGAGTGGGGAAGGGCAGACCTTAGAACAGGGGGGGGTGACTGACAAGGTGGATCCCAGAGCAGGGAGGGGAGAGCTGTGGGGGAGGGATGCTCCCTGGGGATGTCCCACCAAGACAGTGGTAGGGGGGCACCCAGGGGTCGCTGACTTGCTCTGGCATCACTGCTGGCGGCTCACATGTCCATCTGCTCAGGCCCGTGGGCCACGGCCCATCTGACACCTGTATCTTGTCCCAAAGAGACAACAACAGTGCCAGCCTTCCTCACTGAGCCAGATTTGTACCCAATTCTAAGCTCTCCAGTGTGTAAGCTTCATGAAATGATCTTTCTACTTTTGAAATGATGGCGCTGGAGAAGCTGGTTCTAACAACACATGTTTTATCAGCGACGCTTATCATTTCCTCTCATCAAAAACGAAACAAAAGACGGAGACATTAGTGCTCAACAGTCTGAAAACAAGCTGAAAACAAGGAGAAAGTCAGCCGCTGAAACATGAATATTCACATCAGGACCCAAGGGACAGCGTAAAGATAGGCAGGTTTGCCGTAAGTGGGAAAAAAAATCGTTCTCAGACCTTTAAACCTGACTGCAAACTGACCAGATGTTTCAATCCAAAAAGGAGGGTGAGTCAGCCTGGGAGCATGGTGAAGGCAGAATCAGCAGAAGTGACAGTGGGCCGTGGCCCTGAGCTCTGAGTAGGGGAGGGGGAGCCTCAGCTAACACCCCGAGACTTCTGTCCGGCTGGCAAGTCCATCCCGCCAAGGAGGTGCGTGCTCCAGGCTCATTCAGCTCGATGCTCGTCAACCTTGCCCTCACACACATGACTTCTCTATCGTGGCTGAGGATCAGCCCAGGATGATTAAATCAGAATCCTTGAGGGTGGGGCCTGGGCCTCAGCATGTTCAAAAGCTCCCCCAGTTGATTCCAGCTCTGAGCAGCCCTGATCTGATTAGGGCCCCCAGCACTGACTTCATGCCCACCACTGCCTGTGTTCTCAAGGGTCCACACTGGTCAATTAAATAATGGCATTCTGATTCTGCACAGTAGACCAGAGCTTGGTCAATGTGAAGGCTTCACTCAGCGAGGTTCTTCTCAATGTGCTGGTGAAAATAAGCCAACAGAACCGAGGGCTAGCCCCAGAGTCCTGAAGAATCCACCAAGGGATGAAATAAATGTTGCTTCCAGAAGCCTCCTGGGTGAGGACGCCCCAGAGCATCACTTCACTGGCCAAGAAAACTCAAGCCCAACTTGATGGCCCCTATTTTTACACAGGTAAAGTAATAACCTGAGAAGCAAAGGATGGACCAGCCAAACAGCCAACAACACATCCCCTGAGAGTCGAGCTCTGAAGCGTCACGTCTATTGTCCTATATACTTCTATATTCTTGTCTATATACTTCCCTGGTGGCTCAGATGGTAAAAGCGTCTACCTGTAATGTGGGAGACCCGGGTTCAATCCCTGGGTTGAGAAGATCCCCTGGAGAAGGAAATGGCAACCCACTCCAGTACCCTTGCCTGGAAAATCCCATGGATGGAGGAGCCTGGTAGGCTACAGTATCAAGGGGTCGCCAAGAGTCAGACACGACTGAGCGGCTTCACTTTCACTTTCTATCGTCCTTCATGTGTCTTTACCCTTTACCCTTGATGCCATGGACATAGCTGACTGCCTACCCGACATCCATTCTCCACATCTTCTTCCTAACAGAAGGAAAGAGTCCCTAAAGAGCGGGGAACGGGCTCCCCTTCAGCTTCTGGGGCACTCACACTTGCTAAAGTCTGATGCCATCCCCTTGCCAGCCTGTGTTCAAGAAAGGACAAAGGGCCCCGATCTAGTCAATGAGACACAGGAGCTGGTGTTCTTTAAAGCTTTCTAACGAAGCATAACACACACACAGAAAGGACATGTCATGTGCACATGCTAAGTCACTTCAGTCGTATCTGACTCTCTGTGACTCCACGGATTGTAGCCCGCCAGGCTCCTCTGCCCATGGGATTCTCCAGGCAAGAATACTGGAGTGGGTTGCCATTTTCTACTCCAGGAGATCTTCTCGACCTAGGGATCAAACCCGCATCTCTAGGCAGATTTTTTACCACTAGCATAACCTGGGATGCCCATTCTAGTATGGAACAAGCCAGATTTATCTGTTCTACTGTTGTGAGTATTTGGCTGCCTTCCAGTTCAGGAGTATTACAAATTGTGCCGCTATGAACATTTTAGAGTATGTCCATTGACAGATATGCATGTCTACAGGGCACATACCTAAGAGGAGATGCTGGGCCAAAAGGTATGTGCATGTTCAATGTTAGTATATACCTCAAACTATTTTCCATGGTGATTGTACCAGTTTAGCGCCCATCTGTAGTGCAGGAAAATTCCATGTCCTTGTTAACACATGTCTGTTTTCATTGGTGCCGTTTGGTGGGGGTATAGGAGAGGTTCTGTGACTTTTGCTGTGGGCTTCAGTTATTCCTCCTCTTTTAGAGAGCTATAGAAAGCCAGCCAGTTCTCCCCATGACTATGAATGAGAAGCAATAGCCCAAAGGATTATTAGTGGCCAAGTACAGTCAATCGCTACCACATAAAAAAAGAAAGGACTTGGTAGACACCACTAAGCTGGTATCAACAAGTCAGTCCTTCACCTTATCGTTTAGGCTGGTGGCTTTGGTTTTTCTGGTATCTGTACTGGAAAGTATCTTTAGTGTTCGCTTCATAAAGCACTTGAGCCTCACAACATCCCTGCTTCATTTTTCTGATGTGAAAACTGATCACCAGTGAAACTCAAATGTTTCGCAAAGGCCAGGGGAATTAGCAAAGCATTAGGACTTCAGACACCCAGCTTCCTGTTTTTTTCACCCACATTATGCGGCGCCTCCTTTCCTAGTACAGCGGTCATGTCTCATTTTGCGAAAATGACTGTGAGTCCTTTGGTGACGTGGCTGCTCTTTTACAGTGATAGCAGATTACGTAGCTAAGATGCAAACAGCCATGCCACCTAACTGAAGGGCCAACCATCGTCTGAAAGCAGCATTAGCAAGCTCTCTCCTTTCCACACTCTGTTGTGGGGGGACCGTCATCTACACGAGGCAAATCCTGGTCCTCCAGGGAAAAATAGACTGGTGATTTTCAGTCATAAATCTCTAATGAGGAACCGAAGATGGTGAGAAGAACAGGAGCAAAAATTATAGTAGCAAGTTCATCTCCAGCTAGACAAAACACAGGAGCTGTAACTACCAGCTTCCCAACTTAGAAACTCAAGAGTATTTCACCTAGTTTTGTAAAGGTGCAACTCATAGATATAAGAATTCAATGGAGCAAGGGAAGTCAGTTCAATGCCCTAAACATCTCCTCACCAAAAAACAGCCTTTGTGATTCAGCCTAACCGACATACAAGATTATAAAGATTCTGCAGTAAACTTCTTCTCAGGCCAGAATTCAGTGTCTCCTTCCATCTAGAGTGAATTCATGGTCTTCAAGATCCAACTCAATCAATGAAGTTACTCTGGGAGCAAAGATTTAAATGCTTGTACGGGACAGGCAACCAAACTGCTCACATCACTTAAATCCTCCAATTGCATCACACTGGAATTCTAAAGAATCCCATATTTCCTCGTCTTGCCTTCAGTGTGCTATGACTGGGCCCTGAGTATCTCTCTGACCATTTTGCTCCAAACGTGTTGGTCTGTTCCTTGAACATATCACGTTATTATGGCTTCAGGGGCCTTGCACTTCCTCTTCCTCTTCTGGATTGTTGTCTCCTCCCCAGATTGTTCCTCCCCAGATTGTTGTCTAGCTGGTAGAACTCATTCTTCTCTTCTCAAACATCACCTTCTCAAAAGGCCTTCCTGGACCACCTTCTCTGAGCAGCACCCCATCACTCTGTCATGCCACCTGGCGTATTTTCTTCCTAGCACTCACTGAAGCCTGCGATCACTTGCCAATTACCTATAAGCCCCATGACATCAGGGACCCATATGGTCAGATCTCCTAGATTGTGAGGTTTATCTAAAAGCTATCCCATATGATCCTGAGATTACTTTTTTTTTAAATGGGCTTTTGTACTCAGTCATTTTATGACAAATATATTAGTCAGCAGTGTAGTGCCAATTAGCCCAGGGGGAAACCATTAGGCTTTTGAAAAAAACCTGATGATAAATGTGATACTTGTTCTCCAGAGTACCTGTGAATACATACATGTGACCTTCAGCCAGAGTGGACTGTACAAAAATGAGCACCGCTGCTTCAAAGATAGCTGAGCAGCATACCTGCCATCCTCAAGCACAGAGTCAGTGCACTGTCACTAGAAGGCTCACCTTAAACAAGATTTCTGGTTCAAGCTTCCCATTTTACAGATGAGAAAGCCTGAAGTGCAGAGTTGGCAATTAAGTTTCTCAGGGTCAGCGAGATAGGTTAATAACAAAATCACTCTAGGCTCCAGTCTCCAGACTCCTGAAGGGTCCTTTCATTTCGAGGGCAACATACCAGTTAAGTGCAGCCACCAGAAGTGGATAAAGGCAAAGCGCAGGGAGGAAGCTGCAGGTGCTCACAGCTCTCACGCTGGCTACAGGAGAGGGAGACGGAGAGGAACAAAGACGAGCCCAAACCCACCGCTCCCTGGGGTGCTGAGCACCGCTTCCCCCTGCATCTTCCCCTTGGTGCCGCCCAGCCCTGAGGCCCTCGGCCCCCAACCCTCCGCAGCAGCCAGGCCTCGGGGATTTCCACCAAAGCCCCTGGGGCCTGAGTTCCTCGGAGGAGAGGCCAAGGCCCTCCCTGCAGCCCTCGAGGGCGAGAGATGTCATCGCAGACCAGGTCTGGGCAAGGCCTGAGCGAAGGCCGCGGAGGGTGGAGGGGTGGGGGTGGGGATGGAGGGACAGGAAGGGCAGGGGAGAGGGAGGAACTCAGCGGGGACCAAAGCCCACTAGGTCCCTTTCTCAGGACTTGAGGGTCTCAGCTCAAGAACAGAAAAAAAAGCTGTCCACTTCAGCTCCCTGGAGTTGCCCTTGACCCCTAGCACGCGAACGCCGCAGCCCACCCCGCCGGCCTGCCGCCCCTTGCCAGCGCAGGGGGGAGGGGAGGGGGCGGAGAGGGCGGGTCCCCGCCTGGCCCCGGAGCTCAGCTCGTCCCCGGGACAGGGGTCAGCGGGGGCGGGGCTGCCCCACGGCCGGC
Organism: Ovis aries; assembly: GCF_016772045.2. Lineage (NCBI taxonomy): Eukaryota > Metazoa > Chordata > Mammalia > Artiodactyla > Bovidae > Ovis > Ovis aries. The sequence goes on along the minus strand of NC_056061.1, from coordinate 82,722,721 downwards.
CCCACGGCCGGCTCCGCCGCCTCCACCCCGCCTCGCGGCCCGCGCGCCCCTACCGGTAGTAGCGGTCATCTCGGAAAGGCGTGAGGTCCTCCTTGAGCTCCCGGTACGCCTCCTGGAGCCGCTTGCACAGGTGCTTGAGCTCGCTGCAGAGCGGGGGCTCGAAAGCAGGGTACTCGGCGTCCATGCCCGCGCCGCCCGCCCGCGCCCGGCGCCGCCGCCGTCCGCGCGAGCGCCGGCGTCCCCTCCTCCCCGCCGCTCCGCCCTTTGTATTGCTTCCTTCGCCCCCTCGCTCTTCCCAGCTCCGGGGACCGGGGGCGGGGGTGGCCAGCTGGGCGGGACCGAGGAGCAGGAGAAGCAGGTGGCGGAGGAGGTGGGGAGGGGGCGCGCAGCAAGGTGAGGCCCGGCGCGCTCAGGGCGCCAGCACTACGGCGCGGGGAGCCGGCCCAGGGAGGATGGGGATGGGGGTACCCGCCCCGCCGCCCCGCCCCGCCGAGGGGGCCCTAAGGAGCGGAGGGTGCCGCGCCCATCGGCCGCCGCCCAGGGAGGAGAGGGAGCGGACAGGGGTGGGGGTAGGGGAGTCCAACACAAGGTCATCTGCCGCCCAGGACGAAAATAGAAAGGGCCACCCCTGCTACTGCTCGGGTGGGGAAAGGGAATACGCAGGAGTTGAAAACTGAAATGAAACTGAGACTTGGGGACGGGACCCAGAGCCCCCCTTTCTGGAAGGTCAAAGGCTGGAGCCGGGTATCAGTTCAGCACCACGGACAGCTCCCGGAAAGACATTTTCCGCCCCGGCGCCCCCCCTCCCGCCCCCCCCCCCCCCCCGGTTCCACTTGACCTGATATAAAAACATTTTTTTTTTGGTAAAAACATTTTGAACGAAACCCATCACGGTTATGTTATAATAAATAGTTTTTAATGATGAAGAAACGCCACACGTTCTATAGCCACCAAAAACATAAAAAATCAAGTCTGTGCAAAGGCGTTTTTCTCATCCTCTGCAAAGCTTAACACTAGTGTGTAAAATAAAACTCACATATCAACACACCCTCCATGGGACTACTTATCTAAAGACAGTGTCATCTCCTTTTGTGAATTTTCCCATATAACAAGCGGAGAAACAGTTTTTCCAGATGATGTCAGTGTGCTTCCAGCTTAATTCAGGACAGGTTTCCAGGTGAGGTTAATTGTGCAAGCAGGGGAGAAGATCTTTTATAAATTTACATTTTGGGGCCCAACTCACTATTGACTCTAAATTATAGAATATGGTTCTCGGGAACCTAAATTTTTTCAAAGTTCTGGTAAGTCTAATGATCACTCACGTTTAGATATTCTCAGAGTTCCTGTATTTTCTGCTACTTTTAGCTGTGCTCTAATTTCACCCACTCTTCCTTGCTCTTTATTTTTATCATCCTGTTTTATTTCCTGCCTCCCCTTATATTTGGGAACAACTTGTCTGTCTGGTAGCCAAGCTGTCCCCTCAGGTCTTGCAAGTATTCCCATAACTTCTGAGCGTCCTGCACTGTACAGTTAGGTTTTAGCCCTAATTCAATAATGTGAGCGTGGTATCTAACCATCTCAAGAGGACAAAGAATGGAGCTCAGAACTAACTCGATACAGCAAAAATACAGTGCAGAAAGACACACGCTGTCTGTACTATGATAAAGATTAGGAGACCAGCATATGCCATATTTCAATTATTTTACGACTGGCTACAGAAAGCTTATCATTAAGGGAAATATTAATTAACCTCAGAGATACCCCCAGAAAACTTAAAATTTCTCCAGGACTCCTCCTCTGGTTTCTCCAGCCTACACTCCCCTCCACTTTGAACTACTGCAGACCCTAAAAGGACAATGCAAATCTTCTGGCTCCAGCACCCTGGGGGTAACTAATGTGCTACATTACCTCTTTTATCACAAAGAGCCGGAAATGCTAGAAAAAATGTCACGTGTACACAGGTGCTGGTATATATGTAACAATTCTGTATCACACACACTTGAGCCACACAATATACTATAATTACAACCAGCTGTGAACTGGCTGCCTTATGCCTTGTGCAGAGCTGTCATCTACGCCATCCCTTCACTGTCAGCCGGGGAATTCCCTCCCCTCTGTTCTTTGGATCCCACGCCTCTGTCTTTCTTGGTGGCAGCTGGAGGATCCAGTTCCAGGATGGTTCACTCACACTGCTGGTGATTTGATGCTGGGAACTCAGCTGAGCTGCTGGCCAACGGCCTCTCTCAGAAAGCCTTCTCCATGAAGCTGCTTGGGCTCCCTCACAGCACGGTGGTAGGTTCTCCGGAAGATAGCGTAAGCGGACAGGCCTTTTAAAAGCCAGTGCCTGGAAGTCTCAGGACAGCACTTTCTTTGTGGAGCAGTACAGACCCAGCCAGACAGCAGTGTTTCGTGGCTCTGGTCTCTTTGTTGTTGCTATGTAGCATGCCACTGTGTGTGTATATATTTATATATAGCACAATTTATCCATTCTGCTCTTGTCAGCTTTTGGTTATTCTGATTATGAACTTTCTTGTGTACTTTTGGGGAAAGGCATAAGCACTCATTTTACTAGGGTTTATACCTAGTGAAATCACTGGGTTATAGATTAGACATATATTTGGTTTTAGTAGATATAGTCAAACGGTTTTCCAAAGTGATTGTGACATTTTAATTCCCACCAACAATGTACAAGAATTCCAGTTGTTCCATATCCTTACTACTCTTGATTTCATCAAGATTTTTATTTATTTATTAGTAGTGTGGCATATGGAATCTTAGTTCCCCCATCAGGGATTGAACCCGTGACTCTGCACTGGAACTGCAGATTCTTAACCACTGGACCGCCAGGGGAGCCCCCTTGAGGTTTTCACTTGCAGCCATTCTAGTGGTTTGCAGGGACCCATCCTGAGTTTTGCCCCATCTTCACTCTCACTTCTAAAGAAAGTGACTCTGCTGTTAGTTCCCAAAATACTCGAAGAATTTATGGTGCAGACTGGGTTGTTTTTTAGCTTTCTTCACTATAGGCAAAGCATCTAGGCTTTGCATATCTGCTCATTTGCTTGAAAGTGAAGTGAAGTCACTCAGTCGTGTCCAACTCTTTGTGACACTGTGGACTGTAGCCCACCAGGCTCCTCCCTCCATGGGATTCTCCAGGCAAGAATACTGGAGTAGGTTGCCATTTCCTTCTCCAGGGAATCTTCCCAACCAGGGATCAAACCCAGCTCATTTGCTTAATGATTTGCAAAATTTTGTTATTATTATCTCCTCTCCCATTTGCCCTGCTCTTGAGGTGTATGAATTATTATATTTTCAAAATCCCTTTACTGTTGTTTCAGTGGAGTTTTGGGTTGGGGGTTGTGGGGTTTTAGCAAATTGACTATGCCAAAGCCTTTAACTGTGTGGATCACAATAAACTGTGGAAGATTCTGAGAGGGGTGGGAATACCAGACCACCTGACCTGCCTCTTGAGAAATCTGTATGCAGGTCAGGAAGCAACAGTTAGAACTGGACATGGAACAACAGACTGGTTCCAAAGAGGAAAAGGAGTACATCAAGGCTATATATTGTCACCCTGCTTATTTAACTTACATGCAGAGCACATCATGAGAAACGCTGGACTGGAAGAAACACAAGCTGGAATCAAGATTTCCAGGAGAAATAATAACCTCAGACGTGCAGATGACACCACCCTTATGGCAGAAAGTGAAGAGGAACTCAAAAGCCTCTTGACGAAAGTGAAAGAGGAGAGCGAAAAGTTGGCTTAAAGCTCAACATTCAGAAAACGAAGATCATGGCATCCGGTCCCATCCCTTCATGGGAAATAGATGGGGAAACAGTGGAAACAGTGTCAGACTTTATTTTTTGGGCTCCAAACTCACTGCAGATGGTGACTGCAGCCATGAAATTAAAAGACGCTTACTCCTTGGAAGAAAAGTTATGACCAACCTAGATAGCATAGTCAAAAGCAGAGACTTTATTTGCCAACTAAGGTCCGTCTAGTCAACGCTATGGTTTTTCCAGTGGTTATGTATGGGTGTGAGAGTTGGACTGTGAAGAAGGCTGAGCGCCAAAGGATTGATGCTTTTGAACTGTGGTGTTAGAGAAGACTCTTGAGAGTCCCTTGGACTGCAAGGAGATCCAACCAGTCCATTCTGAAGGAGATCAACCCTGGGATTTCTTTGGAAGGAATGATGCTAAAGCTGAAGCTCCAGTACTTTGGCCACCTCATGCGAAGAGTTGATTCATTGGAAAAGACTTTGATGTTGGGAGGGATTTGGGGCAGGAGGAGAAGGGGGTGACAGAGGATGAGATGGCTGGATTGCATCACAGACTCGATGGATGTGAATCTGAGTGAACTCCAGGAGTTGATGATGGACAGGGAGGCCTGGCGTGCTGTGGTTCATGGGGTCGCAAAGAGTCGGACACGACTGAATGACTGAACTGAACTGAACTGAATGAATGTTTAGTACCTTCATTTTAGCCATGTCTTACTAACAATGCTGGGGCTTCCCTGGTGGCTCAGGCAGTAAAGAATCTCCCTGTCAATGCAGGAGATGCAGGTTCAATCCCTGGGTTGGGAAGATGCCCTGCAGAAGGAAATGGCAACCCACTCCAATAGTCTTACCTGGAGAACTCCGTGGACAGAGGAGCCTGGTGGGCTACAGTCCATGGGGTTGCAAGAGCTGGACATGACTGAGTGACTCACACACACACCACTAACAATGTTAATGGGCTTGCCTGGTGGCTCAGACAGTAAAGAATCTGCCTGCAATGCAGGCAACCTGGGTTCGATCCTTGGGTTGCAAAGATCCCTTGAAGAAGGGAATGGCAACCAACTCCACTATTCTTACCTGGAGAATTCCATGGACAAAGGACCCTGGGGTGGGGGTGGGGGGGTTACAGTCCATGGGGTTGCAAAGAGACAGGACTGAGTAACACTAATAACAGTTATGTGTGTGCACAGTTCAAATAGGTACTTAATACATGTTTGTTGAACGTCCTCAATTTATGCCTTGTACACTTTCACTTGTCAAAAGGACCATTATCTTATTCTGATGCTCTTATGAAACTGCAAGAAGGCAAACATTCATTCAGTTGTGGCTAAGAGCACAGATACCACCAAGAGAGACGAGTGACACCACCACTTTTTAACAATGAGCTTGTGCTGAATACTCCCTAAGTTTTGGCGCCTTTGCAGTCATGAGTTAGTGGGTAGGATTATGTAGAGCACTCAATACCATGCCTGGCCCACAGTGAATGGGCATTAATGGGTTAACTACCTTGGATCATTTACGTATTTCCTCTCCCCCAAAGCACTGATATCCATGATTTCTCATTATAGAAACGTAAATAACATACAGAAGCTTAGGCAAGAGAAAGGAAATCATCCATCCATCCATCACTGATAATCACTGTAAACATTTTTTAAAACTTTTCTTATATGTATAATACTTTAAATTACTGTCCCAAACCCTTCAGTGATTGGGTGGGGTCTCTTCATATCATAGAGAAGTGGAAAGGCACTAACTAGTCTACAGAAAACTTTTCCTGTCAACATTAATAGCCAGCAGCTCACTGCTCGTGTGACAAAATCATCTTCTCTATGACCAAGACATTATCAGTTTTTCTTTGATCTCTGGGTTATTTAGAATGCACTTCAAATTTTAAAATATTTAGACAATTTTGTCTTTTCATTGATTTATACGTTAAGTGCATTGTGTTCCAAAAATATAGTCTGTTTGCTATAGATTATTTGAACTTTGTTGATGCTTGCTTTATGGTCTCCTGTATGATCAATTTTAACAAATGTTCCACTTTTGTCTTAAAAGACTTTGTGATGCTCTAGTTGTTGGGTGCCAAGTTTTACTTATATCCATGAAATTAGGCTTTTGAGCCTTAGACTTATCTATAATGAAAAGAACTATGTTGTATGCTCCCATCACAATGGTGGACTTGTCAATGAATCCCCGTAGTTCTATCAGTTTTGGCTTTCATGTAAGAAACGAATCGCCAGTCTATGTTCGATACAGGATGCTTGGGGCTGGTGTGCCAGGATGATCCAGAGAGATGATATGAGGTGGGAGGTGGGAGGAGGGGTTCAGGACTGGGAACTCATGTACACCTGTGGCTGATTCATGTCAATGTATGGCAAAACCAATACAGTATTGTAAAGCAAAATAAAGTAAAAATAAAAATTAAAAAAAAACTTTCATTATGGAAATTTTCACACACACTCAGAAACAGTCTACTGAATTCCCATGCTCACTCCCGGCCCACACATCCACCGTCTCGCCACCAGCTTCAGTTACCAGTGCCATCTGATTCCCCTACCGTTTTTGCTGTTGGGACGTATTAAAGCAAATTCCTGATATAACACTTAACTTTAATAGTTTTCTCTCATAAGGACTTAAAACAGACAAAGTATGTGGCACCTACAAGGGAAGAATTGCTCAACCTTAGTAAGCTGAATGTTCATGGCTTTCAGGATTTCCTTTGGGAAAGCTGACCCCTTCTCTAGTTCAGTCTTCTGTGGCAGAACAGAGTCAAGGCAGGTGTGTGAAGCAGCTGCAATGATGTCCTGTGTCTGGTAGATGCTCAGTAAGTGACTACTTACCCCCTGAAAGCTGTAGGAATGGTCTTGGGAAGTCAAGCATGCTCAACAGCTAACAATCCTCCAGGGCAGAATTCTTGGGAAAAGTCTTGATATTATCCTTGTTCTTCTGGTGTCAGGATGAGCACGTGGCACAGCTAAGCAGGGCTCCTGGCTGGATGGGGGAATGAGAGTAGTAGGGTGAAAGGGTTGACACCAAATGCTACCTTTAGGCACATCAAGGCTTCTGGCCAAGGTTTCCAGTTTACACTGGAATGTTGCTGAATGAGACACTGCTTAGGATGAGTGGTCTCTTAAATAAGCCCTGTTTATTACAGAAATTTTATACACACTGAGCACCCACACTGTCCCAGGTACTTTACAAGGCACTGGGCATGCTCGCGAAGTCCACTGTGTAAACAGGACATGAACTGTTAATTCATCCTAATCCATGTGTGAGGACAACATGACGTGTGTTCTGAAGGAACACAGCAAGAGACTTGATCTAGACTGGGACAAGGGAAGGCTGTGTTGCAGATGCGGTCTTGAAAGGGCTCTGCAGGATGAGCTGAGAGGTGATGCTGGGCTGACGAGGGAAGGCGTGTCAGGCAGTGGCACGCTTAGGCAAGGTCAGTGTAGTGAGAAGCTCGCGGAGAGGCACGGGGCTCTGGCATACAGAGCAGTGATTTATCATTATTTATCATTCAGCATAAAGAGGTGTGAGAGCTGAGGTCAGGAGCAGGTAAGGATGCTAATACCATGCTTACCTAGTGGAAAGGATGGTGACACACTATTCAGAGTATTTGAACCTCTCCAGCGGGCACTCTGGGATCCTCTTTATGCAGGCAGGGAAACAGATACAGAGCTGCCCCAAGGTATCCAGCTGGTGAACAACAGAGCCCAAGGGCTGGGTCTGTCACACCTGACTGCCATTAGAGGATTTTAAGTTGAGCAGTGATATAAAAACAGGGATTTTTATTTAAAAAAATCACCCTGGCTGCTTAGTAGAAAACGGTCCGGGAGAAGAGGGAGCAGGAAGGAGTCTGGGTTGGGGGGTCACGAGGGCGTGTACCAGGGTCAAGGCTGCAGAGGTGGAGTAGTGGGAGGAGAGATGGATAGGACCCGAAGGACAGGGGTGAGCCAGGCAGGCTCCTCTGCAGCACAACGGGGTCTGCTTCTGTTACCTAAAGGGGTGTGGGACTCAGCTTGCCATTTAAGAGCCAATAAACAGGCCAGGCTGGTGGAAAGGAAGTTTGTTTTATTTTAGATGCCAGCAACTGGTGGCAGGGGGAGGACATCTTTCCAAAGGCCAACTCCCCACCCAACTTCCCCACTACCACCACCCCGGCAACCAGTAGGGCAAGAGCTTTTATAGGCAGAAGTGGGGAGGGGGCTACATGCCGTAACAGCACAGTCAGCTCTGACAGTCATCTTCAAACTGGTCATTGGTGGTCTGACAGGTGTCATCTTGGTTGTTTTAGGTACAGTTAATCTTCATTTCCAGGGTCCATTTGTTCCCATTTCTCTGAGGCCAGTTCTTGGAATTGTGGCAGCTCATCTCCTGGGTGCAGTCTGATCATCATGGAGTTTTCTCCGCCTAGTGTTTTGTATCTGTGAGATAGCTCACAGGATATGGCTCAGAATAATATCTATAGCCCTTGAGAAAAAACTAAATATCCTTGACTAAGCTTAATGACTACATTATAATTTAGTCTCCTTTGTTTTCACATTTCTCACTTCTCTGAATAAACTTATTCTTTGACTAAAGCTTTCCAAAGACAAAAGGCAGGCAGAGCACGTGGTGTGGTGGGGACAAGGACCACGGGGTCCTGCCTTGTTTCACTTGCCCTGGGCCTTGAGTGGACAGGATGAGCTGACCTGCTGCCGCCGCTGTTAAGTCGCTTCAGTCATGTCTGACTCTGTGTGACCCCATAGACGGCAGCCCACCAGGCTCCCCTGTCCTTGGGATTCTCCAGGCAAGAACACTGAGTGGGTTGCCATTTCCTTCTCCAGTGCCTGAAAGTGAAAAGTGAAAGTGAAGTCGCTCAGTTGTGTCCAAGTCTTCGAGACCCCATGGACTGCAGCCTACCAGGCTCCTCTGTCCATGGGATTTTCCAGGAAAGAGTACTGGAGTGGGTTGCCATTGCCTTCTCCAGAGCTGACCTGGGAAAGGGATTTAGCAAAGCCTAGGGGATGTGACCAGCTGGGACCATACACTCTATGAGGCAGGGCTGGGACAATTTTATCCATCTTGGGATGACCTGTCTCAACAGGAATCTGGCATGGAGCAGGCACTTTGTTTATAGCTGCTGAATTCATAGAAAAAGTTTTACATATCTATGTCTTGAACCTCTTCACCTGAGTAACTTCAGGTGAAGCACTTAGCCCCCTTAGCTTCAACAATCCCAACACTGTAGTCAGATCTGAGGCCCGGCTTGCTCTGCATTCTGAAAAACAACGCATGCAAACATCAACGTGCTGGAGTCAGATCATGCTGGCTCTTAACAGCTGATGTTTCGATTTTTAGGAATCTTTTGAGCTGATTGTTTAACTCAGTCATTTTTAAACATTAAGCTGCTACTCATTGTTTATCTCTTTCTGACTTCATGTTCAGGGATGTGTTGGTTGCTTGAAATGGGCTCTGGTGGGAATATTTACATCATGAAAGTCAGCAAAAAGCCATAAATCAGGAGTTACCTTGGTTTTGTTTATTGTTTCCAGTCTAGGCTCTAGACTTAAGTCATGGAGACAATGTTAATAATGTGGTTTAACTTGAAAATTGTATCATGTCAGTTGCCACCACATTGTAAATAGCACAAAAATTTAATAAATTTTCTTCCAGTATTTGGAAACCATTATCCTATTTAGCACAGGAACTGCTCGTGTCATTACTCTCCAAGTAAAGTTCTGGCAATGCATGCAATGTACATCTTTGTTGTTTCACATCTGTCTCACTCGCAACCAACATTCATGTCAGAACTACACTAACTTGTCAGTTGCAATCATAGGTTGGCTACGGATATAAGCGTTTGGAGAAAATCAACAAATGCATTCTTTGAGACCCAAATGGCCATATGGAATTATAATAGAGTGCTGTATATTTTACTGTTTGTAATTGTGAGCTATCCATTCTTTGTATCATGGCAATTTACAATGCTTATGTGGGTGTATCATGCATTCAGGGTTTTGTTTGTTTCTAGAAAGCTAGTTGTTATTAATAGATATTTACCAGCAGGTCAGTGCACTCAACCCTGAGTGGAAAGTCTGGTTCTCTGAGAAAGGGAATCTCAGAGGAGATGACACCCAAGCATCAGAGGACCTGCGGGGGCAGAGGGGAAGATGACCATGTCTGTCCAGCAGCCGGACAAGGGCAGGCTGGTTGACTTAAGAAGGAGTGTGGATAAACCTGTCGACATTTTATACTTCCACCCCTTCTACATGGTGAGTCAGTCAGTAGAGAATTAGATGCTCCTTGAATTTTCGAGAACACACTGGCTTTCTATTTATGCGCTGCTGAGCTCTCTCAGAGTTGCTACGCCTCCCCCTGCCGCCTCCCCAGGGTGGTATTCCTATTTACAGGCGGGAGAGTTCGTAATCAGACATGTCAGAAGCAGGTGGCCAGGCAAGCAGCAGCCTAGCCCTGTTGTGGGTGAGCACCAGTTCCCTGAACTTGCCTTTTTCAGTGATAAGAATGTCCCAAGTCTGCCACAGAAAAGGCGAAAAAGCTTTGACAAACTCGCTGAGTGCTCCTGGGGGGCGAACTAAGGCAGTAAGATAAAACTGAGGTTTGTGACAAAACGTGGCTGTAACTGGATGACGATCTGCTGAGCATTTCCTAATTATCTTTCTCACATAACTTCCAGTGGCTCCTATGATGTTTATCCCTTACGACTGTTTCTGCACGTGCCCTTTCCATTTTTACAAGACTAAATTAGAAAACTGAGCGAGATGCGTGTTTTCTGGACAGCACTTCTTTCTGGACAGTATTTAAAATATAATTGAGAGAACTGTAAGGCTTTTTTTTTTTTAACTAGTGCCAGTTAATTTACTGTTCACTGAGGGTAGCTTGATTTCACTCTTATGATAAACTCTTATTTAAACTGAGAGGCTGAAGGGATAAACTGACAGTGGCCAGACCCTATACAGACACCCTGACCTGAAACCCACTGTTCAGTTCACTTCAGTTGCTCAGTCGTGTCTGACTCTTTGAGACCCCATGAACCGCAGCACGCCAGGCCTCCCTGTCCATCACCAACTCCCAGAGTTCACTCAGACTCACGTCCATCGAGTCCGTGATGCCATCCAGCCATCTCATCCTCTGTCGTCCCCTTCTCCTCCTGCCCCTAATCCCTCCCAGCATCAGAGTCTTTTCCAATGAGTCAACTCTTCGCACCAGGTGGCCAAAGTACTGGAGTTTCAGCTTTAGCATCATTCCTTCCAAAGAAATCCCAGGGCTGATTCCTTCAGAATGGACTGGTTGGATCTCCTTGCAGTCCAAGGGACTCTCAAGAGTCTTCTCCAACACCACAGTAGCCACTCCCAAAGGCCAGTGTGCTCAACATCAGCTTAGAGGGAGTCACACTGCCACCTCCAGCAACAATCTCCTTGACAAATGGCCCCGTATGGTCAGAAGGTGACTACCAACTGACTGTTCCCCTAGTTTCATCCCTGTTTCCAATTTAGGACGAACCAGAGAGAGCCAGTATGCATTCCTGACCAACCACCAGACCCCAGGTTTCTAATCAGTCACCTCCAGCTTCCCCGACAGAGAAGGCAATGGCACCCCACTCCAGTACTCTTGCCTGGAAAATCCCATGAATGGAGGAGCCTGGTAGGCTGCAGTCCATACAGTTGGACACGACTGAGCGGCTTCACTTTCACTTTTCTCTTTCATGCACTCGAGAAGGAAATGGCAACCCACTCCAATGTTCTTGCCTGGAGAATCCCAGGGACAGGGGAGCATGGTGGGCTGCTGTCTATGGGGTAGGACAGAGTCGGACACAACTGAAGCGACGCAGCAGCAGCAGCAGCTTCCCCGAAGCCTCCATCAGGACACGCCTGGGTCACGTCTTTTCTTCACTAAGAAGCCCCCTCCCCCTGACTCCTCTGAGTCTCTGCCAATCACACTGAATGGGAGCTGACTCCCCTGCTACATTGAGCGAGCTCTGAAGAACCAGGCTTTGCTTGTCACCACTGGTTGGTCTTTACTTCCATAAATGTAAGACAAAAACGAATTTCCAGATCATCTTGAGGCGGCCCTGACCCCTGCACTGTCTCCCTGGTATCAACGGGCACCACACAGTACCCCATTCAGCGGCCCTTTCAGGGCCATCAGCCCCTGGCCTCCTCTCGGGAGGTGCTCCCCAGGGGCGTGGGACCCTCCTGGGAGCACACAGTGAGGCCTGGACCCCTTCCATCGAGGCTGTCCCCAGGTGGCCACCAGCTGTCCCCCGGCCATTTGGGCAGTCCCTAGTAGGATGCCAGCCCTCAAGGGCTCCTAATGAAACTGAACAAAGTAGGGAAAACCACCAGACCATTCAGGTATGACCTAAATCAAATCCCTTATGATAATACAGTGGAAGTGAGAAATAGATTTCAGGGACTAGATCTGATAGATGAGTGCCTGATGAACTATGGACGGAGGTTCGTGACATTGTACAGGAGACAGGGATCAGGACCATCCCCATGGAAAAGAAATGCAAAAAAGCAAAATGGCTGTCTGAGGAGGCCTTACAAATAGCTGTGAAAAGAAGAGAAGCGAAGGGCAAAGGAGAAAAGGAAAGATACAAGCATCTGAATACAGAGTTCCAAAGAATAGCAGGAAGAGATAAGAAAGCCTTCGTCAGAGATCAATGCAAAGAAATAGAGGAAAACAACAGAATGGGAAAGACTAGAGATCTCTTCAAGAAAATTAGAGATACCAAGGGAACATTTCACGCAAAGACGGGCTCGATAAAGGACAGAAATGGTATGGACCTAACAGAAGCAGAAGATATTAAGAAGAGGTGGCAAGAATACACAGAAGAACTGTACAAAAGGATCTTCACGACCCGGATAATCATGATGGTGTGATCACTCATCTAGAGCCAGACATCCTGGAATGTGAAGTCAAGTGGGCCTTAGAAAGCATCACTATGAACAAAGCTAGTGGAGGTGATGGAATTCCAGTGGAGCTGTTTCAAATCCTGAAAGATGATGCAGTGAAAGTGCTGCACTCAATATGCCAGCAAATTTGGAAAACGCAGAAGTGGCCACAGAACTTGAAAAGGTCAGTTTTCATTCCAATCCCAAAGAAAGGCAATGCCAAAGAATGCTCAAACTACCACACAATTGCACTCATCTCACATGCTAGTAAAGTAATGCTCAAAATTCTCCAAGCCAGGCTTCAGCAATACATGAACTGTGAACTTCCTGATGTTCAAGCTGGTTTTAGAAAAGGCAGAGGAACCAGAGATCAAATTGCCAACATTTGCTGGATCATGGAAAAGCAAGAGAGTTCCAGAAAAACATCTATTTTTGCTTTATTGACTATGCCAAAGCCTTTGACTGTGTGGATCACAATAAACTGTGGAAAGTTCTGAAACAGATGGCAATACCAGACCACCTGACCTGCCTCTTGAGAAACCTGTATGCAGGTCAGGAAGCAACAGTTAGAACTAGACGTGGAACAACAGACTGTTTCCAAAGAGGAAAAGGAGTACATCAAGGCTGTATATTGTCACCCCGCTTATTTAACTTCTCTGCAGAGTACATCATGAGAAACGCTGGGCTGGAAGAAACACAAGCTGGAATCAAGATTGCCAGGAGAAATATCAGTAACCTCAGATATGCAGATGACACCACCCTTATGGCAGAAAGTGAAGAGGAACTAAAAGCCTCTTGATGAAAGTGAAAGAGGAGAGTGAAAAACTTGGCTTAAAGCTCAACATTCAGAAAACAAAGATCATGGCATCTGGTCCCATCCCTTCATGGGAAATAGATGGGAAACAGTGGAAACAGTGTCAGACTTTATTTTGGGGGGCTCCAAAATCACTGCAGATGGTGACTGCAGCCATGAAATTAAAAGACGCTTACTCCTTGGAAGAAAAGTTATGACCAACCTAGACAGCATATTCAAAAGCAGAGACATTACTTTGCTGACTAAGGTCCGTCTAGTCAAGGCTATGGTTTTTCCAGTGGTCATGTATGGATGTGAGAGTTGGACTGTGAAGAAAGCTGAGCATTGAAGAATTGATGCTTTTGAACTGTGGTGTTGGAGAAGACTCTTGAGAGTCCCTTGGACTGCAAGGAGATCCAACCAGTCCATTCTGAAGGAGATCAGCCTTGGGATTTCTTTGGAAGGAATGATGCTGAAGCTGAAACTCCAGTACTTTGGCCACCTCATGCAAAGAGTTGACTCACTGGAAAAGACTCTGATGCTGGGAGGGATTGGGGGCAGGAGGAGAAGGGGACGACAGAGGATGAGATGGCTGGAAGGCATCACTGACTCAATGGACCTGAATCTGAGTGACCTCTGGGAGTTGGTGATGGACAGGGAGACCTAGAGTGCTGCGATTCATGGGGTCACAAAGAGTCAGACACGACTAAGAGACTGAACTGAGCTGAACTGAGGGGACATTATCTGCTCTGACTTTCATGTCATCAAATATTCTTAGTACTGGCAATTGACATGACAAGAAGTCTTTTGCAAGCGCTCAGAAGAGATGTTTACTTTGGTAAATCATCTATCGAGCCAGCATTTCTGGATATGAACCCCCAACCCTTGGAGATCACATTCCTTAGGGTGTACTGGCTTGAACCCAGATGAACACTGGGCTGACCCTACGTGGTTCTCTTCTCTAAAGTGAGTGAAAGATAAGGTCTAGGGCCCCAGTGAAACTGGAGACAAAACTCTCCAAATATTAACTAGGAACAGATGATGAGCTAGGTCAGAATGAGTCTGACATTCTCAATCTCAATTATCTTAGGAAAGACTGTATTTGCGAGAGTTAAACTGCAAATTAAACAAGCTGAATATTTGCATCTCGGTAGGCTGTAAAGGGCAAGAGCTCATCTCTGTTTCCATCAGCTCTGCTTCTTCAGTAAGTACTCTGTAGAAACAAACCAGCACTCTACAACTGTGCAGCTCAGCAAACACACTCCACACTTGAGCAAGGGTCTCTCGCCTGCTTGAGCAGGAGCGAAGTAGATCTTTTATTCTATGAGAAGAGGGTGAAAGAAACTTGCCTTAGGTTTTCAGTAAAATTCACAGAAGCACAGAATTCTGAAGTCAGGAAGAACATGGAGCGCATCCAACCCAATTTCCCTACTTCTATTTATTCCTTGGGTCGTTGGTCTTACTAAGACACTCCCTTAAAATCCAAGGGCAAAAAAGTTTACTAAAAACTTCAGTATTTCTTCCCCTGTGTGGTCTACCATGCACAACACATTAGAGTATTGATTATTTCTAGAAAACCCTACAATAAAGGAAGTCTGTATTCCTTTCATCAGAGTTAAAAGTACTGGGGAAGTATGACCCATCCCTTGGGGAATACGGACTTAGTCTGGTCTCCTCATCTATATGTAGCTGTCACTCACCTGTGCCCGACTCTTTCTGACCCCATGGACTGCAGCACACCACGCTTCCCTGTCCTTCACCATCTCCCGGAGTTTGCTCAAACTCATGTCCACTGAGTTGCTGATGCCATCCAACCATCTCATCTTCTGTCATCCCCTTCTCCTGCCCTCAACATTTCCCAGAATCAGGGTCTTTTTCCAGTGAATCACCTCTTCGCATCAGGTGGCCAAAGTATCGGAGCTCCAGCTTCAGTATCAGTCCTTCCAATGAATATTCAGGGTTGATCTCCTTTAGGATTGACTGGTTCAATCTCTTTACAGTCCAAGGGACTCAAGAGTCTTCTCCAGCACCATGATTCTAAGCCATCAATTCTTCAGCCCTCAGCCTTCTTTATGGCTCAGCTCTCATACCCGTACATGACTACTGGAAAAACCATAGCTTTGACTACATGGACCGTTGTTGGCAAAGTGATGTCTCTGCTAATGTGCTGTCTAGGTTTGTCATAGCTTTTCTTCCAAGGAGCAAGTCTCTTTTAATTTCATGGCTGCAGTCACTGTCTGCAGTGATTTTGGAGCCCAAGAAAATAAAATCTGTTATTGTTTCTACTTTTTCCCCTTTTACATGCCATGAAGTGATGGGACCAGTCACTTTGTGCCATGAAGTTTTTTGAATGTTGAGTTTTAAACCAGCTTTTTTACTCTTCTTTTTCACATTCATCAAGAGGCTCTTTAGTTCCTCTTCGCTTTCTGCCATTAGTGTGGTGTCCTTTGCATATCTGAACTTGTTGATGCAATTCTGATGACAGAGTCTTAGGATAAGTTCCGTCATCTCCCAGCTTTCAGAACAGTGCTGCTGATCCCACACCACTGATCTAGAACCTGCTCACAGTTAATAGTCTTGTCACCACTCATTGAGAGTGCTCTGACCCAGCCTTTACCAAGAACTTTCCATGCAAGTCTGGTCTCAATTATAACTCTGTCATCCAGTGGTGCACATGGGCATTTGTTAAGGAGATAAATGCTTTATAAGTTTTAAATAAAATCTGAACTGTTTCCAAGAACACCACCTGGGTGTTAATGTCCAAACCCTGCTGATATGCCCACATCCTTTACCTGTACCCTTGACGATGCACAGCACAGAGCACCTCCGACTCAGCACAGGCCAGGCACCAGGTCTGGGTGGGGCTGACGAGTTTCGGAGTCTGGGCCCCAGCTGAGTGCTTCACTGCTTCTGTGAGAGGAGGGAATGAAACCTGAAACACTTCACGGCACAAAGTGACCAGAAGGGGACCTGGGTGCAGGAAGGTCTGGGTCAGGCCCCCGTCTCTTCTACCTCATGCAGCTCTTTGCTGCGCCCAGGTGAGAGGTTTGAAGACCAGCTCTTCTCTTAGGAGGATGGCCTAAGAGGTGTGGAAAACGCCAGGCATATGGTACTTTCTGGTTCTTCTCTGTGCACCAAGTCTCTTCCCCTACACCCAGGTGGGTCTTGACTGCCAGCAGCACGGGCTCTAATGAAACATCAGCTGTCCTGAGAGTGGCTTCCCTCCTCTGAATTTTAACTGGGCTTCTCGACACTTCTAAGACATCCAAGTCAGGGGTCTGGACAAGGTGCACCCAGGTCTTTGGAGCATCATGCCCATCTCAGGAAGCTGACAGTCAGGGAGGAATGAAGAGAAGGTGAATGTGAGGCTGACTCTCGGCCTTGCCCTGGGCTCCAGTCTGGGCCTCGTTTCCTCGGGAGGGCGGGTTTCCGCTGGCCAGGAGGTGGTGCTCGTTCTGTCATTTATGTTTTACACGCACCCTTGTCTAAGAGCAGTGCTGGTCTGGCTGCTCTGCGGTGTGCTGCTGGCTCTCAACACTGCCTGGCTTAGAGCAAAGTCACTTGGGAGTTTCTACCTGCTCTCCTCATCTCTCTGTTGGGACCAAACTCTCCCACAAGGGGCTTGAGAAGAGGGAGAGCACATGGTGGTTTGCAAAACTTGCTGTTTTTAGGGGGCTGTGCTGTTGGTGTCCCGTCCACCTCTGCTCTAGTCTGGATACTATACATACAGCCAGGCAGCCTTGGGTTGTGTCAGTTCGAAGACCTTAGCTAATTAAATTAGTTTTAGCTGTGTCTCTAAAGCGTGAGTGAAAATCACTCTGTCGTGTCCAACCCTTTGTGATTCCAGACTATACAGTCCATGGAATTATCCAGGCCAGAATACTGGAGTGGGTAGCCGTTCCCTTCTCCAGGGGATCACCCCAACCCAGGGATGGAACCCAGGTAGGCGGAGTCTTTACCAGATGAGCCACAGGCAAGCCTCTCTATAGTGTGAAAGTGAAAAAAAAGTGAAAGTGAAGTTGCTCAGTCGTGTCCGACTCTTCACGACCCCATGGACTGCAGCCCACCAGGCTCCTCCGTCCATGGGTTTAAAGTGAAGTGAAGTCGCTCAGTCGTGTCCAACTCTTTGCGACCCCATGGACTACATGTAGCCTACTAGGCTCCTCTGTCCATGGGATTTTCCAGGCATTAGTACTGGAGTGGGTTGCCATTTCCTTCTCCAGGGGATCTTCCCGACCCAGGGAGCGAAACCGGGTCTCCTGCATTGTAGACAGACACTTAACCGTCTGAGCCAATAGTGTACTGAAGATAAAAACAAGTACTGCTGCTGCTGTTGCTGCTGCTGCTGCTAAGTCACGTCAGTCGTGTCTGACTCTGTACGACCCCATAGACGGCGGCCCACCAGGCTCCCATCCCTGGGATTCTCCAGGCAAGCATACTGGAGTGGGTTGCCATTTCCTTCTCCAGTGCATGAAAGTGAAAAGTGAAAGTGAAGTTGCTCAGTTCAGTTCAGTTGCTCAGTCGTGTCCGACTCTTTGCGACCCCATGAATCACAGAACACCAGGCCTCCCTGTCCATCAACAACTCCTGGAGTTCACTCAGATTCAGGTCCATTGAGTCAGTGATGCCTTCCAGCCATCTCATCCTCTGTCGTCCCCTTCTCCTCCTGCCCCCAATCCCTCCCAGCATCAGAGTCTTTTCCAATGAGTCAACTCTTCGCTTGAGGTGGCCAAAGTACTGGAGTTTCAGCTTCAGCATCATTCCTTCCAAAGAAATCCCAGGGTTGATCTCCTTCAGAATGGACTGGTTGGATCTCCTTGCAGTCCAAGGGACTCTCAAGAGTCTTCTCCAACACCACAGTTCAAAAGCATCAATTCTTCAATGCTCAGCTTTCTTCACAGTCCAACTCTCACATCCATACATGACCACTGGAAAACCATAGCCTTGACTAGATGGACCTTAGTCAGCAAAGTAATGTCTCTGCTTTTGAATATGCTATCAAGGCTGGTCATAACTTTTCTTCCAAGGAGTAAGCGTCTTTTAATTTCATGGCTGCAGTCACCATCTGCAGTGATTTTGGAGCCCCCCAAAATAAAGTCTGACACTGTTTCCACTGTTTCCCCATCTATTTCCCTTGAAGGGATGGGACCAGATGCCATGATCTTTGTTTTCTGAATGTTGAGCTTTAAGCCAAGTTTTTCACTCTCCTCTTTCACTTTCATCAAGAGGCTTTTTAGTTCCTCTTCACTTTCTGCCATAAGGGTGGTGTCATCTGCATATCTGAGGTTACTGATATTTCTCCTGGCAATCTTGATTCCAGCTTGTGTTTCTTCCAGCCCAGCGTTTCTCATGATGTACTCTGCAGAGAAGTTAAATAAGCGGGGTGACAATATACAGCCTTGATGTACTCCTTTTCCTCTTTGGAAACAGTCTGTTGTTCCACGTCTAGTTCTAACTGTTGCTTCCTGACCTGCATACAGGTTTCTCAAGAGGCAGGTCAGGTGGTCTGGTATTGCCATCTGTTTCAGAACTTTCCACAGTTTATTGTGATCCACACAGTCAAAGGCTTTGGCATAGTCAATAAAGCAAAAATAGATGTTTTTCTGGAACTCTCTTGCTTTTTCCATGATCCAGCAAATGTTGGCAATTTGATCTCTGGTTCCTCTGCCTTTTCTAAAACCAGCTTGAACATCAGGAAGTTCACAGTTCATGTATTGCTGAAGCCTGGCTTGGAGAATTTTGAGCATTACTTTACTAGCATGTGAGATGAGTGCAATTGTGTGGTAGTTTGAGCATTCTTTGGCATTGCCTTTCTTTGGGATTGGAATGAACACTGACCTTTTCAAGTTCTGTGGCCACTTCTGCGTTTTCCAAATTTGCTGGCATATTGAGTGCAGCACTTTCACTGCATCATCTTTCAGGATTTGAAACAGCTCCACTGGAATTCCATCACCTCCACTAGCTTTGTTCATAGTGATGCTTTCTAAGGCCCACTTGACTTCACATTCCAGGATGTCTGGCTCTAGATGAGTGATCACACCATCATGATTATCCGGGTCGTGAAGATCCTTTTGTACAGTTCTTCTGTGTATTCTTGCCACCTCTTCTTAATATCTTCTGCTTCTGTTAGGTCCATACCATTTCTGTCCTTTATCGAGCCCGTCTTTGCGTGAAATGTTCCCTTGGTATCTCTAATTTTCTTGAAGAGATCTCTAGTCTTTCCCATTCTGTTGTTTTCCTCTATTTCTTTGCATTGATCGCTGAAGAAGGCTTTCTTATCTCTTCCTGCTATTCTTTGGAACTCTGCATTCAGATGCTTGTCCTGTCCAACTCTTCACAACCCCATGGTCTGCAGCCTACCAGGCTCCTCCATCCATGGGATTTCCCAGGCAAGAGTACTGGAGTGGGTTGCTATTGCCTTCTCTGAAAAACAAGTACTAGGCTCCAGATAAAAGTCTCTTGGAACAGATGCACTTGTATCTGGCTGATTTCAAAAAATTATTACGCTTTTAAATATATGCTTGAAAGTGAAAGTGTTAGTGACTCAGCCATATCTGACTCTTTGGGACCCCAAGGGGGGCCGGGAAGCATGGTCAGACCCAGGGTGGAGTTGATGGAAACAAAAAGGGAAAGGCTGGGGAAGGGAGCCCAACTCCATGTGTGATCAGCACCATCAAATGAACCATTTGGTGCTGACAGGACTTTCTCCCACACGACTGGATACACAGAATGAATGGAGACAATTTCTGTCAGAAAAATATTTTCTCTCGTGACTGAAAACAAAGGAGGCAAGCTTCAGTACTGGCAAGAAACCATAATCCCCGGACTTGAGGGCCCCCTGTAGTCAGTACGGGTACTTTGGGAACATGTACCTGGGACTCAGAGGACCCCCTGGGGCTCCCGCAGAGAAATGAATCACTTGAGGACAGCCCTTCTCCTCGCAGTGGGAATCCATCACACGTCTGCATCCCAAGCACTGTGGCATCTGGCTGCTCGCCTTCTTACCAGGGAGACAAAAAGTAACATTGGTAAAGCCCAGATTTCCATGATATCAAACATGAAAAGTATGAGATTCAAGGATTAAAGGACTGCTCCTCTTATACATGGGACTGCACCTACTACTGGGTCTATGCAAGATGCCATAGGTGGTTCGGGGGAGTGGGGGCAGCTCTCAAGGTGACACCCGGGAGGCAGGAAACTCTGAGTTGATTAGTTTGAAAGGGGAAATGACAAGTTCGTTTGAATGAGTTGGAGGCCAGGCTAAAAGGACGCTCAGTGACCCTCAGTTCCCCGTGCACAAATGGGGAATGGCATCAGGACTGGCCTGTTTGTTGTGCTTTGAAGGAGATTGGAAGGGAAGTCATGAGGTCTCTCTGCACCCTGTTGGCTGAAGATGGGAGAAATGACCAAGGTAATGCGCTTGACTAAGAGAAGGCAACTGGATCAGTGGTTTGAGACACTGTGATGCAGCCAGCCTTTATCATCCAAGTTTCCCCCATTTTGGGGGGTGTTGGGGGTAGGGGCTACTGTTGCACATGCAGTGAAAAACGCTGCATGACCACGGGGCTCAGCAAGTGCCTGGAACACACTAGAGCCAAGCAGCATAGGGGCTACCTGAATTTCAGATTAATCAATTGAAGGCACAGACATTCCACACAGCCAAGATGCTGTCCTGAGAGATAGCTGAGGTTTAATAAATTCCTCAGGCTTATCTCACCTCAAGATAAACTCAGTAAGTTCTCTGCTATAGTTTTTTCCTAATTTCCCACAGCTTTTACTTTGCCTTAAGTGCAAAGTTTCAAGGAACAAGTCTGGTAACTGCACTGAAAGTTTCAGGAGAGAGGCTTTCACATTCTCTAAAGCACAGGGAACGCACACTCTGAGGAGCGAGGTGATGTGGAGGCAGGAACCCCAGAAGACAGAAAGCAGAGGGATGTAACTATTTTCGCCCGGGACTCAGTTCCCTGCTAGGGTTCTGCTTCCAGGCTGGTGTACCTGCTGCGGCCTGAACCTACGGTTCCAACAGGAACTTTGAGTGAGATTTCAGAAACAAGCCTCTTCTTCACATGGATGGTTGCGTGTTCTTTAGTGCATCGAGCAACGGTTTCTAAGATAAGCAGAGAAACAAATCCATGCAGACCAGCTCCTTCATGACGGCCGGGTGAGTAACTGTTTGATCTTCTGACAACTCTAGAGGATGAGCTTTGGAGAGGGTGAGCACGCCGCTGGTGGGCGAGGGCGGCCCACCTACACTGCCTCTCTTTTCCCGGGAGATGACTAAGAACAAGTGGCTCAGAGCTCATGACAGGCAAATGATTATGAAACACTCGACTGAGAAGCTGGGAATTAAAACTGGGTCTATTCATTAATGTGATCCAGAAACCTTCGATTCTACTTCAGGAATTTTTTTGTCTATGGAATCCAGAAATCATTTCAATCTCTCAATGCTTCAATTTTCCTCTGAAAGAAAAGAAGGTAAAAGGTATCCACTTTACAATGGAGTCTGGAGATTCAGCTGTGCATTCTTGTAACAGTTGCACTGCAATCTCGAGGCAGTTGTGTGTCTCCAGTGAGTTTTGGGGGCCGGGATATGGGAGCTAAACTGACTCCCTATACTCTTCACACTACCAGGAAAAGAATACTGAATGCCAGAATAAAAACAGAATGCATCCTTTTCAAGATGAGGTTTTAGAAAGAAAGGGATTTGCCAAGTATCCTTACTTTAAAATAAATCACTTCTGGCCAATCACACTGAATGGCCCCAGAGCTGATAAGGAGCCAGGCTGGTAAAGGTAATCCCACTCCTACACATGGCTCTCAGCTCACAACAGAGCCTGGCCCTGAGGCTCTTGGGCTCTCAGCTCACGACAGAGCCTGGCCCTGGGGCTCCTGGGCCCTTGGTTTCAGGGGAGGGGAGGAAGGAGCTTTTTTCTGATCAGGTCTCCTTGCTACCTGATTTAAGTGGTGAAGATACAAGGAATATCAACTTGAAGCTCACAAACTTTCACAACAGAACAAGATCTATTTTGAGTCTCATACAAAATCCAGGTTAGGTTTGTATGACTATTACTATTTATAGCACAGATTTATAATTCTATGATTATTTAGAAATTAATGATTAAAATTTGCTAGAGATGACAGTGGTTTTTGGTTCTGTCTCCTAAAGCTTGAGTGACCATACCTATTTTTTATCTCTGGAAAAACCACATGGGTGGCTCTGTAAATGCGCATGGGAACAGTATTCACAGGTGAGCCTCCTATGACCCTCAGTCCTTGCCTCCTTCCCAAGGTCAGAGGGAATTCCAGGGTGAAGCACGAAGTGCACCAAGTCTCATTAGTAGTAGTAACAATTAACAGTTATCTTAGCACTTGTAGTGGAATTGCTCCAAACCTGGGTTTATTAAGTTTGTTACAAAGTAAAAAAGAAAGGTGTCAATGTACTTAGCACCTCAGATCTTGTAGGTACTAACAGAAGCACCCTGAATTGGTTATTTTTACAAAAGCAAAGAGAAACAAAAACTCAAATCAACTCAACAGGAAAACAGCATGACCTGGGACCTCTCAGAAGGAACAATGATAATAAAGGGCTCAGGTGTCACGTAACAGGTGGCGGTAACCCAGGAGTCAAATTGGAGCCACGGTCATCCTGGGTCATGCCAACAGAGAGAACCGATTTCTTCTCAAATGACTCAAGACCACACCTGAGTTTGGCACACAAGGAACTGATGGTTTTTGTGTTTTTTTTTTGGATCTGAAAATTTTATTAAGCAATAGCTGACAACTCTTACAACTTCAAATCATCAAGAAAAAAAAATAAGGAGATTGATCCATCTCAATAATAAAGATGGAAAATAATTTAGACAAACCACATCATTTTGAATGCAAACCACCAATGCCCTCTAGAATACCTCCTGCACAATCAAATACACAAACCACATTAAGGAGAGAGGAGACCAGGGTGAGCTCATCAGAATGAAATTTGGAAACCTCAACAGATCTTGCTTGGAAAGTGAAACAAAAAAGGATGCTGAGTTCAGAAACCAACCAACTGACCCACCGACAGGAGAGGAACCGGCGCAGCAGGCAGCACACCACTCCCCAGGCGGGGGTGGGAACATGCAGGGAGTCTGGTTTGGTCTGGGGCCTGTGCACCTGCACTGTGCCTGTAACCGTCAGGAAAACACAAACAAAAAAAGGAAAAAGGAAATGCCAGTAGTAATAAACTCAGAAAGTGTGTCCAAATTTACAGTACTCAAATGATGCATTTATAAACAAATGCAAAAACAATACTCCCCTTGGTAAAATAATACAGTGCCTTCTTCAGTCAAGCTCAAACTTTTCTATGACACAAAAGAAATTGTATCTACAGTAAACAAGGTCTTAGAACCATCCCCGTCCCCCTTAAAAGAACATATAAACAGAAAACACAGGTACAAGTTACAAGAAAATCACACA
Source organism: Ovis aries (assembly GCF_016772045.2). Lineage (NCBI taxonomy): Eukaryota > Metazoa > Chordata > Mammalia > Artiodactyla > Bovidae > Ovis > Ovis aries. The sequence continues at coordinate 82,698,800 of NC_056061.1, read as the reverse complement.
AAGCCAAAGAAATGGAAACCACAACCCTTCGGAGTTTCATCAGCCAGAGACAGGCAGACGCACGAATGGTGAGGAGTTTTGAGTTGTGTGCTGTGACAAAAATCCCAGCAACTCGCACTACATCTGGACACATCTTGTCTCAACCAACTCTGTTCACAACCACTGACTTGGCCGAGCAATACATGGCCCACGGGGTACACAATGGGTTCCTTCTTGAGAAATCTGCACACGAAGATCGTGCAACACTGCAGAGCACACTCGGTAACTCAAGCAGACGAGGCATACACTCCTTTGTCTTTTTCCTACCCACCCTTTAGGGCAAATGGTGACTTGTTTTAGGGCCATTCTCAGGGGTGCCCACCAAGCAGGGCACACGCATGTGTGGCTCCTCTGTCTTACCTGGAATTGCTGTGCTTAGTCTCCCTCAGCCATGTGATCCCACGGACTGTAGCCCGCCGGGCTCCTCTGTCCGAGGAATTCTCCAGGCCAGAATACTGGGGTGGGTTGCCATACCCTCCTCCAGGGGATCTTCCCAACCCAGGGGTCAAACCCAGGTCTTCCACATTGCAGGCGGATTCTTTACCATCTGAGCCACCAGGGAAGCCTGTGAATACTGGAGTGGGTAGCATATCCCTTCTCCTGGGGAATCTTCCTGACCCAGGAATCAAACCCAGGTCTCCTGCATTGCAGGCAGATTCTTTACCAACTGAGCTACCAGGGAAGCCTTCCTGGAATTGGTGCTTTTGCATAATTTTATGAGAACAAACATGATTCCAAATTCATTTGCTTTTAGAGGTAAAGCTTCCAAAGGTATTATTTTAAATGCACTGGTTTACATTCAGTAGGTGGCTCATGAATACAGGCCAAAATAAAATAAAATAAAATAAAATCTACAAAAGGCCATGTTTTGAAACCTACCTTCCAAGTCTGTAAAGTGAAATGAGGACACGTACATTTCAGGCCCTCTCGCAGGCATTGAGAAGATTGTTCAGGCCATCCTTTCCTCTTACAGATGGATAAACAAGAGGGCCAAGGTCACCCACCAACTCAGTGGCAGAGCTGGCTTGATCTGAGGGTCAGTCTCCTGGCTTTCATCTATGATCACACGTTTAAGTGTCCTCTTGGGGCACACGATAAGGAAGCAACAGCCAAGGGTGAAAACACTGCAAACCTTTGACTTCTCCTGTCACGAGCGCTTTGACATTTTCCTGCTTTCTTGGTGTGAGTTCTTCTTAGGATACACATACATTCAATGGGTATACTATACTCAAAGCTGTGCCTTTGGTTTGATAAGGTTAAACCAAGTTTAAAGCTGGTTTTCCTGTTTGTTAATATACCACTTCCCTCAGAGAGGTGTGGATCCCATTCTATAGTTGACTATTCACTGGTCTAATGTTTTTAACTTTAGCGATTCAGTGAGGTATCTTAATATTCGTAAGTTGCTGTTAATAAACACTAAGTATGAAGACTTCCACTGCTTAAAGTACTGACTTTGATAGAGATTGACCAAATGAAAGCAATTTTCATAGTAAGTGAAATCATCACCATTAACTGCAGAGACACCTCATTACAATGGCTACAGCCACCTGTTTCTGATCGGTGAGTGGTTCTCCTTCAGGCTGGGGCGGCGGCTGCTCATCAGAGGCAAATTCCTGCCAAACATCCAGGGTGGAGGCCTTCATCCCCATGTAGGAAAAAGGGCTTCTGGGGACTCAGCTAAGCATTCAGCAGGTTTAGTTCATTATCTGTTACAAATACTCACTTTCTCTTCACACGTATTTGTCATTTTCATTCCAAGGATTTCTCTTCATTTCACCTCTTATTTTCATTGAAAATAAATTTTCAACAGAAGGGGAAATAGTATTTTAGGACCTGTTATCTTGAAGAAATCTCCTTTGTATATAATTGATAACACAAAATGAAAAAAAATTACTTTTAAAGGATGAGTAGGAGCCTTTTCTAATTAGAAAAAGTACAAACTGTCCAGCAAAAAAAAAACCTTCTACCATATCCTTTTTATTTCTTGCAGCAAAACATACTGCCACCAAATAAGTCGTTACAAACATACTATTTTTCTAAATAAATAATAAAATGGCATAACTCACCAGAACATAGTAACAGAATAATTTCTACGAACACTATCAAAGCAAGATAAATAATTAACTCTTGGACAATAAAACAAGGGAACTGGCTTTAAATTATTTAGAAATAGGCTCTAACCATTATTGCACAACTGATAATAAGCACTGAAACATCATATTAAGCTACACAAACTCATATAAAAGAATTATGTAATTCTGAGTACACAGCTAACTTCTTTCCGGAAAAATTTACCCACCAAAGAATCAGGCTCAATATTTCAAAATATGGGAACCTCTGGTAATAGCGGGGAGACGGCCTTCACCATATTTAAAACCTCACCTGTGTTTCTTCGGGGTCTGGAGAAAATGCTAAGGGGATGTCATCTTTCAGTGGGCCTGTTTTCTTCCCAATTTTTAAACTAAAACAGAAGACTAAAAACCAATTTTTTTATTTTGAAAATATGTTTTTGCAGTATCTTCCACTTGTTTCTTTTTAAACAAAATCCATGTTTAGGGCCCTAAACCAGCAGACAGTTCCTGTGTTCCTGCCCTACTCTCACAGATACGAGTAACTAAAAACATGAACTGGGTCGTGTTATGAGCAGGGCTGAATATGGCCCAGCAAGTCCCCTAGGAGAGGGAGATGGGGAAAGATAATCTCTGGATTCTTGCTGTTGCAATTGTTCCAACAATTTTGTTGTTGCAAGCAACAATCAAGGAACTTCAGTAGGTTCTGTAACTTTAACCATGTTCTCCCAGTGGTTTATCATCTCAGTACACAGTCTGTACAGTTAATAAACAATTTTTTTCCCCCTAGAGAAGTTGGTGGGGCTCTTGTCAAAGAACTGATTATAACTGTATCTTTTCACACCCTGGCAAGTGCCTAACATCTTTTATTTTTTGTTACATTTCTAATCTGTTGGAAAACGTCTCTAGCCAACTGAATTTTAATACAGCCCCAAAGAGGAAAGGAGTACTTTCAAATCAGTGCTGTCAGCATTTTTAGGAAGAAAAAGTACAGAACAGTGTTATCTAACGGGAAAAATACTGTGTCGGCTGGGGTTCCCAGATCCCACGGTGAGAGCGGGAGAGGGAGGGAAGCCCCACTTCTTGGCCTCTAGTGACACATCCCTGCAGCCCAGGAAACCGTGGCCCCCACCACATGTGGGGAGCTTGATCAGCCGGAAGGATCGCTGAGCCGACGGAATTCTGACACATTGGGGATCTAATGGAGGCGTCAATGTAAACGTGCTGACGAGCGTGGCCCTTGGACCTCGCACACACCCGCAGGAGTCCCTTCCTCCTGTCATCCTTCCCTGTCAGCTCACGAGCACATCCTTTTACACCTGTCAACAGCACCCCCGGGGAAAAAGCCTCCTTTTATTAGTCAAACACAGTGCATTTGCCAAAATACCCTTCATTAATCAAGTCACCTTGGGGGGTGGGGAATAACATAACGTGTGAATTAAACGGTGCCCCACCAAGAGAACCTGTACCTTCAGGATTCTTCGGTTGAGTTTTTCTTTAAAGGTTGTTTTTTTTGTTACGCTAGTGGTGATGTTGGAGGAATAATAAAAGCTGGACGTTGTAGAGGAGGAAAACAACATGAGCTCCTCCTAGTCTCGGAGAAGCAGCCAGGCAGGAGGCCGGCTGACCTTCCCTTGGAAGGGCCCCCCGGCCTGTGGCCGACAGAAACAAACCCAGGAGGACATCCATTCCCACAGCAGCCTTGCTTCCCAAGCACCACCAGCTGCCTCGCACCCTTCGGTTCCAAATGCCATTCTCCTGTATCCTACTTTTGTTTAAAAAGAAGGAAAAAAAAAAAAAAAGACAATAAAGGATAGTAAAAACCCAAACAAATAACAACGAAAGGTCAGTGCCCTCTCCTGGGCCTGAGAGATGTTTCCAGTTCTGCCCTCATCTTCTGGGCCCCGGACTCCGGGGCCGTGGGGCTCTGTCAGGTCAGGCCTCTCTCCTGTCCATACCAGGCCCCTCACTTGAGGCGCTGAGTCACGTTGGCCAGGGCGACCGCGAAGGCCTGCACGGCGGAGAAGGGGTACTGGAAATCCAGGATGTAGGCGCTGCCGTCGATCCTCCCGAACTGCATCACCTGGGGTGGGGTGGGGTGGGGAGGCAGACACATTAAAGGAGACCCTCAGGGCCGCTCCCGACAGAGGCAGACAGCACGTCTGTGAGAGATTTGCGACTCTGATAAGCTCCTGATAACCTAACTGTGAGTTAGTGGGAAATAAACGCATGGAGGACCATGTTGAACTGTGCGATGGGGAGGCCACAAGAAAGATTCGGAGCATGGGGAGCTCCGCGGGTCAGAGGAAGGGGTTTCTCCACCAAGCAAACAGAAAGGAGAAAGGAGCAGCAGAGAAAGGAATCTCCAAGCTGAAAGAGGCTTAAGAGAACCACTGCTTGTGACTGTCAGACGTCCCTGCTCAGAGAGGGACCAGGAGAGCATGCCCGGTCCCCTCGTGGGCCTCTGTGTTCTGGTTATCCCAGGGCTTACTGAGACCACATTGCTGATGTTGTTACATGACATGACATTTATTTGTTCACTGCCTCTTTCCCATTTTTGTAAACTCCATGAGGACAGGGAGCTTTCCTTTGCTTTCCTCAGTGCTCTAATTTCAGCACTCAAAAGAGAGGTCGGCAAACTCTCTGGGAGGGGCAGATAATAAACATTTCAGACTTCGCAGGTCATGTGGACTTTGCCACAACTACTGAATTGCTGTTGTAGGGTAAAAGCAGGGTAGACAGTACTGAAGTGGACGGATGTGGCTGTGTCTCAATAGAACTTTACAGAAAGAGGCTGCAGGCTGGGTGGGCCTGTGGACCCTAATTTGCCAACTCCTGGGCCCAGAAGATTGCCAGGCATATAGCAGGTACTCTATCAATATTTGTTGAGCGAATTAACAATGTTGAGATTTAAATGAGCAGTGAAAAGAGTTCCCAGAATAGTAGGGAAGGATAGTCCGGAATGACAGCCATGCAGTGGGACCACACGAACTCCAGGCTGGAACAGAAGAACTGAGAAACTACAAAAAAGGCTCAAGTGTACCAAGAGGGGATGCTTGTTCTGCTGGAGAGTCAGGGAAGGACTTAACGACAGAAACACAGAGAAATAAGCAAACAGAAGCTGGGTAATCGTTACGTCTAGCGCAATGAGCCTACACAGTGAATGAAACATAGTGGCTCAGACACGAGTCATATTTAGAGGCACAATCAGGGACCCACGACAACTGATTTACCTGGGAAAAGGGGAAGGGAAAGTTCACCTGTGCTGGGGGGAGACCAGGGTGAAGAAAATGAACCCTCAAGTTGCTTAGAGAGAAATAAGTACATGACGCTCCAAACTGAAAAATCAAGAGACAGAAGTAGAAATGTGTTCTTTGCCAATGCATCGACAGACACCAGGCAAAGCACACAGAACTGGAAGAGTAAGCCTCTGGGAGGGTAGGGTCTGGGAGCGGGCAAGTGCCTGCTACATTCCTCACGGGTCTTGTAGGAACCATCGGACTTTAAAAAATCAGGACATGGATTACTTTGGTGAGAAATAAGATAGAGACGGGCACACTGAAAATGAGAGGTCCGAGTGGCCCCACCCTAAGAGACATCAGCTGCTTCCCACAGTTTCCATCGGCCTTCTGAACGATTCTCCTCAAAGACCAAAGCCCAGAGATCTGTCTCGACCAGAAGGTCGCGTTCTGGCTGCACCCTGGGACACGGCTTCTTACCTGCCGCCCCTCCAGCTCGATCTGGAAGTTCTTTGCCGACTCCTGGGTCACCCGCCCCCCGAAGTCCAGCTGGTACACCTGGGTGGCCTCATTCCAGAGCGGCTGCTTGTTGGCCATGACATACACGAAGCCCTGGCTGCCCAGCCGGCCGTCCTCCTTCTCGCTGGCCTTCCTGCACTTGAACTCCTCCAGCTCACTGGCCGCCCGCAGGCTCCTCTTGCTCTTCCAGCCCTTCTTGCTGCCCTGGCTCTGGTTCATCAGCTCATCTCCACTGATAAAGAGCTCTGGCTCGCTCTCTGAGCTGTCCTGGAACTCATTCGTCTTATTCAGCTTCTTCGACTTCAGCTGGTCCTTCTGACTCTTCACTTTCTTCTTCTCCCTCCCCAAGCGGGGGCTAGAGATGAGGGAATTAAAGTCGCTCAGCGTCCGAGCCTCCTTCTTCACCTTGCCCTCGGTGATGGCCTGAACACTGCCCTCCTCTGCCCGGCTGTCCAGCCGCTTTCGGTTCTTCTTCCCGAATTTCTCTGTCCGCTGGGGGATCGGGCTCTCCGTCAGGGAGAGGACTTCCTGAAAGTTGTCTGCGGTCTCCACCATTACCTCTGTCCCCAGGTGGCTTTGGAGGTCGGTGGGCGGGGGGGACACCAGGGGCTTCTCCACCACCAAGTGTGTCTTGGGGGGGAGAGTGCCCTGGGGGGTCTGCACAGGCGGGCAGGCGCTGTAGGAGTTCCAGGGGTGCAAGGCGATAGGGGGCAGCTGTAAACTGGAGCAGGCACTGCTTCCCGGGTACATGGGGGGAAGGGTGCAGTAGGCCAGGCTAGGCGGGTAGGCGGGCTGCAGAACCACAGTGGACTCCTGCTGGGCAAACTGTGCTGGGGCCAGGGCATCTTTTGGCGAGCAGGGAGCCTGTACCCCCGGCAGTGGGGAGGTGCTGTAGCCGGCCGGGTAGGGCACCCCCATCCCATAGCCGGGCTGGAAAGTGGCAGCAGGGCTGGTGGGAGCCTTGGGGGAGACGAAGGGCACTCGGGACACGTCCAGGTGCTGGCTTGGACCCACCATCAGAGGGGGCAGTTTCAGGGGGTTGGGCACCGTGCTCTGGGCTGTCCTTTCCTGAGGGACCCACACGTCCTCCCCCAGCACGGGGTCCCACTGGTAGGGGGGTGGCCGCTTAACGGCCACAGCGGCCTCGCCCAGCGCCGGGTGCCTCGGCGGCTTGTCGGCCGGGCAGTGCTGGGCCAGCGCCTCGTCCTCCGTGAAGGCCGAGTTCACGTAGTCGGCACGCTCGCGGGCGCCTTCAGCTGCGCCCAGGAGACTGTAGGACGACTGGGAGGTCAGCGGAGAGGTGCTGGCCGCGTGTGCCAGGCTGGCGCCTGGCTGCGCCCCGGGGTCCGGCCGGCCCGCTGCGCCCCCTGCGCCGCTGCACTGGCTGCAGGTGTAGAGCGCGGGCGGTGGCCGCGCGGGGAAGGGCGCTGCGCCCTTGGGCTTGGGCGGGTGCGGTGGCGGCCGTGGGGGCTCCGCCAGCTGCGCCGCCCTGAGTGCCGCCTCGCGGTTGTTCCTGCGCAGCGTGGCGTGGATGAGGCCGGCGTCTGGCCTCTGCCCCACGCCCCGGCTGGGGCCCAGCGGGCCGGCGAGGTCAGGGTAGGGTGGCGGGTCCCCCGGGGGGATGGAGTAGCGCGGGACTGTCAGGCGGTTCAGGGTGGCGCTGGTACAGGGTTGCGGGACCTTCTTCTCGGTGGCCGTGAGCCTCAGCGTGGCCGAGCTGCCCGGGCCGGGCAGCGTGTAGGTGTTCTGTGAGCAGAGCATCCGCGTCCGGGGCCGGCACACCTCCTCCACGTTGCCGCTGCTGTCGAAAGTGGTGATCCGCTCGTAGCCGAGGGGTGGCTGGTAGTGTGCCGCTGTGGGGTATGGAGAGAAGTCGCCCTTCTTCAAGCACGTGTCCACCGGGGGCTGTGGGGGCGGCAGCGGGGGCGGCGGTGCCGCCGTGGTAGGGGCAGCAGGGATGGTTCCGGGGTAGGGGGGTGGGGGGTTCATCTTGGCCACCTGGACCTCCTGGGGGGCACTGAACACCACTGCATCCCCCTCGGTGGCCAACTGGGGCACCGGCCGCAGGGCCTTGGCTGGCTTCTGCAGATGCTCGTGGTCTCGGTCGCTGTGGTCCAGCATGGACAGCTGGATGGCCCCTTGGGCCGGCGGCGGCAGAGAGAGCTGAGGCGGGTTGGGGAGGCCGCGGCCCACCTCCACGCCTCCGAAGATCACCTGGCCGGGGCTGGAGTAGCGGCTGGACACGGGGTACTGGCTGGACACGGGGTACTGGGCGGCACTGTCACTCGCGTGCTCGGCACCGCCCACGGCTGTGGTCTGATTGGTCAGGACGTCCAGCTGCACGTTCTGGTTGGCCAGCAGGGACTGCACCAGCCCGATGCTCTGCGTGGGGGACATGGCTTGAGCCGAGCTGTGGATAGGGGCGATGGGGATGTTCACGGTACAGGGCGGGTTGTTTTCGGGTACACCAGATGCTCCTGTCACTGGAAGGCAATTAGGGAGATGAGCTGCTTAGAAAACAGTGCCATGAAACTGGGTCAGCACAACTCATCCAGTCCTCCTGCATACCAAATGCAATGGCTACAGAGGAAGGTGTGTTTCCTTAGGGAAAGCCAGACAGTTCACACAAGTTATGCAAAACTTCTCTAATGTTTCTAGAAGATCACACAGGATGAACCTGATGGGTTCCTCAGGGCAGCCTACAGTCATCCATAAGCTTAGGGCATTGCCAGAGCTTTTCAATAAATACCATGTACCTGAATGGCACTGGGGCAAATAACTAAGTGTATAAAGATGCTGATTACTCGTGATACTGATAAAAGGGGCCACTGTTTCATGCAGGAAGGAGGCAATGGTACAGTATCAAAGTCCATTGAAGACTCAATGCCTAGGCTTTGGGGTAGATTTCTCCAGAGTTATGGGCTGGTCAGTGTAGGACGTGTCCTGCAGCACATGTGTGTCTGAGATTCGTATATAAATTAAGCTTCTATAAATAGAACCATGTGAAATGCAGCAGAAAAGACCACTGAAAAGACTCTTCCAGCATATGAGGGGAAGGGTCATTTCCTAATTTATCTGCTTTTTAGCATTTCAAATTGTATGTAAGGTGAGCCACACTCAATAAACCCTGTAGATGTGTCTCATTTGTACAGTATGCGTTTGCACAATGTGCGCAGAACACATTTGAGTGCTCAAGGCCACTGTCTGAATGACCCTGTCTACAGTGTTCACTGAATGTGCCAAGCTGACTCCCACAGGCCTGTGAGTGCTGCTAGTGTGTGAGCAGGAAACAGAGTTTAACAGGCTAATCGCAGAGGCTGGCTGACCTTTCACCAGGACTGTAGCATGAAGCCAGCTGGTTCATGAAAAGCCAAGCCTGCCCTCAGCTCCTATAACAGACTCTCCCCGCCCCTGGGTGCTCTAGTGAGACAGCATGACCTCCTGGCTGCCTGAACCCGGGCCCCATCTCAAATCTACTCTTTCTGTTCCACTTCCTCTTCCAGATGCTCTGCCCTCTGCACGGAACTCTGAGGGCAGGCATCTTCCCCACTGAAGGAGGGTCTCTGTCATGTTCTGAGCACTGAGTGTAAGCCCCTCATCCACAGGGAACAGCAGACGATTATGACCACAGCTGAGCATCAGACAGAGCTCTACCCATCACCTTCCAGGAGAACGGAGGCTAACATGGGGAAAGTGTAAAAGACACACCTATATCCGAGGCTATGAACAGCAGGGCATGGGCTATATGCTCAAATGTGTGCAGCCTTGCCAAACGGCAGGCTCCTGCAGTTCCAAGACCGTGCCCATCAGGACTGCGTGAGTTGATAACATCTGCTTCACCACTCAGAGAGAGAAGCTGTCAGAGAACCAGAGGCAGCTACCATGAGCAAGCACCACTGCTTTACAGGTAAAAACCGAGGCTGAGAGAAGTCAAGCGAGTCCCCACGCTCAGGGCCTGAGGTGGGATCAGAGGCCCCCGCCCTGCACTCCATGGGGAGGAGCAGAGCCCCTCTGTTTGAGAATGACCAGGAACAGAAGTCCGTGAACCATGCAGGGTTCCTCTGGCTCAGAAACCAGAGATTTTTCAGAGCCTGTATTTACATAATTGCAGGCAGGCTTTTTTGAGAATAGTCACAGACAAGTAACTGGCAGACTAATTACAAATCATTTTAATCTAGTAATAATCAAAATAGAGTCCCCTGACCAGAAAGCACTTGAATTAATTTGAGATGCTGCAAATATCTCAAATTTGTAAACTGGAATTTTAAAACCTTGTACCAGATTTTAACTCAGATCAGGCTTCCATGCACAGAACCCTGCACTGCACTTGAGAGAGAGAGAGGCTGAAATGCACAGGTTTTCCACCCTGGAGCCAGGGCAGGTTTGAGAAACCAGGCTTTGTGGGCACAGGGTCATCTCAGTGATGTCATTCTCTAAGCAGGGGCTGAGAGGATGAGGGCTGGCCTAGGGCCGGTGAGACTGGGCTTCAGTTCTGATTTCTGAGTCCTGACTGGTCCTGATAACGTCTCTTTATCTGGGCATGGGACCAAGAGGAAAACCATGAGGGTAACGAGGTGGTGAAGTACTCTGTGAACATGAGGCATCACGGCCCTGCAATCGTCCTTGCTCTGGTGGCTTCTTCCTCCCCAACCCAGCGACAGGATATGCCCTTTCTCCCGCGACACCTCACACACCTTCCACCCTGACTGAGGAAGCTGTTACCTTTTTCGAACTGTGTCCGCAGGCACAGCTGACATGCTGGAATCCTCAACCACTTACCACTCTGTCCCCCCACCATTAACAGAGAGTACGGGCTCGTGACACACTGGTCGACATGCGTGAACACACCTGGCAAGTCATCTTCATCTTCACTGAAAACATTCGGGTTGAAGACAGGTAAATTAACGTAGTCCATGGAAATCTTCCGAACTTCCGGGAGATAGATGGTCATCTGCCGCGGCTGGAGATGCAGGAGGCTGGTTTTGTAGATTACTGGTGGGGAGGAGGAGGGACACACTGTCAACAGAGATGCGGCAGAGGACAGCCAAGGCGCCAGCAGAACCCCTCATGGGAAGGGAGACGGGGCCACGGCGGCTCTGCCGTCAGAAGACAGATCTCATGTAGGCAGAGCCCAGGGCCCAAGGGGAGCCCTTCCAGGCACAAGACCGCCAACCCCTAACCGGGACACAGAGTGGACGTGGGAACAATAAACACCTGGACGCAGCAAATTCTCAGTCTACATGACACATTGCCCAGCCACTCTGCCAGTAGTTTGTCCACAGAACCACATACATTTCACATGTTAAAGACAAATTCTGTTTTGGAATGACCTGGGTATGATAAATTTATTTTGAAAAAACCTCATTTGTAATCAGAAGGATAATTTAGTGAAAATAGTTATGATAACTGCAATGCCAAGCTTGGGGAATCAAATTCTGCTTTTATTCAGGACTGAATTCTTGTCTGACTTACTTTAAACATCAGGATAGAGACTTACAGGGAACTGCCACATGCTTTCTATAAAAGGGCCAAATAAATGTGAGCAGTTGGAGCTACTCACTAGAGTTGGGTACAGAGAGTGCCAGATGCTCTGGGTTCCTGCTCGGCTCTGTCCTCCCGATTCCATTTTCCCCAATGTCTCATGCTTCCAACAGACATGACATTTAACTGATACTCGAAAATGAAGTCTATAAAGATTTACCACTAAGAACTGCACTAACAGTCAGCCAACTTGTTCGTATAGCCTCTAATGCTCTCTTCTTGACTTTGCTCAGAAATTTCTTTTGCTTCAAGAACCTGAGGACACTGGTACCAAAATCTGCCCACAGTAAAAGGCCAGAAATCAAAATGACCAGAAAACCTATCAGCGCTTTTGGCTATTTTTATCACCCAGGGCTTGTATAAAAAAAATGAAAGCACCGCTGGAGGGAAAAAAATTGAATAGAATAATTCTATTCTCCACTAAACCATGGTGGCTTGAGTCAAACTTTGGAGGGAAATACAAGCTAGTCTTCCGGTGCTGTAAGAGCTCACTGTGCACCACGGAGGCTGAAATCGGTTCCTGAGCCCGAGCTCCAGAGCGGGTGCAGCGCTTACCTGCACCGAGGTTGGCTGGCAGGAAAGCAGCCAAGCCCACGATCTTGAATTTGGTTCCCCAGATATTAGACGTGACCTGAGCGAGATAGTTGTGCTGTGGGGAAAAAGAAGAAGAATCACAATCTGTTTCCATATTTTCTATCAATCACTTAAGAAGTAAGAATGCTAACACTTTTTGCTTAAAAGCTGCTGGTGGTGGCTGCTGATGGAAATATTCACCCTGTGTCATTCCACTGTTTTCAAGACCAGACGGTGATGAGAGCACATCAGCCCTGTTTCCAAATGGTGGCTCACGGGCTGTGGTTCTCGGGTCGGGAGCAAGGGGTGGACGGATCCCAGTGTGTCCATGCGTGGGGAGGTTAAAAGGTCACAAGAGTGACTTCGGCACACTTTTCTTCGCCTCTCCTTTTGCCCAGTCACTTGAACTACAAGGGTACCAAGCTCTGACTCCACTCTTAGCCTTGAGTTCTTATTTCTCCTGGAAACATCAGTTGTACTGATAACTGTGTGTGCCAAGACCACCCAATTATCTGTTTTCTCATTCGATTAAATTTCAAAAAATTTTAAAAGTTATCACTGTGCCCCAAACCACACATATACATAGGCTGTGTGTGTGTGTGTGCATGTATACACACACAGGTGCAAAAGCAATAATAAAGATGAATAAAACCCAGCTCAAGAAAGGGAACCCTCCAACACTGCTGGTAGAAACGTTAAGCTGGTACAGCCACTGTGAGAAACAGTATGGAGGTTCCTCAAAAAACTAAAAAATTGAAATACCATATGAAAAGATATGTGCACTTCTAATGTTCAGAGCAGTATTATTTAAAGCATCCAAGACATGGAGGCAACCTAACCACCCAATAACAGATAAATGGGTAAAGAAGCTGTGGTAAACACACACACACTGAAATATTCCTCAGCCATGGAAAGAGTGAAGCATTAGCCATCTGCAATAACACGAACAGACCTGGAGGCCGTATGCTAAGTGAAGTGTGTCAGACAAACACTGCATGACTTCACTTATGCGTGGACTGCAAAACAAATGAACAAACATAAACCAGAAACAGACTCATGGGGAACGAACAGGTGGTTGCTGGGGTCGGGGTGGAGGGTGATGAGTGAAATTGAGGGAGATTGAGAGCTACAACTCCAGTTACAAAATAAATACTTTCAGGGATGAAATGTACAGCATGGAGAATATAGCCAATAACATTGTAATAACTTTGTATGGTGACAGCCAGTAAGCAGACTTATCATAGTGACCATTTTAAAATGTATAAAAATACCAAATCACTATGTTGTACACTAGTAACTAACAGTAGTGTTGCAGGTCAATTATAGTTTAAAAAAACCTGTATACACACATACCCTCAGCTTATAACCCTAGGGAGGAGATAAGGCTTGTAGTTATTCACACACGAGGGAGTCGCCGAGAAAGGATAAGGGAGCATAAACAGGATGCACTGGCCTTACTGTGGCTAAGCCAGGGAAGGCAGGCTTTGGACAGAGGTGGTTATACCTGGAAACCTGAAGACAGAAACCACGGGGAGCAGACAAGAAGGTGGGCCCACTGATAGGGAGATGCAGGCAGAAAGTGGAAGAGGCAGTCAACCACAAGGCAGTGGCCCCGGGGTGAAGGGGGCCAGGAGGGAGACAGGCCAGCCAGACGTGGGGCTGTGACCAGGGCTGGGCTCCTGGGACGCTGGGAGTCACTGAGGGGTCAGGAGTGGTTGGGGGTCCTGCGGTGGACGTGAGGAGATGTCTCAAGCAGAGCTGCCTTCGAGAAGGCTCTCGTGGCAGCCACGGGGATCCCCAGGTGGGAGGGAAGCCGAGTGGGACAAGGAGGTGACAAGGGCCCCGAGGGGCTGCCATCCCAGGCATGGAGACGGTCCCCAGGGCTCAGCCGCCCTCATGCACGTGCAAGGGGGAAGGGCAGCAGGGCTCCGATACCTGAGTGATGTCTTCAAAGGGGAACTCCCTCCGTGCCAGGCTGGGCGAGCCGATGGACGGCTTGCGCATGGGCAGGCGAGGAGAGCGGGAGAGCTCCTGAGCAGCGCGCGACAGCTTGGGGGACTTCCGGGCCTCGATGTTGATCCTGCAGAGACCAGGCCAGGGTCAGGCACCTACCCATAGGCCCCTGGACCTCCTCACTCTCGAGCAGCCCCTGTGGACGTCACACTCTCAGGGGCGGGGCCCTTAATTTAATCAAGTCCATACCGCCTGCTTTTTTTGCCTTATGAACATCAGGAAAGAAGGACAGAATTGTATGTGGAATAATATATATTTAAAAATAAACTGCAGTTAGATCAAGTGATTCATTTGTAAGGAACTTTTACTTGAGGCTTCTCTGGTGGCTCAGATGGTAAAGAATCTGCCAGCAGTGCAGGAGACCTGGGTTCGATCCCTGGGTTGGGACGATCCCCTGGAGAAGGGAATGGCCACCCCACTCCAGTATTCTTGCCTGGAGAATTCCAGGGACAGAGAAACCCTGCAGGCCTCAGTCCATGGGGTCGCAAAGAGTTGGACACAACTGAGCAACTAACCAGAGAAGGCAATGGCACCCCACTCCAGTACTCTTGCCTGGAAAATCCCATGGATGGAGAAGCCCCAAAGGGTGCAGTCCACAGGGTCGCTGAGGGTCAGACACGACTGAGTGACTTCACTTTCCCTTTTCACTTCCATGCATTGGAGAATGAAACGGCAACCCACTCCAGTGTTCTTGCCTGGAGAATCCCAGGGACGGAAGAGCCTGGAAGGCTGCAGTCCACAGGGTTGCACAGAGTTGGACATGACTGAAGTGACTGAGCAGCAGCAGCAGAGCAACTAATGCTTTCACTTGAGAATTAACTTTCACTTTCTACAAAATACTGGGCCTCCCAGATGGCTCAGTGGTAAAGCATCCACCTGCAGTGCAGTAGACCTGGGTTTAATTCATGAGTCAGGAAGATCCCCTGCAGAAGGCAATGGCAACCCACTCTAGTATTCTTGCCTGGGAAATCCCACAGATGGAGGAGCCTGGTGGGTTGCAGTCCAAGGGGTTGCAAAAGTATCAGACACGACTTAGCAGCTAACCAACAACAACAAATAGTGTGTTTAGAAATGCATTCTGTCAGGGGTTGACAAAATTAATCCTGGGGAAAATGGCGGGTGGGAAGAGTTATTTCTCACCTGAAGGCCACAGCTACTTCACAGGTCCTAATACATGATACTCAGATTTCAACAGACTGACCTAGCATTTCACCACTATATTTAAACTAAACTAGCAGATCTCAAGTTTTCCTTCGGTTTCTGTGGTTATGACATGGGGGACATGTGTTTAACGCCAATCTGCCCCAGAGAGTACAGTATTATAAAGATGAATATGGCAAGCACGGAGCCTCACATATATGGGCTTGAGGACTCAATAAGACATCTAGGGCTGAGGAAGACGGAGCTGGTTAAAGCTCTTGTGTTGAGGACAACCAGCCTGGCTGCAGGGTGGGGGGATTCACTGGGAGACGACAGGAAGGAGGGCCGGCTCTGGAGATTGCAACACCCAGGAACTTTAGAGGATATTTAGAGGGGAGGGTCTCAGTGATGATCAATGCACCCTTTAAGGAAATCGGTGTCCAGGTCAGGGAGCTCAGACGGGGAATGCTGGGTTTCTTATCTATAACAACATAGGCCCTTCTGTCTACTCTTAGCGTTTTGCCACTCCTTATGACAAACTTTAGGGTTATTAATTTTTAGTTCACTACTTTCCCATTACAGAAGTATAGGCATGTAATTGACATTTTCTTTAATACATTACATACACTGTAAAAACCTCCTTACTCTTCTCAAAGTAGAAGATAAAACAAGATTGAGAAAGGAGTAAGGCAGGGCTGTCTGCTGTCACCCTGTTTGTTCAATCCAAACACTGAGCACATCATGAGGATTGCTGGGCCGGATGAGTTGTAGGCTAGAATCAAGATGGGGGGAGAAACATCAACAAACTCAGATATGCAGATGATACCACTCTGATGGTAGAAGGCAAAGAGGAACTAAAGAGCCTCCTGACGAGGGTGAAAGAGGAGAGTGAAAGAGCCAACTTAAAAATAAATATTAAAAAAACTAAGATCGTGGCATCTGATCCCATTACTTCATGGCAAATAGAAGGGGAAAGGTGGAAGTCGTGACCGATTTCCTCTTTGTGGGCTCTAAGATCACTGCAGATGGTGACTGCAGCCATGAAATCAGAAGACATTTGCTTCTTGGCAGGAAAGCTATGACAAACCTAGACAGTGTGTTGAAAAGCTGAGATATTGCTCTGCCGACAAAGGTCCGTATAGTCAAGGCTATGGGCTTCCCAGTGGTCATGTACAGTTGTGAGAGCTGGACCGTAAAGAAGGCTGAGTGCCAAAGAATTGATGCCTTCAAACTGTGGTGCTGGGGAAGATTTCTTAGAGTCCCTTGGATAGCAAGGAGATCAAACCAGCCAATCTTAAGGGAAATCAACCCTGAATACTCATTGAAAGGACTGATGCTGAAGCAGAAACTCCTGTATTTTGGTCATCTGATGCAAACAGCTGACTCAGTGGAAAAGTCCTTGATGCTGGGAAAGAGTGAGGGCATAAGGAAAAGAAGGCGTTAGAGGATGAGACAGCTGGATGGTATCACCGATGCAACGGACATGAACTTGGGCACACTCTGGGAGCTGGTGAGGGACAGGGACGCCTGGCGTGCTGCAGTCCGTGGGGTCGCAAAGAGTCAGACACAACTGGGTGACTGAACAACAATTTGACGTTCTCTTTAACATGCTGCATACACTGTAAAGCCTCTTCCTTACTCTTCTCAAAGTGGAAGATAAAACAAGCTCCCTGGCTGTGACCCCCATGGCACCTACCATTGGTGCTGACCCTTGGAAGTTCTGCGTGCTTAGCAGACCTCCTCCTGGACGCTTTTTTCTGTTGCAAAGGAGAGGATGAGAGAAGCTAACACGGCTGCAGGCAGGCCTTCCGGATGAAAGGTGGGCACACCCACTGCCTGTGCCCCTCAGCTGTTGGTTTCAGTGGGACTCTGCTGCAGACACACCCCTGACACATCTCCAGAGACACACAGCAGGGAGCACACTCCTGCACGTCTAGGTTACCTTGGGAGTTTGGGTGATTTGCTAGCTCGGGAGATTTTGGGAGACTTCTTGGCAGCCCAGTCATCACTCAGTTCAATGTCACTGGAGTCTGAGCAGTTGCAGCTGTCGATCATGGTGGAAATCAAGCTGTTTCCGTAGATTTCATCTGGTGAGACAGCAAGCAGCAACATTTAGGGGAGTGACCCCGATTAGCCCCTAGCAGTAGTCGTTACTAGAAACCAGAGGACAGACTCACTCCACAGGCTGTCATTTTTAGTCTAGAGGTTAAAACAGGAAGGAGCAGGACAGTTTTCCTTCTACATTTTCACGCTATTCCAGTTGCTATCAACATGGGTATGAACTATAACGCCTCTGGAATGTACAAAACAGCCTGGCCCCATTTACCATGTGGAAAGCTGGAGCCAAATCGGCTGTACTCTCATGCCACAGGACCCCCCGGCATCAGTCTGGGTCCACATGGGCTCTCAGCAGCCCTGGGACCCAGGCCACGCAAGCGGCTTGCCGATTCAGGGCCCTCCCAGCCCTGTCATTGCCCCCGGACCTGGGAAGACCCCCTGTGGGTTCCAGCTTGCTCTGAACAATGGCTGGAAGAGGACTCCAGCAGCAGACACTGAGCGGTAGCTGTGGACTCCACTGATGGGCCTGTTTGGGAGCCAGCCGGCCACCAGGCCAGAGACGGAGGCCCCAGGCCGAAG
Source organism: Ovis aries (assembly GCF_016772045.2). NCBI lineage: Eukaryota > Metazoa > Chordata > Mammalia > Artiodactyla > Bovidae > Ovis > Ovis aries. The sequence goes on along the minus strand of NC_056061.1, from coordinate 82,681,030 downwards.
GCGATGTGCAGGGAGTGGGCCGTCACTAAGCCACAAAGCAGATGGAGTTCATGTTAGACTTTTCCCCCAAAATACCCTTCTCCTTTGCTGACTTCCTCATCCCTTGGGGCTCCAAGAACATTACCTTGCAAAGTAATAAAGAAGCCGAATGAAATTATTTCTAGAATATGAGAGATCTGGTCGTTCAAAAGGGCTACTTGCATCTTCAAGGATGAATCTGTTCATTCAAACCAGTCTCTAGGTTTCTGAGCACATGGAGGTGACATCTGCAGATAGGGGCCTCTCGGAGGCCACAGGAGGCAGAGCAGAACAGCCGGGCAGGGAGGCCGCTGACGCCCCATCTGTGTCACCACCACAGCCCTAAACTGCTGCCCAGACCAGGGAACACAACTCCTGCACCCAGCAAGCCCTAGTGCTGGGCATCCAAGCCCCATCACCCACCCCGAGTAGTGCTTTATCTATAATTAGATAATTATGAACTATTCCTGAATCAGAGGAAGCTTGGCTACGATTCAGAAACCTGTGAGCCCACAGGATGCTTCCATGGGTTCCTGAGCAACGAGCCAGTCCACTGACCTGAGCAAGTTCTGCAACACACCGTCCACTCAACACTGACCTACTTGTGCAGGCCAGGATTTCACCATCGCTATGGGACTCCTACTTGCTTTTTCCTAATGTCTTAGTTTGTTCGGGCTTCTATAATAATATACCACACACCAGGTGGCTTATAAACAACAGAAATTAAAATCTTGCCGTTTTAGAGGCTGGATGTCCCAGGTCAGGGGGCCACCATGGCTGGGTTCCAGGCCTGCCCTCTTCGGGGCTGTGGACTGCGGGCTTCTCACTGTGCCCTCCTGTGGCAGGAGGGCCCGGTAATCTTACTGCAGCCCTTTTTACAAGGCACTGAGCTCATGATATATAGGCCCTGCCCTCCTGCACTAATCACCTCCCCAAGGGCCCATCCCCTAATACTACTGCCATTTCAACCACCTGAAACCAAGCTGTCATACCAAACTATCAGTGAGTTATTTTATTTTTCACAGTGAAAATGCTCAGAGCAAAGGTGTCTATGGAGCGAAGCTTATGGCAAAAATACCTCACATGGGCTTAGACAACAGAAATTTACTTTCTCAGTCTGGAGGGCAGAAGTCCGGGATCAGGGTGCCAGCAGGATCAGGTTCTGGCGAGGGCGCTCTCCCTTCCTGCTGACAGTCCTGCCTCACCATGTCCTTACACAGCAAGCATGTGTGGAGAGACCAGAGACCACTCTCCTCCTTCCAAGGCCACGGTCATACTGGATAAGGACCCTACCCTTACAGCCTCGTTCAGTCGTAATTGCCCCTAAAAGCCTTGTCTCCAAACACGGTCTGCAGCACCCTAGCCTGCTGCCCTGTTCAAATTCTTGTCCTTCTCCCATGCAAGATACACACACCCCGTCCCCACAGCCCCCAAGTCTTCTGCCTCATTCCAGCATCAACACTCTCATCTAAAGTCCAAGGTCCCGTGTAAATCTAAGTCAGACATGGGGGAAACGCTGTGTACAATTCACACTGAGGCCAAACTCCTTTCCAGCTGTGGAGCAGTGGAAGCAGATAAGCTATGTGTGTCCAAAATATAGCTGTGGGGGCAGGCACAGGGGAGAGTGCTGTCCAAAGGGGGGAAGGGAGGGAGGCTCCTGGGGGAACCGTGCAGGGAGCACCTGGGCACGCCCACGGAGACCAGTCTGGGGGAGCTCCTGGAAGGATGGGCTGGCCCGTCATGCTAGATCTCCATGGATGAGTGGACACTGCTCTCAGCAGTCAGCTAATGCACAGCTAATGGGGGATGAGCCAAGGGCAGCAGTAACATTCTAGAGGGAGGCTGAGGAGTGGGATGGAGGTTCAGAAGCTTTAACTCTCTCGTTGCCTCTGGGGGGTGGGCAGGCAGCACCCCACTACTGCCTTCTGATCGCCTCCACAGCACATAAGGTCCTCAGTGAACACCTGATAAGTAACCTGCAGAGGCAGCTGCTGGCTGCCTCTCACCACAGCCCCAACCCCACAGAGCCCTACGGAACGCTTTCACAACCCTGGCAGAAGGAGCATTTACAGAAGCCTTAACTTTTAACAGAGAAATAGAGCGGCTTCAAGGACGCTCCTAGCCAGCAGAGGCTGGCTCATGTTTCATCCACAGGCCCCACCTGTGCACAGGCCGCCGCGCCCTGGGGGAGGGCCCCACCTGATCGGCCGTCGGTCCGTGGGTCCATGATGACGAACTCGGGCCGCAGCTTGCTGATGCGCCGGCCCTTGAGGATGGGCACCAGCCCGCCCAGGTGCTCCAGGTAGAGCGTGTAGCACGGGCCGCCCACCTCCGGGTCATCCTCCGTGCGCTTCATGGTGCAGTGTAGCCGCTCGCTGCCGGCCGATGGGTAGCTGACGAAGTCCCGCATGTTGTTGGGGTCTGGAATTGGGGGCTGGAGGCAGGACACGGAAGGAAGAGCGTGTGGGCCTCACTGGTGACTGCACTGGCTGCGGCTCAGGGACTCATGGCTCTGGGGGCCCATGGGACTCTCCCAGGAGCTTTCAGGGAGACCTCAGCCAGGACCCCACCTCGGACAGTGGAACTGGAACCTGCCGGTGGGCCTGGGCTTGGACATGTTCTCAAAACTCCCCAAGTAACTCGAACGTGCAGCCAGGGTTGAGAATCGCTACTGCAGAACCAAGACTGTAAACCAACTCAGGGGGTTGCGGGGGAAATCATAACAGGTTCTAAAACTCTGATGTTTTAGAGAAAAAGTAACCAACAAGCCAATGTGATACTTAGAAGCAAGACAGAAAACAAAAGAGAATATTGTACAGAAAAGAACCTAAGGAGCAGAGGGAGGCCCAGAGGGTAGGAGGGAAAGCTGCCCTTAAACAGCGACTGGCAGCACAGTGCACCCACTCCGAGAATAGACTAGCTCCCGGGTTACCGCCAGGTTACAGCTGGCAGCCAGTGCTGATGGGGTCGGCCTCCTGAGCGCAGGGGTGAGGAGAACAGACCCTAGGACCGAATGGGGCTCAATCCTGACCACTCCCGTAACCGTGGATGAAGAGCTAGCTGACTTCCAGGAACACGTGCCCTGCTCTCGCACACGGGAATCACGGCAGCGGCTGCCACTGAGTCAGGACTGAACCGACAGACTGGTCATTGGGAGGGCCCCGGCAGTCAGGCTCGGAATGCTACCTTTGCCACGGGAGGCTTGGTTCCATCACCCAGGACCAACCAGCCTTGGACACGGCCGTGAGGGGCAGACCGCATGGGGTGAGGACCACAGCGGACTACGGACGTGGCGTGGCTGGCGCTCTGCTTGCAGATGCTCGCCTACCTCCCTGAGCCCACCCTCCTCCCCGCGGTTCTTTGGGGGCAGGCGGGCAGGCTGAGGGAGGAGGCGGGGGGGCTTCACCTTGATGGTGGGGGTGAAGGCAGTGGAGAGGTAGGAGCAAAGGCGGGGGGGCAGGGCCAGCTTGCTGACATCCTTGTCCTCGCGCAGGGCGCTGGCGATGGCCTGCTGGCACAGCAGCTGCAGGCTGGACACCCGGTGCTCCACGCGCACCACGTACAGGGCTGGTCCCGACGCCATCAGCAGCCGTGAGTCCCGGTGTCCCCAGCAGATGGAGACAATGGGGCGCTGCCGGGGAGGGAAGGGAGGGCAAGTCAGGTTTGCTTGGGAAAGCAAACCGAGGTCACACACCCCGTGTCGAGCAAAACAAAGCCATCTCACAGATCTGCAGCATGTTGGTTTTAAAAAGCACAATAGAGAACATTAAGTCCATATGATAAAGAGTCAGTACTGTTGGTGAATAGCAGTTAGGTCCCCAGGCCAGAGCCCAAAGCACCAGAACGGTGCTACGAAATTCTTTCACATGGATTATCTCATTAATATGGTGACAAAAAAACCTAACTGAACTTCATATAATGACATTTCTGCCAGGGGATGCACTTAGCCTGGGGTACAGCAACCCCTTTTCCTTACTGAGGCCCTGCCTACTTGGATCCTGAAGTAATCAGCAGCAGTCCAAGGCTTGGAGGGGTAGTGAGGGGGCAGACCAGATGGCCCATCACTTTGGTCCTGACAAAGACCATTTCAGATAGTCAGGTCAACACTAGATTCAAGCCACAAGCTTGTGACCCGGGGAATATTATATAACCCTGGAAGTCTTGTACTTTTCCATGAGTAAAATGGGGGCTGTGAGGATTAAAGGAGACGAAAGATAACAGTGCTTCTGGGACCTATCACAAGTGACAATCCACAGATTCTCAGCTATCCTTGAGCTGACGGGGCAGGAAAGGGCAGAGAGAGGAACACAGTTCCTGGCAGCTGTTCTAGGGGCCTGTGGACATTACTTGCTTTGAAAAGGGAGGATGATAGCCAAATACGTGAGTCAGAAACTGGCTGCATCAGGGAAAAGAAATCCAAGGCTCAGGGGTTCCATCAGTCAAGGAAGAAAGAAAGAGGTGGAGGGCTGTGATGGAGAAGCAGTGAGAGAATCTGCTCCTTCCAATCCAGGCAGATGGAGTCCTAATTTAATGGAGTCCTGAGGGGCTGCCAGGATCGGAAGCGGGGAACATCAGATCTTGCATACGAAAAAGATAGGAAGAGAACTTTCACGACACTTCAGGGACAATCGTCGAGATAAAAGGAACACATGAAGACACTAGCTTAAAATAGCCTCCCGGGTCAGCTAATTCTGGTTTCAAATTCAAAACAGAATGCAAGGCTGAAGACAATTCATCTTTCATTGCCATCACAGCAAGGCCGGGCAGCTGCTGTGTGGGACCATGGCCGTGGTTCCCTGGAGGAGGCCCAGGGGGCCTGGCACTCAGTCTGGGGGCTTCAAACTACTTCCAAGATGGGCCTCCTTGTAAGAGGATCCCTCACAGAGGGTAGACCCAACAGAGAACACAGTTAACTGACAAGATGTGATCACAGATGATGACAAGGAAGACAACACAGAAAAAAATATACCCCCTAAACTTCCTGGCATCAGCAACTACCTCCCCATTAGTGCAGTTCAGGACAAAAGTTCTTTTAGTAGCATAATCATGCTTAGTCATACTATAATATATAAGGGTATCAAATCCACACCCTGTACACCTTAAACTCACAGAGTGTTCATATCAAATAAATCTTAATAAAGCTGGAAATAAGTAAGAAAATTAACACACACCACAAAATCCTTTTATACCTCGTGTATGCTTGCACAGGTGCTTACATGTCCTCCTCCTCTCTACAAGGCTCGCTTCCTACTGGTGCTCGCCTTCTTGCGCTGGTCACTGGGGCCCCAGCCTACGAGCCCTCACTACAAGTGCTGTGTTGTTTCAGAAAGCACAGGAGTCAAGGTGGCGGCACAGACGCAGGGTGGGGTGCCTCCAGCCAGCGGCCTCGCCCTTGGCGATTTCTGGGGCCCCATCTGTAGGTGGCACAGGCATTCCTCGGTCTTGCCCAACCCAGCCTCACACACGGGGCATGTCTTCTCCAGGCACACCCCCCCCCACCCAGGATCAGCTGCAGCCGAAGAGAACCGTGTCTGCCTAATATTCTCTTCCAGCAAACCTGGATATACACGACTCCCACAGATGATGTTTTCGTTTGAACAGCTGTCATCTGCTAGGGAAAAACTCAGATGCAAATCTGTAGGCTTCATCGCTTTCTCAAATTGCACAAAATGACTATTTTTAGAACCAAAGCTAGAGGTGTGCAGTTGATAATATTCAGATCTTAATCTGTTGTAGGTATTTTGCACGTAAATCTGAGGCACAAGACAAGACACATTTCGGGAGCACTGGTGTGGCAGGAACCTGGTGCCCTGGTGAATGTGCTGGACAGACACAGGTGGCCCCTGGCTGGAGATGTGTGACGTTCACAGGGAGCTCGGGGAGCAGCTGTGGATGGTCAGGTTGCCCTCTCTCTGTGGCAGACGCCAGCCCCTTGTGAGGAGAGGGGGAAGTCTGCTCCCTCAGCCTCCCTGGCCACGGCGTCCCGGAGGGTCAACGGCTGGTTTCAACCCCTTACAGCTCATGCAGAGACGCCAACGAGCTCCTGACCTCACCTCCTGCTGCCACAGGACCCATGCCGTGCGTCCACCAATCATACTCGCCTATGAGCTGTCATCAGTCCGTCAGTGAGTCCCTGTAAAGTGTATGTAGTGGGCCGGACACATGCTGGGCATCCGGGGATTGACACAGAAGAAAAGGAATTCCCTGCTTCATGGGTCTGAGGCTCTGAGGAGGGAGGGGAGACAGGAGGGTCTTGGGCTCTGTGACAGGGACAGATGGTCTGATGGTGTCAGATGGTGACAATGCTGCAAGGTAACAGCAGTAAGATAAGGGGCCAAAGGAAGAGTAGGGGTCATTTCAGGCAGGGGGACAGAGAAGGTGTCCCCGGAGGAAGTCTCAGCTGAGGCCTGACCCGAGGGAGCTGTGGACATGGATGGATACAAGGATGATTCCTGTGAC